>NC_068372.1:5740872-6095872 GCF_023724105.1 Carassius gibelio
CCTTGCTGTTTTGGTTTTAGTCCGTTCTTCTATGTAACGTGGTATAATAGAAAATCTCATGATGAGGGATAATTCAAGGAAACAGATGTTTTTTTTTTTTTTTTTTTTTACTTTTTACTACAATTTTTTTTTTTTATGTGATCGAACACTTGGTAATGTTTGGTTATTGATATATGAACACACACACACACACACACACACGGACATGATTCAAAATGTTTAAATAGTCCTGAAAAAAGTACAGTGCATTCATTTCTTTCCCAAAAAAAAAAAAAAAACACTACATTTTTGACTGCCACATGGCATTTGGAACCAATTTGGGATTTAGCAGATAACTTCCCATTTGAACCGCAGACAGGGACATCTGCATGTTTCTTGGGATAGGTTTCTTATTCAAGGGCACAAGGGCAAACCGCTCAACCAGCCAAGATCTTTAACTAGCCCCAAAAGGCAGTTAGGTCTAAATGGAGTGTTGAAAAAGACATTTGTTTCAGAAGATTTTGACTCAAAGACAGATTATAAAGATCTTATGCAGTCGATAAATATATTTGGTCAAATGAATCATGTCTAAATAAATGTATTTGCTAGCTACTTAAAGATGAAATATCAAATGGAAGAGAAAAATAATAAATAACCAGCTGCCAGAAGCAAGATGCAGCTAATCAAACTAGACATTTTAAAAACAATGTATTTACACTAGGTCTTATTATTTTTTTTATATTTTTTCCAGAATTCACTGTAAAAATGGCACCTTCCACAAAAGTTTTTTTTTTTTTTTTTGCTCTCTTCGCTGAGGTAAAACATAAAACAACAAAGCTGATTTCCTGAAACCCAAACCTCTCATAGCAAACCAGAGTGAGAGGGAGAAAGACCTGCAGCAAGCCTGGGGCAGCCAACACATGAGTCAGGTTCCACTTTCAGACATGTTCTAATTGGGCTGTTCTCATGTGCAAGCTGTGTATGTATATTTGCATGGGTTAGAGCCACAGACAAAAATAAATGTCACAGACTTTGGAGATCAGTTTTTAGTGGGCCTTACTAGATTTTAACATTTCTTAAGAAAACCCCTCCACCACAATGCTAGGGTTATTCTGAATGTTCTTTAGGACACTTCTCCACAACAATTGTCATGATTTGAGGTGTCATTCCTGTCTCTAACATTCTTTTGCTAATAATAGTCCTAAATATCTTACACCATATGTCATATTAATGCATGGAAATACATTTGTTTGTCTTCCAGGAAAAGGATCACATTAACAAAACTAGCTGGTAATGATATCCAAGATTTTTCTTGATATGTTTGGTAATAGCAAGAATATTTGGAGGTCAAAGTAGCTTACGCAGAAAAAACAACAACTCAACAAGCTCAAATTTATAACCAACAGTACTCAATTGCATAGTCAGGCTACCCAAACTTAAATTGGGACCAATCAAAACCACTCTACAGAATCAAAGTGCATGCTCTCATCAACCTTTTCCCATAACTGAGGCTGAAACTGATTGATTTACCATCAATAGAGACACCCGTCTTCCCAGAGTTGTCCACCCAGAGTCCACCATGTAAACAGACCAGTAAGTCAAGGCCAGTAAAAATCACTAGCGTCTCCGCACCATCCGCTGCGAGGCAGAGCCGGATCTCAAGTACAGTGACTGTGGTTGGACCAGACCGCCGCCACTTCCTCACATTGCATGGCTGCTTCTAACCACACCA
Organism: Carassius gibelio; assembly: GCF_023724105.1. Taxonomy (NCBI): domain Eukaryota; kingdom Metazoa; phylum Chordata; class Actinopteri; order Cypriniformes; family Cyprinidae; genus Carassius; species Carassius gibelio. The sequence continues at coordinate 5,742,584 of NC_068372.1, forward strand.
GTATGTGTTCATTCTCTCCATGTCTTCAGGCTTCCCAATACAAGTAGCTGAAAGTTACGAGTTTACACAGAAAATCCCAAAAGAGCTTGCTGTTTATCACACAATGGAGAGGAGGGCAGTCAAGCGGAGTATCTTTGTGTTTGATGCTTAGGATGAGTCAATGTGCCTAGATTTTACGCAACAGAAGTGAAACAGGCAAACACTACACTTAGCTTATGCTGGATATACACTACAGTACACAATTTTAGGCCCGATTTTCACTTGATGACAATTTTATGGAGATCAACAAAAGCCTGAAATCTGAGGCAAATTGTTGAATGTACATGCACATGAAGATCACATGGTGTGAATCAGAGAAATTATCTGAGACAAGCTCTGAATCACAAATTCCACAGGAATATTTAGCAGGCTAAACATCTGGATGGTATGTCCAAAATCAAATAGTTCCCTATGATACAGGACATTTCCCTTAGCATTCAAGCAGGCTCGGGTAAGCCCACTGCTCAAGAAACCATCTCTAAATCCAACGCTTCTTGAAAACTACAGACCGGTATCCCTTCTTCCATTCATTGCAAAGACACTTGAGCGGGCTGTGTTCAACCAGCTTTCTATGTTCCTTGGACAGAACAACCTCCTGGACAGCAACCAATCTGGCTTCAAAAGTGGCCACTCAACTGAGACTGCTCTGCTCTCGGTTACTGAAGCCCTGCGACTAGCAAGAGCAGCTTCAAAATCCTCGGTACTCATCTTACTGGACCTGTCTGCTGCTTTTGACACTGTTAATCACCAGATTCTCCTGTCCACCCTCAGAAAGATGGGGATCTCTGGAACTGCTCTCCTGTGGGTTAAGTCCTACCTCTCTGACAGATCCTTCAGTGTGTCTTGGAGGGGTGATGTTTCAAAGTCACACCACCTTGCTACTGGGGTTCCTCAGGGCTCAGTACTTGGACCACTTCTCTTCTCCATCTACATGACATCTTTAGGATCTGTCATTCAGAAGCATGGCTTTTCTTATCACTGCTATGCTGATGACACCCAACTCTACTTCTCATTCCAGCCTGATGACCCGACGGTAGCTGCTCGCATTTCAGCCTGTCTGAGTGACATTTCCCGCTGGATGAATGACCATCACCTTCAGCTTAACCTTACAAAGACTGAACTACTGGTGATTCCAGCTAACCCATTGATTCATCACAACTTCTCTATACAGCTGGGCTCGTCAACCATAACTCCTTCGAGGACAGCCAGAAACCTAGGAGTTGTGATGGATCATCAGTTAAGCTTCACTGACCACATTGCTACAACGACCCGGTCCTGCAGGTTTGCCTTATACAACATTAGGAAGATTAGACCCTTCCTGTCAGAGCAAGCAACCCAACTTCTTGTCCAAGCTCTTGTTCTCTCCAGACTGGACTATTGTAATGCTCTCCTGGCGGGCCTTCCTGCATGTACTGTCAAGCCTCTGCAAATGATACAGAATGCAGCAGCGAGGGTTGTCTTCAATGAGCCAAAAAAAGCTCATGTTACTCCCCTCCTCATCAGGTTACACTGGCTACCAGTAGCTGCTCGCATCAAATTCAAGGTACTGATGCTTGCCTACAAGACAAACACTGGCACGGCACCAACTTACCTAAACTCACTGGTTAAATCCTATGTGCCCTCCAGAAGCTTGCGCTCTGCAAGTGAACAACGCCTTGTGGTGCCATCCCAAAGAAATTCAAAATCACTCTCATGGACCTTTTCCTGGACTGTGCCCAGCTGGTGGAATGACCTCCCAATCTCAATTCGTACAGCGGAGTCTTTACTCACTTTCAAGAAACATTTAAAGACTCATCTTTTTCGCCTGCACTTAACCTACTAACACCAGTACTTTTCCTTTTCTTGTCTTTTTCATTTAATTAAAAAAAAAAAAAAAAAAAAAATTATATACACCTGGCTATGCGTTCTATACTAGACTAACTGAGACTTGTCATGGCACTTGTATTCTGTTGTTGTTCTCTTGTTGACCTGACTGCTTCTATTGTTCTCATTTGTAAGTCGCTTTGGATAAAAGCTTCTGCTAAATGATTAAATGTAAATGTAAATGATACAGTAGATACAAAACCAGTCTTAAGTCATTATTTTTTAATTATAGATTTTTCTTTTATTACAAAAATCATTAGGATATTGAGTATCCATCCAGGATATCTTGTTCCATTAAGATATTTTGTAAATCTCCTACAGTAAATATATCACAAACCTAATTTTTGATTAGGAATATGCATTGTTAAGAAAAAATCTGGCTAATTTTAAAGGTGATTTTCTCAATATTTAGGTTTTTTTGAACCCTCAGATTTTCAGATAGTTTTATCTTGGCCAAATGTTGTCCTCCTATCAAACCATACTTCAATGGAAAGCTACTGTACGGAGCCCCTCTGGTCCCACTTTAAACTTTAGAGTTGAAAGATTTACTTATCTTGAGGCCACGAGGGAGTACCTTGAGGCCACAAGTTACTATCTTGAGGCCACGATTTACTATCTTGAGGCCAAGAGTAAGTATCTTGAGGCCACGATTTACTATCTTGAGACCACGAGTTACTTATCTTGAGGCCACGAGTTACTTATCTTGAGGCCACGATTTACTATCTTGAGACCACGAGTTAGTATCTTAAGGCCACCTGTTAGTATCTTGAGGCCACGATTTACTATCTTGAGACCACAAGTTACTTATCTTGAGGCCACGAGTTACTTATCTTGAGGCCACGATTTACTATCTTGAGACCACGATTTACTATCTTGAGACCACAAGTTACTTATCTTGAGGCCACGAGTTAGTATCTTGAGACCACGATTTACTATCTTGAGACCACAAGTTACTTATCTTGAGGCCACAAGTTAGTATCTTGAGCCAACGAGTTAGTTTCTTGAGACCACGAGTTACTTATCATGAGGCCACAAGTTAGAATCTTGAGGCCATGAGTTAGTATCTTGAGGCCACAATTTACTATCTTGAGACCACAAGTTACGTATCATGAGGCCACAAGTTAGTATCTTGAGGCCATGAGTTAGTATTTTGAGGCCACGATTTACTATCTTGAGGCCACGATTTACTATCTTGAGACCACGAGTTACTTATCTTGAGGCCACGATTTACTATCTTGAGACCACGAGTTAGTATCTTAAGGCCACCAGTTAGTATCTTGAGGCCACAATTTACTATCTTGAGACCACAAGTTACTTATCTTGAGGCCACGAGTTAGTATCTTGATGCCACGATTTACTATCTTGAGACCATGAGTTACTTATCTTGAGGCCACGAGTTAGTATCTTGAGGCCATGATTTACTATCTTGAGGCCACGAGTTAGTATCTTGAGGCCACAAGTTACTATCTTGAGGCCATGATTTACTATCTTGAGGCCACAAGTTAGTATCATAAGGCCACGAGTTAGTATCTTGAGACCACAAGATAGTATCTTGACACCCCGAGTTACTTATCTTGAGGCCACAAGTTAGTATCTTAAGGTCAGAAGTTAGTATCTTAAGGCCTCGAGTTAGTATCTTGAGACCACGAGATAGTATTTTGAGACCACGAGTTACTTATCTCGAGGCCACGAGTTAGTATCTTAAGGCCACGAGTTAGTATCTTGAGACCACGAGATAGTATTTTGAGACCACAAGTTACTTATCTTGAGGCCACGAGTTAGTATCTTGAGGCCACGATTTACTATCTTGAGACCACAAGTTAGTATCATAAGGCCACGAGTTAGTATCTTGAGCTTATTTATTGACACTTAAGACTGGTTTTGGGGTCCAGGGTCACATATTACTTTTTCAGTCTGTACGTATGCGTGCAGATATGCAGTGTTTCTTTGCAAAAATATAAATAAATAATAATAATAAAAATAAAGAACTTACTGGCCTGCCATTAATAATCCTGAATTTTTAATAAATTCTTTCCCATTTTTAGCACATTGTTGAATCAACACTGAACTAAACTGAGATCAATAATGACACTATTATCATTTGTAGATCTGCTTTATCGCTAAATTGAATTTGTTTCATAATTGATTAACTTCGGAACATCGACACAGTTATTGAACTACACACTGAATACACATTGAACTAAATTGTTAAATAATGACATTGTCTTCTGTAGAGTAAACCTTAATTATCATATTTTTCTGTTTATTAATGTAAAGCTGCTTTAAAACCATTTTTATTGTATAGTTTAACTCATTTATCAACAAATCAATCCCCTTACATAAGAGTGACAACAAATAGTGACAATAAAAAGTGTCTGAGTTTATTTTACACTTCCCTTGATCACAAAATAAGTTAATAAATATAGCATTATGAGTTTACACTTATCAATAAATAAAAAATAAATCAGCACACATGAAACAATGAAAATAATTGAGGATTAGATAGAGTGCATTACTGTTAAAGGCTTGACAATGTACAGCATCTTGTGAAATTTTGAAATGTCATAATTTACACAACAACAGTAAATTGATTACAGTTACAGTTGTTTCTTTCCAGCTAGGTGAAGGTGCTTAACCACGCAAAATGACACTGGTTGCAGATCTATGTTGACCTGAGGAGAAAAATGTAAAACAATCAAAAGAGCTCAAGGTAATCAATTTAACATCAAAAGGGCCCTAAACCTCATGTTTTTCCATGTTAATATTCAAGTATACAGTACAAGAAACAAATTAAGGGCAGGTTTCTGTTGTTCTTGCCAATAGCGCCAATTAAATAAAAGCATTTATTAATTATCTATTATGCTTATGATAAAGTTTATTGTACAGATTTAGTTGCATAGCCATGTGTGTTATTCACATATACATGTGCGATTCAAAGATTTACCCAAACTACCAGTACTACTGGTATTGCCTCCTACCAGTACAAATATTATATGACACTTCACTTATGGGAATGTATGTTTATATTTAGCCTATAAAATGCATAACTTTTAACCAAAAAACATTTCAGTTATTATTGCTATCATATTCTATCATGATCAAACATCCATCCTGAACCACATTTCTTCTCTCAGCTCTACAGCTTTCTAAACATCCAAACCTTACTCATATAGATGAAATCATTTTTTTTTCATGTACAAACAGTGCTCTATTGAGAAATACACTCTTTAATTTCTTTTTGTCTGTATATACCGGTGCATATCTTACCATTAATCTAGCGATTTTAAGTTCACAGTAGTTTCCTCATGCGGCGAGTGTGTCTGTTAATGTTCATGGTGGTGCGGTCAGCAGAACAGCTCAGTACATCCAGAGCCTCGTCTTGACGCTCCAGCTCTGTCTCAGCCTCCAGAGCTAGAGTCTTCAGCTGCTGGAGCATCTGAACAAACACAGCATACAAAATAATCATGTAGATAATGAGTACTTGGGGTCCCAAATACAGATATAAGACAGGCCTTGAGGGTTTACTTCTTAATTTGAGCAAAGTTTACATTTTTAACTAATTATTTTGGCAGACTGATTGATTGACAAATGAGTCTGCAGTCTAGATGCTGGTGTTCAGCAGACGTCAAGGCGAATAAGTAATTCAGTCATGTGTGTATCTACTAGCTACCTCTCAATGCTCTGAATGAAGAGATCACAAATAAGGCATTTAGTGCTGTCCATTTGTGATCATTTCTTCCTATCAGGATTTCAATACAAGGTGTGAATGTGATGAAAGTGACAATAAGCCTAATCTATTTTGGTAGCCCTAGACACAATACCACTTATCCTTAAATATAATACCACTTAATCAATTGTAAAAATCCATCTACAGTTTGGCTAATGAAGGGTTTTTTTTTTTTGCATTATTATAAACAGTCTGTGCTTTGTCCATGCTTTACGGCAAGCGATGGCCCTGCCTCATTCCTTAAAAACATATTTTCCATCTCCTCGTGGCGTTTTAACATGTTTGTTTTTAGTGTTTCTCAACCCAAAGCCATCCTGAAAAGTGATATCTGTGATGGTTGACCAACCATCAATTATGTCTGGTCATAGCAATAATATTGTGTTTTGAAATGGTTCAGCATGAAGAGCACCATTCCGCACATCCCCATTATAATCCACTCAATGAAAAACGGTCGACTGTTTTTGCGTCAGTGTTTATGTCTGGTTGCTGTGTAGCATGCAGCACCTCTTGAGAGGGTTTTACAGCTGGCACTGCGGCCGTCTGACGATGATGGCAGTTAGACCTTATATCTTTGTGTGGTGGGGGAATGCCTAGAGTCAACTTCCCACTCCTGTCTCGTAAAAATACAAGCCACAGACACGCCACACTAGTTTAAGTATGTTCGCTCAGATTTTTTGTCAAAATTCTGATTTGAACAAACCCCTGAGCCTGTTAAATGTAACTTGTCCCAACCTGTTATTATTATTATTCCTACAATTGTGCAGGTTGCTGAAAAGACGTGAACTGGTACATACGAAATTACCTGAAAATCAAAATCCCACAGAGAACCGAGGGAACAGAATATCATAGGCTCTTCTGGGCCTTTCTGCAACCACATAGTAATGCTCTAGCATCCACCATAGTTTAAACAATAATATAATTTATTTTTATAGTAATTCACAAAAAAATTATTTCCAGTTCAAACGTTTACATATAATTAAATACAGGGTCCCCACACTTTGGTTAACTTCAAATTCAAGGACCTAAGGCTGCAGTAATACTAATACTGAGAAATATTTTTAGATTTATAATAAATGTTTTCTATGTGAGTAATTAATTGCTGTGATCAAAGTTGAATGTGCAGCATCATTACTCCAGCCTTTAGTGTCACATGATCCTTCAGAAATCATTCTAATATGCTGATTTGCTGCTCTGTTATAATTATTGGTGCTCAATCATTAATAACAGTTACTATAATCAGTATGCAACATTTTTTTCTGCTTTTTATTTTTGTGTAAATCATGAAACATTTAACCTTTCAGCATAAATTTCATAAATTTCAGCATAAATAATATTTCAAATGAAACTTTATAAAACTATAACTTTATTAACATTATACATGCCTTTACTGTCACTTTTGAACAATTTATTTTGTCCTTGTTGAATGAAAGTATTTATAAAAAGTATTTTTCTATATCTATATTGATAATCAGAAATGTTTCTTCAGGCAGCAAATCAGAATATTAGAATGGTTTCACTGAAGACTGGAGTAATGATGCTGAAAATTGAGCTTTGAATCACAGGAATAAATTACAGTCACATAAAAAAAAAAATATTATAAATTGAAATAATATTCCACGATATTACTGTTTTATTGTATTTTTGATCAAATAAATGTAGCCTTAGTAAGCATAAGAGACTTCTTACAAAAAAACAAAATAATTTGACAGTAATGCAATGATGATAATCTTGGATACGTGAGAATATCTACACTTTAAATCACTTCTATATCAGTTCTTGCTTACTGAAATCAGTATATTTGTGATGTTAAACATCATATTAATCAACATTTCTGCCCCCATGAGGCCATATCCTTCTAATATATTTGTCTATTGTTGAAAACGCTGTGTGTTAGTGTAAAACTGAAACCAAACTTCTGTCAGACCTGTCTCAGCTCCTGTGCCTCTGCTTCAGTCACAGTGGGCTGAAGCACATGAAGCTGCAGTTGTGTCAGTTCACCAGCAGACAGCTCCACTGTCCCCTCCATGTCCTGCCCGTGACCTGAAGCCACACAGAAGGAGCTCTTATATTTCCTTGAATTTGATATTTAGATTAGAAGACAATTCTGCTAAACATTAGCCAAGCAGCCTACAGAGGGAACTGTCTGGTGTTTTAATGAGCTGCAGTAGATGTTGGAGTGGGACTGCCACCATGTGGTAGAAATACCTCATGACTCAGTGTAAAAAATCAAGGATACAAATGTATTGAGTTAATGGGCCTGTAGTTTCATATAAAGTTTTATCATGTTTAGATTTAGTTGCTGTGCTTGCACTGTATTTATATTTTAAATATTCTCTTTATTTTTACCCTATGCCACTTGGGTCATTCAGATCAACCAAATATCAGAAACTTACACAGACACAATGTTTGATTTTGTTACTAAATATATATATATATATATATATATATATATATATATATATATATATATATATATATATATATATATATATATATATATATATATATATATATATATATATATATATATATTTTGTGGGTAATTGTTCAGCCAGACCTGGTGTGTGATTATTAATATGCAACAAATCCGGTGTAAATGATGTGCAATTAATTAGATTAAACATTTTAATTGATTGACAGCCCTAATTTATAGTAGAACGTTCAGTATTACTCAGAGGTCTGGTTTCAAGTGCAATTTATTTGAAGTGATGTTGTTTTATATAATGTTATTTTGTATAAACGATAAATGCCTTTTGATATTTGTACAGGCCACCACAATGATTTTCTATCCGAGTTAGTGTTGAATGCAGTTCAAGTCTTAATTGTAGGCTATATTAACAAGTGTAGATATAGATAGTGAAAAAGATGCATTGAGATTGACATTTACTCGGGATTAAAAGACTAACAACTGAGACTTTAGACTTCATTTGTAACATATTGAAATTCTGCTGCAGAGCAATGATACTATGCTCTCTTTCCATTCATAACCCATCCATAATTTTAATTAAAATGTCTCAAGTTATTTCCCATGTGTTATATAATTTACTTTTATTTAGATTAAAATAAAAGCCGGCATTAAAGTTCTTAAATGAAATAAGACTGTCAAAACAAGTGTACCTGCACTCCAAATGTTTCCTCCACCCTCTGGGCTTCCTGGTGTGGTTGCCGAAGTTGCCTGAAATGCTGCATAGTCACGTGTGATCACAACTTTCTTCTTATACTGCATCTCCAGTACAGACAAAGCTTCAGTCATCCTGGCCGAGAGAATTAGGAAACAGATGTCAGGTTTCCCGATGAAGCGCTGCCGAACACTGATCTCGTAGGGGCTGTGCACATAGACATCATCCACCTCTTCCTTCTCAAAGCAATGGAGGAGCTGTCCGTTTGCATCTCGAACCTCCAGAGAGGAGACCAACACTATCAAGCTACCTGGTTTCATGGTTCCAGAGCTTCCAACATGGGAGACAATAGCTGGAATGCTGGTTATGACTTTGTGGCCTTTGCCTGAACCTTTAGCACAGGCTGCTTTGGCCGCTGCCTCAGACTTAGCCTGCTGGTGGCTCTTCCATGGCAGCTTGCCAAAAGGCCACCAAGAAGGACACTCAAGTTCAGAGAGAAGTCTGCACAAAAGAGAGAAAAATATGGCATCATTTAATTAAGTCATTAAGTCATCATTAAGTAAATCAATCAGTGGGTGTTCTTGACATCCCAATGAATATAATTTACATGTATTAATTTAGCAGACACTTGACTGATTACAAATGAATAATGCAACAAACTAAATTTTGAAATGGCTAAACTATGAAAGGCCATAATATCGAGAAGCTCTGAGATTATTGGACCTGTTAATTTCCTATTTTCTTGTTTATGTCCATATGTAAAAAAAAAATGGTGACACTTTATTTTAGGGTCCAATTCTCACTATTAAATAACCATTAACTATGACTTTTTCCTCAATGAACTCCTTATTTGCTGCTTATTAATAGTTTATAAGGTAGTTGTTAAGTTTAGGATATTGGGTAGGATTATGGATGTCATGCATTAAATGTACTTTATAAGCACTAATAAACAGCAAATATGTTAATAATACACATGCTAATAAGCAACTAGTTATTAGAGTGAATTGGACCCTATACTAAAGTGTTACCAAAAAAGTAAAAAAAAAATATCTGCAAAGCTTTCAGCTTGCATGTTTTTTTTGTTTTTTTTTTGAAGAAAAACACATCAGAGCGACAAAGAAACATAAATGAATTAGAACATATAAAGTGGGACATGCTTGATATTAAAAGGATTAATTATAAAGCAAAATATTCCATTAAAGATCTAGTTAAAATTTGAAGCATCATTCATGTCTCTAGTAAATGTTATGTATCACAGGAGCAAAACCTACTTATCTGCCACGCTCAGGTCTGATTCTATGTTGTCCAGGCCCTGAATCATATTGTCAAACTGCTCTCCCTGGTGGTCTAGGACTTTTCCAGTGTCCTCCAGCCTCCGCTGGGCTCCAGATATCAGGCTGATCAGCTCCTGGCCCTTACTGAGAGCAGCCTCAGCTCCACGGGGCTCTGTGGGTGACAGCAGCCGCTCCCTCCAGAAGTGCTCTAGCACGTGGTAAACCGCAGTACGGCAAGGCTTGAGAGAGCCAAACCAGTGCTTGGTGTTTCCCTGCTCCAACACAGTAAGAGCACTGAAAATGAAGCCGGAGGTCTCCATCTTGATTTCCATGATGTGTGAGAGCCTCAGGCTGATCAGATTCTCCTGATTTGGCTCGGAGTTGAAGCGAAGGGTTGTGCGAGTTAAGGAGAGGATGCCGCTGGCCCAGCGTTTCTCGCTGTTGATGTAATAAGAGCCGGGCCAGCTATGGATGGATGCCTCCTGGCTCATCTTTTTCTGATGATTTGGCACAGCTGCCCTGACTTAGGGAGCCCACCTGCCAAGAGAGTGGTGTAAACCGAAAATTAATACGCAGTCATCAGCCACTTTTATTTACATCAACTGACTTTCTTAAGAGGAACACAAAAACAGAAGGCACAGAAAGAATCTAAGGGAGTCAATGGATTTAAGATTACATTGATTAATATATTATTAGATTAGATTAGATTCAACTTTATTGTCATTGCACATGCAAGGTACAGGGCAATGAAATGCGGTTAGCATCTAACCAGAAGTGCAATAAGCAGTAAGTACAGGATATACAGTGTCTACAATACGTTACAAATGTATAATAAATATACAGATAAGGCAGTACTATGGACATAATTTACAGATTTTAAATACTAGTATCAGCATGATATACAGATGTACTATGAATATATGAATATCATACTCTAGTGCAATGTACATCATGCTTCACATCTTTTGTTTTTATTGAAGAACATGCATTTAATAAACTGTGGATAATGAATACAATTTCTGATTTAAATAATTACTTAAAGACCTTTTGCATTTATTTTTCACGTGGTAGTGACAGTAGATGCTGGTTTGGCTGGCAATACGTGATATACGCAAAACAAACACCGCGGAGATCATTTAATGTCATACCTTTGAGGATGATATTGACTTGATAGTGACAGCTACAGCAGGGTGTGACGGGTTTCACGCATTAAATAATCATTTCTCTTCGCATCGTAGTCAGTTGCGAGACATTTATTATTCCAGCTAACTGTTTCCCATTAAAGTTTAATACAACGCCCTCAATAAGAAAGTAAAAACATCAGACTCTGTTTCTATGCCACGTAGCAGCGAATGTAAACAAGACTGAACCAAAAGACTGAGTGTTTTAGTGCGCTCATGTTTACACTCCGATGTGCAAACATAATTTATAAAAGGTTCCGCAAATCTGGCCGTGGTGCATTATATATGTCTAGTTAAGGACACAGTCTTTTATTTATTTAAAGGTAATTTACAGAGATTTAATTAACTTGCTTTATTGTGTTAGACAGCTCATTTTTTAGGCACGAAGATGAGCAAATCATTGAGTAGGTGTGCACACGTTTCTTTTCCGGTGGGCAACTGGGTATCGTAGACATGTTCCAAAGTCAGCGCAGAAAATATGGAAAAATATAATCGCCTCGTATAGATATTTCAATAACACGTAAACTTGACGTTGAACCGTCGATACATTAACTTTTTAAGTTGGTTTAAAATAACTAACATTACGCAAACCTGTCATCATCAGGGAACCATGAGGCTGTTAAAATGTGTTGTAGCCGGCAGCCATATCACCCTGGAGCCCAAGACCGGTTTCCCACTGAAGCTAAGCAGGGCTGAGCCTGGTCAGTACCTGGATGGGAGACCTCCTGAGAAAGCTAGGTTGCTGCTGGAAGAGGTGCTAGTGAGGCCAGCAGGGGGTGCTCACCCTGTGGTCTGTGTGGGTCCTAGCGCCCCAGTGTAGTGATGGGGACGCTATACTGTCAACGAGCACCGTCCTTCGGATGAGACGTTAAACCGAGGTCCTGACTCTCTGTGGTCATTAAAAATCCCAGGATGTCTTTCGAAAAGAGTAGAGGTGTGACCTCGGCATCCTGGCTAAATTCGCCCATTGGCCTCTGACCATCATGGCCTCCTAACAATCCCCATATCCGCTGATTGGCTTCATACCTCCGTCTCCTCTCCACCAGTAAGCTGGTGTGTGGTGGGCGTTCTGGCGCAATATGGCTGCCGTCGCATCTTCCAGGTGGATGCTGCACACTGGTGGTGGATGAGGAGATACCCCCTGTCTATGTAAAGCGCTTTGAGTGCCTAGAAAAGCGCTATATAAATGTAAGGAATTATTATTATTAATTATTAGCTGATGACTGTATGTGGAATAACGTGCGGAAACTTCATGTTAGTGAATAAACAAAGGCTGTGCTCGATTCTGACATGCCATGGATAGAGAAACCTTTCACAACTGCAGCAGTTTGGTCAAAATGCCCAGGCAGATCCATCAACAGCAATGCTCATCTCATTTCATGAGTACATGGGGAGAGAAATACCCTACTCAAAATTCTTACCCTGCATGTTTTCCAAAAAATTCACAGAAGACTGGAATTGCAGAAAAAACTGGGTCACGGCTGATGGCAACCCTAACTTCCAAAGACTTCTACATGAATTTGGTGAGCAGAGAATGCATTTTTAAATTATACATGCATCAATGTGTCATGCATTATAATTTAGAAATTATAAATAGGTCCTGCTCCAGCTCTAAAATCTAGATTGAAGAAATAAATGTAATAGCCTCACATTACAGAACTGTAACGTTACCCTTTCAGCTCCTCTAAGGCATATTTGAAACATGTAACATATCTTGCATTGCTGGATTAAAAATCAACTAAATTAGAAACTGTAAGATAATTTTGTTGTGCATTGATGAATAGCATTTTTAAGATGACCCCTTGGGAAAATAGCTAATGCAATGTGATAAAAAAAATAAAATAAAATCTAAATATATAATCAATAAGTTATATCCATAAATAGCCTGATTTTATTATGCAGATGAGACTCCTGTGCCTGTTGCAAACTGCAGTGCAAAAGAATACAACTCCAACCCGAAGCAGATCTTGCCTTTTAAGGAGTTTATCCAGTACTGGAGAGTGTACATTCAGAATGGGCATTCTTCACCCAAAGGATGTCTTTACTTAAAGGATTGGCATATGCAAAGGTACAGCTCTTCAGAAGAGTGTAGCATGGATTATTGTTCAATAGCTTTGAATGTGATGCATAAGATTAGCTTGGAAACGTTGTAGTAAAATACAGGAAAAATAGATGTATAAAAGGCTTTTGTACTTTACATAATGTCAAGTGTGTTTATGTTCATTTTAGGAACTTCTCTGAACATAATACTTACAAGACCCCAATTTACTTCTCCTCTGATTGGCTGAATGAATATTGGGACACAATTGAAGTGGATGATTATCGATTGTCATATACATTTGTCATATACAGTACAGTTGGGTGTAAAAGTCTGTATCCACGTTTAAGTCTTTGGATTTTGACAAAATGTACAACAAAGGAACATTATGATGTAAAATGAAGAAATATGTATTATTGGACTGTCATTTGCACAAAATTGTCTTTTGGAAAACACAGGATTGCTCTTTCGAGCGTTCTTAAATAATGCTGAATAATGTGCTTTTACTGAAGCAAAAGAGGACATACCAAATGCTAAGAAATTATTGTTTGTGTGGACACGTCTTTGGTTCGGTCTTAGTGTCCGTTCCGGATAAAGGGGGTTCGAAACTCACGCAACCTTGTGGGTGTTGTCAGGAGTAAATGAATCAGTTGTATTAGAGTCAGAGTTAGAGTTAGATAGTTGTGTCGTCATCGTTATTGTGTCATATATGTGTTAGGGCAGAATATTATTAGATTATATCAGGTTATATTAGTAATAGTATATTGTTAATATTAATTAAAGTAGTTATATTATAGTATTGTTATATGAATTAGATCAGATTTTTTGGATTGCTTTGGCTTTTTTTATTTGGATTGGACTGCTTTTTGATTTGGATTGCCCTTTTGGATTTGTTTGCTTTTTGTGACCTCTTCCTTTTTCCTTGTAATGGAGCCAGCAAGAAAGAGGAATCCTCCCGTCTGGGATTTTTTTTTAAATGGTTGGTCACAATAAGGTATGTGTTTTATTATTGTTTAACTGTCTTGATCTAATAATAATACTCACTATAAGGCTGTATTATATTTCATGTCTATTCGTTTATGTTTCTAGGTGAAATGCTTGCTGTGTCCAAAGGAGATGACATACAACAATAACACCTCCTCCATGCTCAGGCATTATCGAGCACTGCACAAGCATGCAAAGACTACTAACAATCTTTATCAATCAAATCAAATCAATATTTATCCAAAGTGAATCTCACAAGATCTGAGGATCCACTAGTATATTGGGCTCAACATAAACATCTCTATCCTCATTTACAGCTGGCACTGACATTTTTATGTTCCCCCGCATCCTCTGTTCTATGCGAAAGGATCTTTTCCAAGGCTGGAGAGGTTCTGTCCAAAAGGAGGAATCATCTAAGCCCCAACACACTTGAAAAAATTATGTTCCTCAATAAAAATAATGTGTGATCCTTCCTTCACCCACCCCAAACTGCAGTGTTGCAGTTTGTTCCTCTTAATCCACAGTCCCATAGGCACAACACTGCACTAAAACTAGTAACAGTTTAATGCACAAAACACACCAGAAACAATTCTTAACCTTTCCCAACCCACACTTTTCTGTTGCAACTTGCGTTATTACACTCCCTCCACCATAAGAACTACACTCAACACAGTCTCGCTTTTGCTGTTCCTACTGTCACTATCCAAACAGTTTATGAATAATGAATGAACTGTGTGTGACAGTTGTCTCTGCACAAGCAAATTCAGACAGAGAGAGAAACATATTTTATTTGATACCCAGGCAATGGACAAATGTCTGCTCAGGTCATTGATTCAGTTTTTTTTTATTGGTCTGCTATTTCTTTGCACAGTAGCTAGGCTCCTCCCCTTTCAGCTTGATTGATTACCTTTGATTCTCCTCTGGACCTGTAGAGTTTATGCATTAACAAATGAGAACGTTCTGGAATGTCACTAGCCAATGGAAGGCTTGATAAGATTCTGAGATTTTCTGAAGTTTACAATTACATTTTGACAGTTTGTCTATGTCCCATTTGCGACATTCATTCTTTTGAGTCAATTGTTCAAAGGCTTGTTCAAACCAGTTGGCTAACCATTTGAATTGGTTAGTGAATTAGTTTGAATGACTTGTTCAGTATCCTGCCGTGCACGTTGAGCGTTTGAAACCGTTCACTCAAGAGTTGTAACGTTTAAGAACGGAGCGTTGAAGGCTATTATTTGCTTGCGATGAAGATCTGTATTCAATGAACACCACCTGCGCTCTCTACAGTTCAACCGGTATAACTTGGGCTACACTCGATTACAATACACAAAAATGTTATGGCATGACACCTAATAAGTAAACAGACATATTTTTATATAAATTAGGCTACTTTGACCATTGCATATTCTAATTAACAACTTATGAAAAGTGAGAATCCAGATATTTCATTATGTAGTTCATGCTTCTGGGAATGTTCCTAATAATAATGAGGACAAAAATATTAATTTGCCAATATGCTGTGTCACATGACAACCCCCCCCCCCCACTCTGCCTAGACACAATGATTTCCACAATATTTACGCTTGCAGAAATATACATTTGTTTAGATTTTGCAGAACAGATGAAAGAAGATCAGTCAATATGCTTTTGGTTCGTGATGTTCAGTAACTTAGCGGTCATGTTAGGAGTTTACACTTCTTTGTGTCAGAGGTTATTATAATAATACATTGATTTATTACCAGTCCTGGAAACAGTTTTTGGAACCTGTGAGATTTTGTTTAGGATTTGTTTAGGGATAAAACGATAAAAAGAGCATCATTGATAGTAAATCAACATACTGGAATGATTTCTGAAGGATTATGTGACATTGAAGACTGGAGTAAAGGCTGATGAAATACTTGAGTAAATATTTCTATAAGTACCTTTTCTTGAGGTCAATTTTTGGGTACTCTACCCACCTCTGACCAAAACCCAATATTCTTTGAAAGTAATCCATATGAAAACAATATAATGTCCATCTTTCATGTCTCCCTTCATTATATCATGTATATAATTCGACCATATGCTAATTATATAATGTTCCACATGAAGCTCACAGCTTGTAAACGGCCATACCATAGAAAACAAAGCAGTGAGACTGTTCAAGGGTTTTTTTTTTTTTTTTTTACTGCACGAGCTCCCCAAAACTTTTACTGTTTGCTTTGCGCTGAGAGGAGTAAGACCTAATCCACCCCAAGAAAATGTGCTGAGGACTACCTCCAAAAAGAATACTAAAAATACCAGTTTGCTAAAGCAGTAATATTGTTCAATATTTTTATGATTTAAAACAATCTTTCTATTTTAATATATTTAAGTTTAATTTATTCCTGTGATCAAAGCTACATTTTAAGCATCATTTACTCCAAGTGTAACAATATACACCATACCATTCAAAAGCTTGGAGTCAGTGTGTGTATATATAGAAATTAAAACCGTTATTTAGCACACGTGATGAATAAAAACAGTTAATACGATGTGTTACAATGCTCTTTCAATTTCTCAAAAAAAAAAGAACTTAAAAATATTCTTAGCTCTTTTCAATTATTATTTATTTATTTTATTTTTTTTAGTAGAATATTTGAATATTAGAATGTTTTCTGAAGGATCGTGTGATGCTAAAAAAATCAGCTTTGAAAGTGAACTTTGATCCTAATAAACTGTTTAACTGCACTTGAATCATTTGTATTGAATCTCAAATGATTTTTTGGGATAATTAAGTATATTCTAAATAAACTACAAACATAATATCTAAATTTATTTTTTCCTCCGATTCTTTCTTGTAACTCTTCCCTATCAGTCACCCACCTTACTGAAAGGCTCATTATGAGGGCCTTTGTATTAGGTGTAAATCACACTGTTGTCTTCTCAAAAACACAATCATGTACATGCTATTTATATATTATTGTAGCCCAGTTTGTACCGAATACAGTGTTTTCAGACTTTAGCTATGTATAGGTGTATAAGCTACTGAAAAAAGCACAAAAGTCAGGGTATGTCAAAACTTCTCCATGCCCCAAAACCCCCTAAGACCTCAGAGGGTTAATTTTTCTTACAAACAGTAGTTTGGTTCATGATATTTGTAGTGGTATGGACTCAAGTAGTCATGTTTGTATTGTTTTCATTAATATTATTACTTATCATTTGTTAAATATGGTTCTTGCGTTAAATGTATATTAAAATATAATTGTATATAATACTGTATAATTATGCCAACTTGAACATCACTTAGACCTGTAGATGCTGGCAGGTGACGCTAGAGGGTGATCATGAGCCGCAGGACATAGAGCTTCATTTATATATGAAGAAGTGAAAGATTACTACTTTCTCTCTCTGTTTATGTGTTTCTGCAGACAGTATACAGCAGTAAAACAATATATGTGCCACCAGAAGTCTCAGCCTCTTCTGTGTGTGCAACATATTCACAATATATAATTATGTGGATTACTTGCGGATTTAGTTTAAAATACAACTCAAATTGCTGAGCTCAAGTTTTAAGTGGAAATCAATTCTCGACTGTCTTGAAGCAAACACAGAACAGAGTCAATTGTCCTCAACTCAAAGTAATGATATTAAAGGGATACTCCACCCCAAAATGAAAATTGTGTCACTAATCACTTACCCCAGTGTCGTTCCAAAAAAAGCTTTGTTCATCTTCGGAACACAAATTAAGATATTTTGGATGAAAACCAGGAGGTTGTGACCAGGGTTCTAAATTAACTTTTTTTATCACCAGCCAATGAGGTTGGTAACTTTCTAAACTTAACAGCCAATCGGAATTTCCACTAGCCAATTTTTTTCCCCCGGTGAAAATAAGATAAATTATGAGTGCCACTGAATGCATTTGATCATTTTATTAACATTGCTGGTATTAAAAAACACATAAAAAGTACAATTCCTACAACAAAATATACAGAGAAAGTGCAAACATTTCATCTATCATTTGAATTATGTCTTCAGAGCTCTTCTTCTTCAGAGGTGCCATCAGAATCTGAGCCACCCTCTGTTCCTTTTGCACAAATTCAGGCCTGCATGAGTGCAAACTGTTAACATGCCAGATGTCAATGGCTTTGGTTGGATCAAAGTCTTTGATGTCAGGTGAGCACAACTGGGTTTTAAGGAGGTCAGAGAAGGTCTCACCTTTTAGGCGTGAGGGCCAGTCACTCTTTATCTGCTCCATAACACTGAACCCTCTTTCACAATCAGTTGTAGTTGCAGGGATTGTGAGGAGGGCACCAAAAAGATCAAGGACATGAGGACACCGATGGCGCAGTATTCTGTTCACAGTAGGCCAGGTCTTCTCAAAGGTTCCTGTAGCAGGGTGAGACAGACATAGGCATTATGCACTTGCAAACAATTACACATTTCTAAATGCAACTTTAGTTATTAAAAGATGGCATCAAATTTGGATTGTGCCTTTAACAAATTACATTTACTCTGATTCCTGATAAACAAAATAGAACTGTCTCACAATATTAGAGATTTCTATAGAGCTTGGGAACTTTTGAAGCACTTGAAACTCCCAAATGTAAAGTTTCGTCTGTGTCTATGGAAGCACTCTGAATCGTATTAAATGCACTGTTTCTGAAACATCTAAATAGTAACGTTAATTTACTCACAAATCCATGCGAAGTCGGTGAAAGGCCTGCCCTATTTTCCGATGGCATGGGCATCGAAAAAGTAGCTGCATCTTCTCCAACTCAGACGTCTGCAATAAAGCGAGGCTTCTCCCAGCAAGGCTCTCTTCAATACGACCTGTCTTGGCAGTTTTAATACTTAGGCTCTCCTGATGAACTCACATGGTCCTTAACTGCCTCAACTTTAAAATTATTAGTTCCCACCACAAAATTGCTATATACATTTTTTTTTTTTCATGTACATGTGGCAATCCTGACAAAAAATTACGACATTCTCTTGATGAAACACAAGCCATTCACGACCCGTCAGCCATTTGACATTTCATTTAATTTCAACTGTTTTCTTTAATAGCTAACTCCCTCCTCTTTCAGTCTATGCTCCCTGCTCTGGCTCCGTACTGGCTACGTTCGTTCTTCTTCCTGGTGTTTTCTGATGGACGCTCTGTTAGTTTCCAAGGTTTCTCGAGCTGGTTTCACTGCAAACTGCGTGCAACCAATGAGCATATGGTTATCGCGTAGAATTATGGCACATGGGGGATAAATGACCAGGGGGGCAGGGTTTCAAATTTGATTGAAGCATCACTGGGCGCTGCCATTGGCTAGCTGACCCCCATCTGCTGTTAGCATTCCATTGACTCCCATTCATTTTGGCGTCACTTTCACTGTGAATAACTTTACATCTGAGGCGTTTAAAGACTCCACTTGTCCATTAATTATTTCTGAAGAAACATGAAAATGTATAAAAGGCTCCATTACCTTGTATCTTACGTTGTGGCCCTGTAGAAGCAGTTTTTGTAAAAAAAAAAAATAATAATTAGGCTAACGATTATGTCATAACCTGCGACTCTTTGTTGCACAGTAGAGAAATTACTGTATGGACAGGAGGAGAAGCTCTCAGGCAATCTTTTACTGTCTATGAGGCTACCAGGGGGATGCGGAGGCGTAAAGTCAAGGGAGATAATTCATCAGAATACTTACCAAAATGTGCTCCTGTTAACGCTCACATTCTCTGCAATATTCGGTGTGTGATTCAGGTTTCTCTTGGCACAGCGGTTAGAAGACTTAAAATTGTCAGACAGGTTGCTCACATGACATTTACGTCATCAAGCTCAGTTTGAGTCTGAGCAGTACGCTCGGCCCCCAGGAAGTGCGTGCTTCTAATTGACTTCACTTGTCTCAGTTGAATCCAATGGGGTCGCTGTGTCCATTTCTTTTACTGTCTATGTAAATGACCGAGAAAAGAGCCTCATGTATCACTGGCCAGACTGGCTAGTAAGTTTTTATTAAAACCCACCAAAATGAATTTTAACCCACATTTGGCGGGTTGGAAGGTGTTAATTTAGAACCCTGGTTATGAGCACATAAACTTGGACTTCTCTATTAAAGTATTTTTTAAACATTTTATTTCAATGTGTCAACTGATATGTTATCAACAAACATCTGTGTAAAAGTTGTAGTTTACATTTTTTTAAGTTAACTAAATAAATATTATCTGCATAACAATTATAGCATTCAGGTGGGCCTTTAACATTTCTAGTGATGCCGATTCATTTGTCTTTACTGTTTTTTGGCCACCAGTCAGGGACAGTAGTCTGTAAAGTCACTGCCATGCCATCAGATGATTTAAGTTTTAGTGGCTCTCTGGCATGAGCCAAACATACGAGGCTCAGCCTGTCGATTCCCGCCCTGTGTTTCTCTGCTGGTTTCCCTGCAAAACTATGTATATATATATATATATTAATCTGATAAATTAGTTATAAGGTCTTTTCAGTCAGACAACGACTAAACAAATAAACACTATATACAAAATAGAAAGAAAAGACTTTAACTTTTACTTTGTTTTTCTAATTCACAATTTAATGTGTAATTCACACAAAAACACTAACACACTTTTTCCATTATGTATTAAATCTTTATGAAAATTGATATTTAAAAAGTCAAGCGATCTCTTCTGAGACAATCTGCTTGGTTGAAAAAGTTTGGGCTCCTTTGCACAGACGTTTGTGTTAAAGTGCGACTAAATCTGTAATCAAACCTTCTCGCTGATGATGAACTTTAATACATCTGAATATGGATCTCAACATCTGGAGGTTTCGCTTTTAGAGAAGCTTCTTGTTTTCATATAGAGAGTGTTCACTTATCTTGAACTTTCACATTAAAGGGTTAGTTCATCCAAAAATGAAAATTATGTCATTAATAACTCACCCTTATGCTGTTCCAAACATGTAAGACCTCCTTTTATCTTCGGAACACAGTTTAAGATATTTTAGATTTAGTCCGAGAACTCTGAGTCCCTCCATTGAAGCTGTGTGTACGGTCTACTGTCCATGTCCAGAAAGGTAAGAAAAACATCATCAAAGTAGTCCATGTGACATCAGAGGGTCTGTTGGAATTTTTTGAAGCATCGAAAATACATTTTGGTCCAAATATGGCTAAACCGACGACTTTATTCAGCATTGTCTTCTCTTCCGTGTCTGTTGTGAGAGAGTGTTCAAATCAAAGCAGTCTGGATATCCGGTTCACGAACGAATCATTCAGTTCACCAAATCGAACTGAATCGTTTTAAACGATTCGCATCTCTAATAAGCATTAATCCACAAATAACTTAAGCTGTCAGTCTATTGTTCGTTATCTGGCTCGGTTGGGTGTTCATCTTCAGTTCTCTCTTCACAGCAGTTCAGTCAGTGTACTGTTTGAGTGCATGTATTACTCGGGGATATTGGTTTGTTTGATCTCAGAGGGAGTGTCAGCCACATTAAAAAAGTGAACAGTTTAAG
Source organism: Carassius gibelio (assembly GCF_023724105.1). Classification (NCBI taxonomy): domain Eukaryota; kingdom Metazoa; phylum Chordata; class Actinopteri; order Cypriniformes; family Cyprinidae; genus Carassius; species Carassius gibelio. The sequence goes on from NC_068372.1 coordinate 5,764,259, forward strand.
TCATTTGTGGATTAATGCGTATGAGAGATGCGAATCGTTTAAAACGATTCAGTTCGATTTGGTGAACTGAATGATTCGTTCGCAAACCGGAAATCCAGACTGCTTTGATTTGAACTCTCTTTCACAACAGACACGGAAGAGAAGACAATGCTGAATAAAGTCGTCGTTTTAGCCATTTTTGGACCAAAATGTATTTTCGATGCTTCAAAAAATTCCAACAGACCCTCTGATGTCACATGGACTACTTTGATGATGTTTTTCTTACCTTTCTGGACATGGACAGTATACTGTACACACAGCTTCAATGGAGGGACTGAGAGCTCTCAGACTAAATCTAAAATATCTTAAACTGTGTTCCGAAGATAAAAGGAGGTCTTACATGTTTGGAACAGCATAAGGGTGAGTTATTAATGACATAATTTTCATTTTTGGATGAACTAACCCTTTAAGCACAAATCAAGAGCATATAAACTTGTAAGTTGTCAACAGTTTCTCTCATCTACGTTCAGGATTTATTATGGTTGGCCTGTCAGATAAGTGAACAATCTCTACATTATGAAATTATAAATCCTTTAGCATTAAAAAAACACTGTCTTTTTAATCAGAATCAGACTCAGAATTACTTTATTGAACCACACTGGGAAATTCTTTGTTACAAGTTGCAATGGAAAGTAGGTCATTCTCGAAACCTCATTCTCAATGTCAAGGATACTTCCTTGGCAGGACTGATCCTTCCAAGTCACTTGGGGAAGTCGTGGCCTAATGGTTAGAGGGTTGGACTCCCAATCGAAGGGTTGTGGGTTCTAGTCTCGGGCCGGACTCTCTCCACCTTCAATACCATGACTTAGGTGCCCTTGAGCAAGGCATCAAACCCCCAACTGCTCCCCGGGCGCCGCAGCATAAATGGCTGCCCACTGCTCTGGGTGTGTGCTCACAGTGTGTGTGTGTGTGTTCACTGCTCTGTGTGTGTGCACTTCGGATGGGTTAAATGCAGAGCACAAATTCTGAGTATGGGTCACCATACTTGGCTGAATGTCACTTCACTTTCACTTTTTTTCCTTCAGAGGCTAGACGAGACTCCTCTTCGCATTCGGAGAACACATAAATGGAACAGGCTAGCAAGTGCACGTAATTGCGTCATTACGTCAGTGAAATGGTCCATTTGAATAATGCTGTGAATGGTATCATTAAATTACTTTGGACAACTTAACTAGTTATTTATAAAAGAAATGCCAATGACGCAACCAATCGTTAAATGACAGGTCAGGTTCAGTTAAGCATTTGTATTTGTATAATTTACAATATCAATATGGTAGTAATTTGTACTGGCATTTAAACGTCAAACTTTACTTATATTTACTACAGTTATAACAAATGTTTGGTAACGTAAATAAAAGCCGTTAACGCTCTGACATTTTTGCATTTTCGAACTAACGTTAGATAGCAAAGCTGCGCGCATAGGATTGTGGGTGATTTGAGAGCGCGAAGAGCACGAAGGATACACATGTGCATCCTTTCCTGTGTATGGGATATTCTTCAAACGAAGGACTCAGTCCTTGTTTGAAATTCCGAGGATCCTCGACATTGGAAAAGTCCTTCGATTGATGTCGATGACATAGCATCCTCGAAATACTGGCTTCCGAGGATCCTTCCTTGACATTGAGAAACACCTATTGTTTTCAAATAAGCCTGCAGGACTTGATTAGTTGAATCAGGTGTGTTTAATTAGGCTTGAATCTCTGCAGGGCTCCAGGAATTGAGTTTGACACCCCTACACTAAAGCCTTCATGATTTCAGTCGCAGACGGGAGACAGATTTGTAGTGCTTCCTTCAGGTTTGATGATCATTCTTCCTTGGGGCAGAATAAAGCTAATATTTGCTTATCCAGTGTTATTCATATGCTTATCCACAAGTACATTATCCATTTACATTTATATGTTTAGCAGATGCTTTTAGCTAAAGGAACTTACAAAAGAGGAAGAATAAAGCAGTTTGTCAAAGAGCAAACAATACTTGTAATAAACAATGGCATGTTTATTAGACAGGCTTGTTATCAATGTGCTTATCCATACATACCTTACCCAGGCACAGAAGTAAAATAAATAAAATAATAAAAATTCTGACAACTTTTGCACTTTTTTATGAAAGTGTACATGGATCTCCTGTGTCTTTTTGCGGATTACCATTCGCATACGTGAATTTATAGTCCATGTTTAGATACTGTTTTCACTCCATACACACTCTGTTAGTTTATTCATACTTTCCATTGTTTTGTTTTTTTACAGTAATCAGTGAAACGGTGCTACTAATGAATTTACATGCTACCTGTATATTGTCTTTTCTGAAGAACGTTATCCCCTCTTCCTGTTTTAAATATTTTGCTTGAGCATAATACTAATACACATCTCTGAAATAATGTTTAAGTATACAGTATACAAAAAAAAGACATTTATGTTGATTAGATTAGAAAAAAAAAAATCAAAAGATAAAAGCTGAATTTAATCAACTCCACCCGCTTTAACAAGAACATGGCAAATCATTTGAGTGAATTGTTCATGAATTTGACATTGAATAAAAATTTTACGATTTTCAGTGAAAAAATGCTTTGGAAAACTGCTTTGGAAGACTTGAAATTTAACACACAAGTCACATAGATCAGTCCTCATTCACTGTCACTGTCTTCCAACGGAGAAAGAAAGTTGAGGTTCGATAAATTTTGGCGTGAACTGCTCCTTTAAAATACCTTCGTAAGACAACTTATCATTGCAGTCTCAATCCATTATTTTAGTGCCACATAATATTAATGCATATATATTCTATAAATGCACAGGAATATTATATGTCCAGGTCATATGCACACCAAGTTTTTTTTTTTTTTTTTGATACAGAAGAAACCAGGAAAGACAGAATCATCTTTTTTAGACTAATTAAAGGGATACTCCACTAGAACTGTCCCCCATGCCATTCTAGATATGACTTTCTTTCTTCTGAGGAACACAAACAGAGGTTCTTAGAGAAATAGTTCATCTCTGAAAGACCATATAATGTAAGTGGAACGAATCCCTTAAAGTTGACACTTCAAAAATAAAAACTGTCAAATGCAGGTCCTTAAGTTCACACTTGATGTGTGACGTAAGTGTGTTGTGAAACTTGTACAAGAAGTGACACGGACGCAGAGGAGTGTCAGTTTTACTATGCACTTATATCATGCTGACATTCACAACAGGCTAATATCTGATAGCAATGGTTTGAAAAGTTGAAAATAGTATTTTCTATCATTCATCTTCAGTAGACACTGATTCATCGACAGGAACTGCATGGATAACCATTGTGTTAGTTTTGCGTGGTTTTTGAAGCATCAACTTTGAAGGACCCATCCACTTGCAATATATGGACTCACATAGATGGATTATTTCTCCACAGAAGAAAGACAGTCCTATATATCTGGGATGGCATGAAAGTGAATAAATAATAACAATTAAATTTTGGGCTGAAATATCCTTTTAATTTAAAGACTCTGTTCCAAAACCTTGTGAGCCGTCTCATTTTCTACTGTCTTTTAAGCACCCTATACAAAGAGAAGCTACTTTACATACTGTAGGTAGTAACAATACTGATCAGCACAAACAACTAACAATTGATTGCAACTGAATTCAGCGAGCCAAAAATACATTTAGCACATACAAGGTGTGTGAAAGTGCTTTGATCACATTGTCATCATAATGCATTCTGGGATTACTTTATCCATAAGGTATCCATGTGAAGCCTCAGAATCTGGCCAAAATGAGGAATTCTATAATGCAGGATAATCTTGCTGATTACAGACTGGAACAGCCTTTGAATCGCCAGTATGCATATACTTTAACACTTAGGGATAGGGTGGCAGCTCACTTTGGTTTTGAACTGAGCCACAGAATAATACTACTACTAATAATAAAAATAATAGGAGAAGATATGTGAACATATAGCTCTTACAGCTACAGTATAATGACTATTTGAATGGAGTAGATACATAGGGGTTGTTCTTAGTCAAATTAAAGCAATGATCCATTAAAGAATAAATTGTTTGACAGACTTCCAATATGGTCAATACACTTGCATGCATTTGAATTTAGAGAAACGTCATACTTAATATATGTAACATACTGTATACTATATCTAATTATTCTGAGAAATAGAGAACACAGTAAACCAATGTAAAGAGCTTACCCTTCTACAATATATTTATGTTTCAGTATTGTTTAATCTTCAACAGAACTTGGGTACATAATGTTCAATCATGTCACCTCACTGATTTAAGTTTGCATTGGCTGGAAGAATGTGTTTTCTGAGGATAATGTTTCATGACTAGTCAGGTAAGAGTTTAACACTAAATCCACACAGATGTCTTTCCATTATTTGCTGTTGTCCCTGCCCTCTCAGTGCTTGCTTTCGGTCGTGCACCCTGTTTCTCCTGAGCTGTATTGACCCGGTTCTGCTCTGTCATTGTGCCACCAGACACAGGGCTGCTAGCTCTGGAGATATGAGCACTTTTCGTGTTACATGTCTGAAACGCCATGTCAAGTTGTTCCTGAGCTACTCGTAAATGGTGATGCAGAGTAGCCAGGTCAGAGGGAATGTTCTCATCAGGACTTGTGCAATGCTGTTCTGGAATCACTCTGGGCATGTTCTGCTCCTGTAGGATGATGCTGTTGGGAATGCGACCCGGTTTGTCAGATTTAACGACCAGGTTGTATCCAGGCGGAGAACTAGAAATGTTTCTGGAGTAAGGGTAGCCGTATGGAGGTTGTTGAGCATGGCTTCGACGTTTACGAAGAGTGTCACGGAAGGCACCAATTCCCAAATGGAACATCTCACAAACATTGAGCAGCAGACAAAGACAGCTCACCACGTACATGATGAGTAAAAAGATGGTCTTCTCGGTGGGTCGTGAAACGAAGCAGTCTACCTTATGCGGACATGGGATCTTGTTGCAGACATACGAAGGGTTAACACGGAAGCCATAAAGGAGATACTGACCAGTGAGGAACCCCACCTCAAAGATGGCACGGGATAAAAGCTGAAGCACATACATCCTCATCAAGCCTTCTTGCACGATCCTACGCCGGCCATCATGCTTCGCTGGATCTTGGCATTTGCCCTTGTCTGTCTCTGGTTTGACCTCCTGCTCATCCAACATGTCTTCTTCATAGATCATTGGTTCGGCGTCGTCTTCCTCCGAGACCTCCTCTAGGTGGTGCCCATTTCTCCACCGACTGTGGCAGTTCCTCTTTTGATAAATCTTGTTCTTGCACCGTTCCTCCTCTGAGGCACGGGCGATCTTATGAATGGCGTAACCCAGATACATGACGGAGGGGGTGGATATCATGATGATCTGGAACACCCAGAACCGGACGTGTGACAGCGGGGCGAAGGAATCGTAGCATACGTTGTCACAGCCGGGCTGCTTAGTGTTGCAGGTGAACTTTGTTTGCTCATCGGAGTAGATTGACTCACCTCCCACAGCGGTCAAAACGATCCGGAAAATAATTAACACAGTCAGCCAAACTTTCCCCACAAACGTGGAGTGGTTGTGGATCTCCTCCAGTAGTCGAGTGAGAAAGCTCCAACTCATGTTGGTGACAGAGACTCTTTATTTATGTTCTGCAAATAGGAGACAAATGAGCAATGTAAGCCAAAAATGTTACATGCATACTGTACATTAACAAGATTAAAATTGCAGTTTTTAACACAAAATACTTATTTGCTGCAGCTTCATTATGAGGCAACATTCTGTTGATGTTTGCAGGGTGCATGATTGAGATATCAAAAAATAGATATAACAAACACTCAAATATCTAAAAGATAGGGTGGCCATATGCACCGTTCAAATGGGACACGTCCCAGCCAGGAATTTAATATTGCCTAAAATATCCAGGTTTTGGCTCTTTGGACTGTGCAGGTTGATCGTTGTGTAACATTCATGAGAACTATAAAGAGCAGAGCAGACAGCTCCTTATGATTTCGAATCGCTTTCACGTGTTTGTTCGTTCATTTGACTTAAAGCATTGTGGCGCACTTTGTTGTTTTTTTTTTTATTTGTGCGCAGCGACACTTCAAGTCAATTGAACGAACAAACACGTGCGTATATTTGCATCGCTTTAATCGTTCCCTCTAGATCTCACCTTCTCAGACGCAGCCCCACGATTGGTCGATTATATACAATACCTGCATGTTATTGGTCAAACTGCTCTGGATGTTTTAGGCATTATTAAAATCCTGGCTGGGATGTGTCCCATATGAATGGCGATATGGTCAGCCTACTAAAAGATCTTAAAGATAGTTGATATTTAGATAAACATGTCAAGCATGGCAAAACTGATGGGCAAAATGAGACATAACAGATTCACACACTATATGTATTTACATTTTTAGGGAATCCAAATAGGCACCATACACCCTGAAATCTCACTTCAACTTGTCAGCTTTCAAAGTAGAAAATTATGATAGTAGATGATCCATTTTTAAAAAAGAGTCATGAATTGAGAAATCACATTGTTTATGATCTTTTGAAATATAGGAGATCATTGTATTATAAAACCATACTGCAAGTTTCAATAGTTCAAAAACATTCACATTAATTCAAAAACACTATATTTTTAAGAATGTACACAAATCTGTCTTGTGCTGCAGCCTATAATCATAAATCACACTGTGTTCATTTCATTTAGCCCAGAGGGGAACTGGCCCCCTGAATGAGCCTGGTGTCTCCCATGGCTTTTTGTATTTTTTTCTCCGTTTCTGTCACCCGTGCTAACTTTGGGTTTGGGTTCCTTGCCACTGTTGCCTCTGGCTTATTTAGTTGGGGTATAAAAGACACAAATTTTTTTAGAATTTTATTGTTTTGACTGCAGTAAGACTATCGGTTGGGAACAAAACATGAACTGAATTGAGCTGAACAAAGACACTTTTGCTACAGTAAAGCTGATCCTGTACGATGCCAGTGGACCCAAGTTTGTCAATGCGCCTACAATCCCAAGCCTGGTGTTCTTTTGCTCCACAATGCTGGATTCCTTCATTGTGTAAATAAAGACTGTTAAAAATAGATCCTTGCCTTAACATCACTCTCTTCTGGACCAACACGTGACTAGTGTAAAGCTGAAAGAACACCTCTACTTTTCTTCAATAACTGATTGATGTCTGATGTTTTTGAGGTAGTGGAGAACGAACATAATGGACTGTGCTTCATGTATATTTATATGCATAATACATGCATGTATATTTAAATCCTTAAAATAGCCTATCGCAAGTTAAATACAATAAGAGATATAACATTCTCCGTATCAATCAAATAAACTGCAGAAAGGAGCACTGTGAATAATACAAACTGTATAAACACCTTATACTCATTATCAATGAACTTCGCTCTGTTTATTCCTGGGAAATGAGAACACACAAACTGGTATAAAATGTATAGCCAGAGTAAGTCACTTTGCATAAAATAGTCAGCTAAATGCATACAGAGAATGTAAATGTAACTCTTCTTGGATTAGGTACTGTATCAATAGTTTCCTATGGATGTTGTTTTGTGTGATTTTTCTGTTTCTCAGGTAAGTTAACAGGATGTGCAGTTCTTTGATATTGCTTGTCAGGAAACGGTGCAGCGAAATCTCTCACTACACACAAATCAAGTAATTTTCGAACTAGTTTATTTCAGGTCACAGAAGAATTGTTCCTAAACAAGACCCTAAGGACAAAACTCAGCCACAAAATTTCAGTCAAAGCTCAGCCCATGGGAATGTCTGACAGAGATTATTCAGAACATGATCAAGCACATAGGGGTGAGTCTTCAGCTCTTTGGAAAATAAGGCAATAATATTATAGAAAACATTACAATTCATGAATTATGACTCTTTTCATGAAAAAAAAAATTATACTATTTGAAAAATCAAGTGTATTAAACGTTTAGTTATTATTCAATATTTACTTACTTTTATATAATTATTTACTATTTTAATTATTTACATTTAATTTAGATGTTGTACTAACCAACCCCTGACCCCAAACATAACCAGAAACTCGATTTTTTGTTGTTGTTTTTTTAACCTAATGTTTTATATTCTGGTTCTTGATCCAATTGTGAGCTGGTTTACTAATTTGTTTGAAATATTATTTATTTTTTCCCTTCTGCTTTGGCTGTTGGAAAAATATTGCACGAAGAAATGAAACAGCAATACAATAAATTAACAAACAGATTACTGTAAAAATAGTATTATGGAGTTACATTCACTAGAGTTGTGTAAGGGGGGGGGTTACTTCACATAATCTGCACTGTGATATCAAAATCATGTTGCATTGTGATACAGTATATGTTTGTAATGTTTGTTAAAAAAAAAAAAAAAAGGGTTCTCCCTGAAATATATGAACTGGCCCCTGTTTGTGTTTTCAACATGACATTCCCTAATGTGGGATTTGCCTTCTCCCATACCATCTGAATCTGCACGAATGGCTGCCACAGGCTCACATTGTGTATCTTAGAGGAAAGCAAGGATATCTGGACACAAATGGTACTCACTATTCATGGAACCTCAGCCTGAGACACCTCAGGGAAAATAGGTGTTTGGTTGAGTGGATACTTTCAAAGGAACATGTGAAAAAAAAGTGTGCAATCTTTAAATGCAGTTACTAAGAGCTCAGTAGGGATTTGAGTCTGAAATGAAATGAATAATTTTGCTCAGTATAATTGATGGGATGTTTTCTGTTATCAGGTATCAAGGTCAATTTAGATAAGGTCATTTTGAGTTCAATTATGGTTGTGCATTATTATTAGTCAATATTTTGCCACTCAAATCATTATCAGTCAATTAAATACAGTATAAGTCCCATTGTTAAAACTGCATTTTACATTAGATTCAGTATCTTTCATAACCTTATTACTTCAATCTCATTCGTGGAATCATATGTGACATTAAAAGACTTTGGCATACTGGCCCAAAAAGTTGTCTTCTATCTCTTAAACACACTGTATAAGCCACTGTAAGAATGTATATGTGTAATAACTGCATATTACAAAAGCATTGAGTAAACGTGCAGATCATAAATATAAATATGTCAAAGGATGACAGAGGAGGCTGTCAAATAAAGACAAACAATTTATATTGTGTTATAATAATTACCCCATTCTCTTTTTCCAGAAGTTAATATTACAGATGAGATTTGAAAAAGAGATTAGATGATTCTGTAAATATTTACATGTCTGTGAACAGGGACTAAATCTTAGGCAGCTACAGTACTTTGTGAATCGGTGCATGTGTGCTATCTGTTCTGTCCATAAATCTGCAAAACACAAACAAAATGAAAGAAAATCTGTACCACAGTGTGCAACTAAACACAAATATTGTCACAGCCAATTCAGTAAACCTAGCTGTGCTTGATTCGCCATAGAATTAAACAAAGAAATATGCCCTTAATTAATTAATAAAATCAGATGGCAGTATTCTTTCAATCGGTCTTTAAAAAAAAAAAGTTATGAATTTTGTGATAAGAATGAATTTTATAACATAAAAGTTGGTTATCTACATTTCTATGTTAATGGTCTTTAATTAAGTTGATGACATTATATATTTCACAAATTTGTTCATGTTTCTTTAAATATGACTTAATTGTCTTGTAATTAAGACACTTAAAACATATTCTACATGAACAACTGCAAAATGTAAAAGTTAAATGTTTCAAAGTCAGAGACCAAGCAGTTCGTTTTCCATTAAATCTGGAATAAACAAACAAAAAGTTTAGTTTTGAAAAACAGGGGTGTTGTTTTAATATGAATGGATTTTTTTCTGTATTTTGAAATTGAATCTGCATTGCGTTCCATAAATAAATAGGCCTATGTTATAAAAAGACAAAAAAGTAGTGTGATTTTTAGATCGCAGATATCATTCGTCTCTCACATGTGTTATAGACTGCGAGTAAAGTACATACGGACCTTGGGAAGCAGCGCCGAGGAAACACCTCCCGAGGACGCGCGCTCCATCCGGTCATAACTTTCCGCCAAACTGCAGCGAACTCTCAGCAGTCCACTTCAGGTGCGCTCAATGCAGCGGTCGCCTGTCCACAGTCAAGTGAATATCGTGATCCATGATTATCTAACAGCCACAGAGAGCGCTCAGCATCCCGCGTGTCCTCTGTGGACAGCGCACGAGAGAGCGTCAGTCTCATTGACGCCTCACGCTCATCTCTGACTCGAGCTTGTTTTGCACCCACCACCGGGAGAGGAAATACAAAAAGAAAGAAAAAAACTGCGAGAGAAAGTGTTCCTCCGGCTAATGGCCCTGAATCAAGGGTTTAAACTCCCAGACTGACCGCTGGTGTGTGCCTCATGCACTCATGCGCTGTCAACATGTAAAATCACTAGAAAATAATGGTACACAGAGTAGGTTTACTAAAGAAAACCTAAAATGTTTTAATAAAAGTGTGACTGACCTGTGTTGTGGCTCAGTGTTTATGAGGTCCATTAATAACCAACAAAACCTAAAAATATAAATTTAGAACACAATTATCTTTTTTTTTTCTTCTTCTTCTTTTTTGCATTACCCAGTGAACCACAATTGCATATTTTGTTTCTCACAACCCAAAATATAACATTTTGGGAAGTGGCCACAGCGTGTATCGAATTGCATTTCACAGAGGCCAGAATCTTATGTCCTGCATTAAAGTAAACAAGGATTATTACTGTATTTCTTTCATCCAATGAAATAATCTATCCTTAGAAAAAGAAGTGCCCATTCTGTTTCACCAAAACACCTGAGCAGCTGATCAGTGACCTGCCACACACTGCCGGAGAGCTCTATCTGACTGATCTCTGATCATCTGTAAAAGCTTCTAACATGCTTCATCTTTGTGTTTTCCTGTCACATCACTTGACCTCCACTGAGTCCAGGAATAACATTGGTGATTGTGAACTGTTGGCTGTTAAGATGGCCTTGGAAGAGCCGGGACATTGGTTGGACAGGGCTCAACATGCATTCCTGGTTTGGACAGATCATTGCAACCTGGAGTATCTCCAACAAGCTAAACACTGAATCCTTATTAGGCTCGATGGGCCACCGATGGGCTTTGACTGGTTTGATTTCCCTTTGTTTTACCATCCAGGCACCAAGAAGATTGTTGAACTTTTTCATTAAAGAACTATTTTTTCACCATGTAATTGATTTTCAGGGGCTTTTTTAACCCTTTTAAAGGCATTTTTAGAATTACCTTATTAAATGTATTTGTATTTTTTTTTTAGGTCAAATATTCTTCTAGTATTTATTTAATCAGTTAGAATACTGTGGGCTGGTATCACTAAAACTTTATCAACATCTGTTAGGAAATTACATGTCATATTCTCATAGGCTACATAGACAAAACAAGCTAAGAACTGTTTTAATTTAGTTAATTGCTTTTTACCTTTTAAATTTGTTTTTTACTTTAATTTTGTTTTCATAGTAGCGTGAAAAACAAAACATTGAACATTGAAGCACTGAACATTTCCCATCCCTGAAGTTGTCAATGACTTTAATCATGATTTTTTTTAAATATTGTTTTGCCTTCTTTTGTTGTATAATTTTTTGTTCATTTTGGTGCCATTTTTGCCCTATTCCCAGTTTATTTCCAGCCCTGCAGAGAACTAAAATTGTAAATATTCTATATACAACTGACTACACTTGAACGAAATTTTTTATTATACGAATAATTATACTTTGCAGCGCATCAGAAGAAATGATGCAGTGTTGTATTTGCTGTATAAACCTGTAATTCTAACCAAATTAATTGTTGTTCAGACCAACATGAATGCACAAAGACAGAGCCAAACACTAATATCTTCTTGTGTTATGTAAGTGTTGTAATTTTTTTCTGCTCATCACATCTCTACAGAAGAAAGGCTGTTGTCTAGAGGGAGTGCCTTACTCATTCACAATAAACATAGTGCTATGACAGAGCATTGTATGTTCAGTGAGCAGAAAACTATCCGTGGACTTTCATGGACATGTGTGAACTGATGCCCACTCACTCAGACGGGCCATTGGCTTCTATCCTCCAGAGACCATGCCTCTCTGCCCTCTGCCATGACAGAACGCATCCAAAATCTGTGTCTACAAAAATGCAAACAACATATGCAATCACCAAAATCATTCAAATAATTTCATATGCAATCACCAAGCATCAAATATAAATAAATAAATACTGATATTGTATGCAAATGTACAGTATTGTTCAAAATAATAGCAGTACAATGTGACTAACCAGAATAATCAAGGTTTTTCGTATATTTTTTTATTGCTACGTGGCAAACAAGTTACCAGTAGGTTCAGTAGATTCTCAGAAAACAAATGAGACCCAGCATTCATGATATGCACGCTCTTAAGGCTGTGCAATTGGGCAATTAGTTGAATTAGTTGAAAGGGGTGTGTTCAAAAAAATAGCAGTGTGGCATTCAATCACTGAGGTCATCAATTTTGTGAAGAAACAGGTGTGAATCAGGTGGCCCCTATTTAAGGATGAAGCCAACACTTGTTGAACATGCATTTGAAAGCTGAGGAAAATGGGTCGTTCAAGACATTGTTCAGAAGAACAGCGTACTTTGATTAAAAAGTTGATTAGAGAGGGGAAAACCTATAAAGAGGTGCAAAAAATGATAGGCTGTTCAGCTAAAATGATCTCCAATGCCTTAAAATGGAGAGCAAAACCAGAGAGACGTGGAAGAAAACGGAAGACAACCATCAAAATGGATAGAAGAATAACCAGAATGGCAAAGGCTCAGCCAATGATCACCTCCAGGATGATCAAAGACAGTCTGGAGTTACCTGTAAGTACTGTGACAGTTAGAAGACGTCTGTGTGAAGCTAATCTATTTTCAAAAATCTCCCGCAAAGTCCCTCTGTTAAAAAAAAGGCATGTGCAGAAGAGGTTACAATTTGCCAAAGAACACATCAACTGGCCTAAAGAGAAATGGAGGAACATTTTGTGGACTGATGGGAGTAAAATTGTTCTTTTTGGGTCCAAGGGCCACAGGCAGTTTGAGAGACGACCCCCAAACTCTGAATTCAAGCCACAGTACACAGTGAAGACAGTGAAGCATGGAGGTGCAAGCATCATGATATGGGCATGTTTCTCCTACTATGGTGTTGGGCCTATTTATCGCATTCCAGGGATCATTGATCAGTTTGCATATGTTAAAATACTTGAAGAGGTCATGTTGCCCTATGCTGAAGAGGACATGCCCTTGAAATGGTTGTTTCAACAAGACAATGACCCAAAACACACTAGTAAACGGGCAAAGTCTTGGTTCCAAACCAACAAAATTAATGTTATGGAGTGGCCAGCCCAATCTCTAGACCTTAATCCAATGAGAACTTGTGGGGTGATATCAAAAATGCTGTTTCTGAAGCAAAACCAAGAAATGTGAATGAATTGTGGAATGTTGTTAAAGAATCATGGAGTGGAATAACAGCTGAGAGGTGCCACAAGTTGGTTGACTCCATGCCACACAGATGTCAAGCAGTTTTAAAAAACTGTGGTCATACAACTAAATATTAGTTTAGTGATTCACAGGATTGCTAAATCCCAGAAAAAAAAAATGTTTTTACAAAATAGTTTTGAGTTTGTACAGTCAAAGGTAGACACTGCTATTTTTTTGAACACACCCCTTTCAACTAATTGCCCAATTGCACAGCCTTAAGAGCGTGCATATCATGAATGCTGGGTCTTGTTTGTTTTCTGACAATCTACTGAACCTACTTGTAACTTGTTTGCCACGTAGCAATAAAAAATATACTAAAAACCTTGATTATTCTGGTTAGTCAAATTGTACTGCTATTATTTTGAACAATACTGTATGTATTATGCAAATGGCAATGGTTTATCATGATCAGAGAAGACATTTGCTAGATGTCTTAGTCAATCTGTAATTATATAAAAATAAATGAATTCAGAATTCTTAAATTAAAAGTAATCTGTAAAAGTTCATCATTTACACTCTCTTTTGTGGTTCCAAACCTGCTTGAATCTCTCTCTCTCTCTCTCTCTCTCTCTCTCATGTAACACAAAATGTGAATAGTTTATCTATTCCATGTAATGAAATGGGGACTGGAGATCAAAATGACCAAAATGGACCTTCAGTATGATGTATATATAAGTATAACACAACAGACCGAGAGCAAATCCACCCTTCTTGACTGTCAAGTGTACATTCATGACATGATCTAGTGTAAAAGGTGGAGTTTGGGTTGACTAAATGGGCACAGTCTCCAATAAATGGTGGTGAATGTAGGTTTAATTAATAATTTATTTCATTTGTAATATATGTAATGAAAAAAAATATTTATTGCGATCTACTGACTTACAACATCATGGTTGTCCAGGACGTCAATTCATACTCCACTATATTCCTCAAAAATTCTCCTTTTGTGTTTAACCCCTTACTAGTAACCCCCCTTTTTTGGCATGGAGACCGAAATTACATACCCAAAATAAAAAGGTTTCTGCTCATGATTCTTTCTGACTAGATACATATTCAACATATGTTCACAAAGCTGACACTTTAAAGTTTACTGTTCAGGAATCAGAATCACTCAGACTGTTATGATAATAGAGATATATAAGCTCAAACATAAGAACAAAAATAAAAATATTAAAAACATATGTTTTAAATGTATTTAAAAAAATGTTGATGTAGGAAATGAGTTTGAAAACACAGTGTAGCTAAGGCCACAAGTCTTCCAAGAATTCATAAAAAATTTCATAATCGAATCTGTAAAACTGTGAATTTTATGAAATATTTTCTAAGGCCATGTCATGTGTGTTTTTAGAGAAGGCTAATCAGATTGATTTATGGCCCTTGTCATCTCTGTAAGATCTCACATGTAAACACTGATGTGTGTTTTATATGTGTGTTTGGCTGTGAAAACTGCCCGTTTCATGATTGTATTGTTCTCACCAAACGAGTCTTTCACACCTCCGCCAAGTATGACACATTATCCGCATTATTCTTTTATCATTATTCTTTTGTTTTTATTCCACCTTTATTAGCCTTGATTGTGGTTTTTCAGGCTTTACAAAGCAACGATCTCACTTCAGTCTCTCTTTGCATTTAGCCCTTATTTATCAAAAGTCTTACTATAAAAATACAACAAAACATTTTCTTACGACCTTACGTGAATTATTGAGACAAAAATGCATTATGAAGAAGAAAAGCACCTGCTATTAGTAGCATTGGTGCTAACGTTAGCATCAAGCTACATCTGACAATTTATGAAATTATTAGTACACTTTTACTCAAAACTCACTTTAAACCCCGATCGAGTGTTTATAATAACTTCCTTTAGCGATCAGGGGTGGAATTTGGTCGTTTACTGTTGTAAAAATATGTTTTTTGTAGCCTTTTTCATCGCTGCACAAGTTAGCATTTCCGATGTACATTTTCGATTTTTTTTATAAAAACGCCCCAGATCTCAAGAAATTCTCATACCAAGCTTTACTATCGTAATCGCGGGTTTATTATTCGGATATTTTGTGTGTACAGAGGTGTTTCAGTGTTGTTTCGGCCAGATAACTACCAGGAAGTGTGCAGGAAGCATGTGACACGATGGGGCGGTGTCCAGATATGAAACTAAGATTGACGTTTGAAAGACCCAATCAGAGTCTGAGTCACACACCGCACAAGCTGTGACTACTGCACGCACACACAGATCGCTGGGAGAGGCTGTTTATCATCTGATCGCGTAAATCCGTGGAAAATGAATAGAAATGACGATTCTGTCTGAAGAAATATGAAGTAAACATCAGTAAATATATCCATATATCTCCGCAGATATGCATCTTTGGTCTGTAAATCCTTATTGACGCTGTTCAGTGAGTCTATGTGAACACAAATAAACCGCTCTTGACGTGAATGGATATGAGTGAGTTGTGAATTTCTATTCAAAATGTGGCATAATACGGATTTATTATTTTGCACTCCTGACATAAATCACTAAATATCTGTCACTGCAACAATGTTTTATCAAAATATTGGTCAAATATCGAAGCTTGAGTCTTTAAACTTTCCATTGATGCACAGTTTGTCCAGATGAAGTAAGACAGTGATGTTTAATGTGCTGTGAAAGTGAAACAATAATAAACTGGGGCCGTCAGCGATGTTTGCACGCAAAGGGGTTAACAAACAAACAAACAAACAAATAAATAAATAAATAAAGCAGGTTTGGTATGAGATGGGAGTGAGTAAATGATAACAACATTTAGATTATCACTTTAATTACATGCAAATTCATGCTATTATTCATTGTATTTTTTATTTTATTTTTTGGTTGCTGCATCACAATGATATAGCTGGACTGGCTGGTGAAGTGAGCAACCAGTATTTGTTCTTTCTAATGTCATCTTTAGTTTCTCCAAAAATCTTAAGTTGATGGGGACGGTCTTAGGTCGCAGATGTCAGGGTTTATGTAATAAATCAAGTTCAACTGAGAAGTGCCCTCAGAGAAACACTGACACAAAACCCTCATCTAAACAACAAGCATGTCTCTCCAAAGTCCTTCCAAAGAACCGCTTCCATATACTGACTCTCTCTGTGACAGACAAATACAAACACACACACACACACACACACACACACACACAACCATCAGCTAGCGTGGCGGCTAACCTATAGGCGTTTTTTTGTTGTGGCAGTCTCATTTGGTTACATCTCCTCACTGAGCCAGGCTCAGGGCTGCCTTTGGGTCAGTGCCACTTACAGAGTTTGATAAAAACATGAATCTACTGAGGTGACTTAGAACAACTGCCCAAAGGTTCATGCCAACATTGCCAGAGAAACTTCCCTCTGAAGTCTGAAGTCTCTCATCCGGCTAGCACTATAATCAAGTACAGAAGGACATCGCTGGACCATCACACAAATTACAAGATAATGTATATCTACAGCTGCAGCCAACTCTGCATGCCGTTACAAACACATTCTCATATCCAAGATCAGAGCGCTCACTTAAACTGGTTGTTTGGGGACCAAATTTAATAATAAGATAATATAAGATAATAATAAGATGTTTCAGAGACAGAGCAAGTTATTACATTTAAATGAAAGATTACATTATTTCTCTACTGGATACTATATACTAATATTCAGTGTACAATAAGTATAAAAGTAGAATTTTCAGCACCTTAATCTGCAAAAGATTAAGAATGATAAAAATTTATTTGTACTTTTGTACTTTTCTGGTTCCATCACATATGATGCTATATTATAAAGCTCATAAGTTTAATGTATCCTAGAGTTAAATGAATCCATTTAGAAAGTGTTGAAGCATTGAGACACTGCGGTCTAACTGAACTCTGTCAAAACACTTACGATGTCACACTGCCAGTGAGCTCTTGTGCACTTCTGACATTTCAAGTGGCAAATGTTCATATTTATGTAAACCCTGGAAATGTAAAATCACAGATTATAGCAATTCAGTAATTATCCTCCAAAACTTAGCTGCTGAAGGAAATATTTTCCTGTCTGTTCAGTGATTTATAAAATGCTTCACTTTCCTTGCATAGAACAGTATAAGTGTCTGGATAGAAATGGTTTCATCATGAAACTGTTGACCATATTTCAGACAAGACCGCTAAAAACATGTAAACTGTAAAACACATTTAAATCGCGGCTATCTTACTGAACTTTGTTGTTCTGGAATTGTTAACTCAACATCTGCAGATGTCAAATAACGGAAAAGTGAGAGGTTTCCTGGATAAGAATCTTTTTTTCCATTTCATTTAGTCCAGCTAAAGTTAAAAACAATATTTCATAGACAGCAGTTTAACAGACACTGACCTTAACTACATCTGATTTTTAAAGTCACTGATGAGCATTACATATAGTAAACATAAAACTAAATAAAAGCATTGATAGATTAAACTACATATTTTGAAGAAAATGTGAGTGTGTGCCCATGCAAAACTCGCCGCCACAGGTTAACTGTTATATTTTGTTGCCAAGCCATTGCTTTTAGCATGCTTTTATTCAATATTTTGGTCTGTAGACATAGCTTGTGTTAAGTCTGTGGATTTTGACTTTTTTTGTTTAAAGCAGCTGTTGCACGCATGCCAACACAATCATAGACGCTGCGCTCGTCACACAGAATAGTTTTTAACACTCAACTTCAGCAAGCCTGGGGTTATTTCTCTCTCACATGATCCTGTCAAAACTGCCCATGTCATGCGGGGGGTGAGGCGAAGCCTGAAGACTCTTCTTCACTCCTGGGTTCACCAGAGTTGTAATAGCAACAGAGAGCCAGATCTCCTCCTCAGAGCTGCAGCATTCTGGATGAACTTACCCCAGGCCTCCCCACTTCAGCTCTGACAGCAATAACAGCCATCACTGACTAAGATTATTAGCTCACGACTGCTATCTCAGGCCATCATATATCTCATGACATGAGCGGTATATATGAGCATAATTAAAGCAGTGATACTGATAAACATATTGGAAGGCATGCTGGTCCCAAAATATTTGGTGGTAGTTCCTGAGAAACAAAATTTCCATTTGTTAGATTTCCCTGATTCTGTTGAATTGCACAACATAGCCTTTGTACAAACTTGTGAAGTCCATGTCAGCTTGAGTGCATGATCATTATCGCAAACATGAGAGATTTTCTCTAGAAATTCCCTAGAATCGACTTTCAACTCAAATTGACATGATGAGAAACTAATTTGTAGCTAGAATTCAAAATAGAAGCATAGCATTATGGCAAATAACAGAAAAAAATGAATTCTCTTTTAATTATTATTCAGTACATACACATAAATGTATAAACAGTATCAGAATTTGCAACTTTACTAATTTGACCACTAGATGGCAGGCCTTGTAAAATTTAGAGCTTAGAGTGACTTGCGTTTCTTCATATACTGTGAATAGGTTAATGGTTCCCATTTGTGTTCATTTAGAAAGATCCATAACCAAAAAAACATATTTATTCAGTTGTACTCAATTAGCTGAAGACAGAAAGTGTGTGTGCGAAGAAGAGTGTGACCTGTGCTCTAATGTCTCAACAACAAATAACCTCACAAACTGATCACTTCCCTAAATCCCCATGGTTGAGTAGTAAAATGAAAACCACAATAGCTTTTGACATAACTGTCATTTTATGCTGCAAATGACAACACTCGAAGAGCGCTTGAACTGACTTGTTGACTTGTACTAGGAAACTGTCTGGATATATTCTGATTGATGGTTTATGATAAACCAAACACACTGTATTTGTGCACTGTAATCCAAATCCTCAGAATCTGTATCATTGATCTGCATGAGGAACAGACCCAAATGCAAGTCTTTATTAAGTGATATTTCTCTAATCATCAAATTCTGCACTCATAAGAATTTTTTTAAGATGGAGCCTCAAAAAGTATTATGACATTAAATCTGTGTTATCTAAAGCTCATTGGCTTTTGTTTGTTTCATCACCAATTTGAATGAGATCTCACGATTCAGAGTCACATCGGTTCGGCTCTCCAGCTCTGCTGTGGTCCTTTCTCCACCAGATCTATCGTGATCGAATTATAATTATAATTTAGTTGTGAGCAAGCAGTAGGGCAGATTTATGATTAAACTAGCCAGGTTGTGACCATAAGACCCTAATTAATGATTTTTTTTAATTCTGAGAACATCTAGATTAATGATATATCTAAATTACAAACGCATCTAAAACGATTATCAATCTAAATAGAATCTCAGATTTTTTTAAAGATCTAATTTGAAGTAGAGTTTGATTAAATTAATAATGGGGTTCAAATGTTATTGACTGGATTTTAAAAATGTTAAAGGACTTCTTCCAAAAGCACAAAAAATAGATGAATGTGCAGGAAACCATCACTCACTTGTAGGTGGTTGTTGTATGTAAACAAGAAAAACGGATATAAACCTTCTCTTGTAAATGTAGGAGCAAATCTAAATAAAGTTTGAACTTGTCACATGTTTTCCATTGAAAAGGTCAAAAGCCTCATTTCCAAGTTTATCTTGTTTAATGTTATAAAGCTTAGAGAATATACAGTTAATTCATCAGTATATGTATACAGTGTCCCTAAATATTAGGATGTCCACTTAAGCCACACCTAATGATGTATGAATGTTATTGTATGAGATTCAAAATATAGTATTTATTTTAAAAAAGACATACGCATAAGCACATTTTGCAGCAAACATTTTTCAAACAACCAGTAGTCAATAGCTTGCTTGATTGCTTTCAAGTCAACACCGAGCAAAGAAATAAACTGTACTATTTTAGTCAGCTTCAATAGCTGATGCTATGTTATAATGGTGTAATACTACAGAGTGGCTACCAGCACTTGAAAGTAAAAAAAAAAAAAAAAAGAAATGGGAAAAAAGAAACAAAAAGCATTTACAGGTAAGACATAATTAATACACATGGCTACCACATGTCTAAAGCATATAAAAGGAAATATAAATATATATATAAACTTAATTCATTGAAGTGCTCAGGTTACACAAGCATATATCAGCAGCTCATTGGTCTTCAGTTCAAGTCAGAACTGTTTCTTTAGTTCACTAACTGTTGGAGGAACTGAAAAAAGTGATTTTGGAGAGTTGTAAATATAATCTGTGGAAACCATAAAAAATGTACATGATTATTGCAGCCAGCCAACGAATTCTAAAGTAATGGGTAAATTCTACATATGCTACCCATTCATCAACAGTAAGAACCATCACATAGAAAAATGCAGTAAAATATACCCCCAAACCGTGAGTTTTTTTGCTTTAAATTGCGCATGTGTCAGTCCGCGTTTTTGATTGAGTGTGGACTCATATAAACACTGAAGCAGTGTTAAAAGTAACACTGAAGCAGAGTTGAGGTTAATGAGATAATTAAGAAATTAACTGGGTCATGATTGACCATTATTGAAGACATCTGATGCTAACAAGCAGACTCACCAAACTAGAAAATTTGTGTGTTACCATTATAGTGGTCAATGTTTCCTTTAGTTGGGTTCTTGAACCTTCAGATGTTTACTTTAGACTTTGTGGGGCCGTGTTAACAGAATGATAACAGACAGACCAGCGCAAAGACAATCATGTGTGCTATTGATTGTTGTTTGAACTAATTGTCATGGAATTACCTGAATGCGTCAGTTCAGGTTTCTTTAATGTATACATAAATTAGGTGGGGGTTGGGGATAGGAATCCAGCATTTTTTAGCTTAATATGACATGTTTTTAAAAGTTAGTTCTACATAAAGAAAGAGTTATTACGTTTAGAAACAGAGACATCAAGAATCAGCGTGAGCATCACAACAACGGTGACCATCAAACAAGCATGTTGTACCCAATAAAACTCATCCATGGCTCCCATCATGCATTGCGGCATGAATAAATTATGAGCTGAACTGTCTTTTTAACTTTTTAATAACTAAATTTTATTTTTGCTGAGATATTTTTTACCTAATTTTAATGAGTAAGTAGCTGTTGAATATATACATAAATGTGAGGTATTGTTACCCAATTTATGTAAGGATTTAATAGCTTTTTACTTCAGATAGTTTATTCTCAATATATGGGATTAAATCTACCCCACCAAAGTCGATGCAAATTGTTACCTCACATTTATTGAGTAAATTCTATAGATTAGTTTTTACAGTGTGGATGGCTAATGACACTGCAAAATCCAGCATCATAGGATCATATACACATATTGGCTTATTTCGAGAAAGTGAGTTTTGATTGTGTAACTTGTAGATCTGCACTGACTCAAACCACAAACAGTTTCAGGCAGTTCAGTCCAACTGATCCATCGATTACAGGTAATAATAATGTTGCACAGACTGATCGTTTCACTTCATAAGACCCCATTATAGCATCAGGAGTCAGGGGTATTAATTTTGCATTCATTGATGAGCTTTTTTGACTCTCAAAGTGATAGCCACCGACTTGCATTTTATGAAACACCAAGGACCAAAGTTTCAGATTAATTTCTTCCTTACACTTCTTCTGAAGAAAAAAAGTGACTGACATCTTGAATGGCCCTTTTCCTTTTGGAATTTCCTTTTGGGTTACTTTTAAGAGTTAGAATGTTCTTCAAAGCTGTCTCCAAATGTTCAAAAGGACACCCCATTAAACCTTCTAAGACTGTAGATAAATCCCAAGAAGAAACATAAGCTATATGGAAAGTTCTCAGCCGTCATCAATTGGTACATGTCCAGTAGTGTAACTGGTGTGGCTTTAAGATCTCAGCTGTCTGCTGCTAAATACCTCCCCATAAAAACTCCATCAATTGGTACATGTCCATGTGGCTTTAAGTAATGCCAGCACTGAACGAACAGAAAAGATTTCAAAATGACCTCCATTAGAAAATAAGCAGGCCTTCGATGCAAAGGATAAAAAAGAGACAACTAAAGGGAGCACTGTCCTGTCTTGCTCGTATTGAAAGAGATCCACCTCTTCCCTGATGTACCTTGCAGTCTGAGGATGCAACCTCCATTCTCCAGGCCTCAACTCATGTTTAAGTCAGAATCTGCTCCCAAATTCAACTGTCCGAGGATATGCACTGCCCTGAGTGACAGAAACTTATTTTGCATCCAAAAAAAGTGTGTGCTAACCTCCACATGAGGCCAGAACACATTTCCCCTCGATGGTGTCCTGACAACTTCTTAACACTCTTGAATGTCCTGAAGGAAATAGCTCAAAACTAGAAAAACTGCCATTGTTTCCAGGCAGTTTATGTGCCATGTGATATGATCGCCCTTCAAAACTCTGGAGGCTGGGAAAATTTTGTAAACAGCACCCCAACCTACTTACGGGGCATCTTTCGTAATCGACTTCTGTTGACAGATTCCACCCTAAAGTCAAAAACTGGAATTGTGAAAAGCGAAGCCCTAATGGTAAAACCACTAAAGCCATTGACATGAGAGCTCAAAATCTACAACCTCTAAATCTACAAAATCTACAAAATCAGGCCTACAGGAATGTCTTGCCCTGTTCTGATTCGTTCAAAGGTGAATAGACTTATCAAAAAGTAGTTGACAATTACATAGTGCATGAGTTCAACTCCACACATATACATCTTAACAGTTTGAGTTCCACATTTCATCAAAGACCTTTTTGTGATCCTGGCACCACAAATGTAAAAAGCTATTAAAGAACAAATGAGTAGCACACATTTTACTGAATAGTTTAAATATTTTAACCCACACAGCAGTTGCAAGCAAGTGACAAGTTCAAACTAGATGAACATTTATGGGAAACTGTGCAGTCATACCACTTATTAAACAACATTTTGACACATATATAATTAAGGGGATTAAAGCTCATGTGATAAACAAGCTTTTACTGGTTATTATCAAGTAGCAACTCATGACTGACCAATCACAATCAAGTATTCCACAGAGGTGGTAACAATGAAACATTGTCGTCTGGTAATGGGAGGATTGGAAACTGCTGAAACACCAGCACTGAAGAGCTCACATAACCCCAGTATATTAAGTTTGGTGAACTGGAAAACAGAGGGCAGAATCCCTGAGCACAGAAATGGCATCTTAATGAAAAGAAGCTCAACAAGTAATGAAATATCAAACACAAGTGAACACAGTGTGTTTGTACCTCTTTGAACCTGCTTAAGTACACCCTGGCAATCATTGCTCTGGATAAACCTTAAAAAAACAAATCTAAAACTGGTTGTAATACCCAAAGTATAACTCCTTCAAGGGAGGTTGCCCAGCCACCATTCCCGGCCCCAGTATAAACAACAGTAAAAGCTCATGATATTAGTTTACAAAGTGCTCATTAGATGTCCAAACAGTGAAAATGTTTCTACTCTGGTGTAATGTTTGGGTGAATCTATCTGTTTTGCAATCTGCTCACAGTGAAGTCCATTACCCTCATGTTTGTGCCTGGCACTGTCAGTGGATCCAGGCCACACAAGAGGCAGAAAGGACTCCATTTTAGGGTACCTTTATACAACAACAATGTACTACAAATGGAAACGTTTTTTCCTTTGTGTTTTTGAAGTTTCTTGTACATATGACACTGTTATCAAAATGATTCTTGTTCACATGGATATGCAAAACAGCTAAAAATGCTTAATTTATTTTCTGATACTAGTATTTGATATTATTTTTAGCATAGGCAAAAAAGTACAGAATACACTGCCATGGTACCTTAGTGTTTTAGGTCATTGTTGTTGTTCAAACACCGCATTCGGTTACAGCATAGCAAAGAACTCTTAAAAAGCTTTTGTTGCACACACTAGAGACACTCAAACCTGAACAATCAGGGTCACTTTAGGTAAAAATGCAAATTAATTGTATTAAATTACATGCACTTATTTTTTATAAAAAGGTTTTCAACTATGTGAACATTTTACTGTGCATATTTAAATAGTTGAAATGTTGTACTGCCATTGTTTTATTTCATGTTTGATTGTCTATTAAATTTTGAGCAATAAACATTTTTGTGGTTTGATTTTCAGTTAATTATAATAGCAACAGGCACTTTTTTCCAACTTCTGAACAGTTAAAGACTGTTGCAATGGACTCCTCTTATATACACCCTTAGATAACACATTTAGATTGCAGTTTACATCAACCAGGCGTGTATTGTAAAATATTAAATCAAGCCATTTTTTTTACATGCTGTGAAAGCACATTCAACTTTGTAAGCACATTGCATACAACTTTTTGTTTGGAAGACAGGTTGTGATCTGAGAAACATCTTCTGAGTTATAGCATCCTTTGCATAAAAACACATTATCCTGATTATTTGACACTGGAAACATAAAGACAGAACCTTGTACCATTAAACATATTAAATAATGTTACAAATGCAAATAACAACATTGAAATAATACTTCTTCAAGATAATTTTTCCATAGTATATGCAGAATAAAACACCCAAACACTGATAAATGCAGAACACACTGACTAGTTCACATACCTCCCCATAACGATGGCAGATCTCTTCACTGATTCTTTGTATAATAAGCAGGCATTGATCACCAACCCACAACTTTTGATACCATCAGACCAGTGAGGAGCAAAAAGACACAATGGATAATTTTCCCTCTAAACCATTCACCGCCAAGTACAGGCAGTGACCACAGGCCAATAGAGCCATTGTTCTCCCTTCTGTTTGATTGTGTATCTATTGTGGTTTCCGGCGTGATTCAGTCAGAGAGCTCTCATCTCAATAACTTTCCTTTATTCTTTCAATTATTATTATTTTTGTTGTTGTTGTTAGTGTTAAAGTCCTAAATGGGGGACTGATTTTACTCTGGTTTTTGTGAATTGTAATGTTATGTGTTTCTAATTGTAATCTATGATATGAAATATCATATAGTCATGTCATATTTCAAGGAAATAGCAATATTCTTGGGAAAAAAAAACAGGTTACAGATGAACATAAGGAAAATAAGTCTTGGTAATATCAAAATTGCATGTGCAATAACTGATAGTTTTGACAAGTAATTACTTTAGAAACATGAATGAGATTTGAGAACTGCAGCAGACAAGAATAACTTATTAGTAAGAATAAAGGTGTGTTTCTCACACCTTTCATTTGTGTTCAGAAGACTTGGAATAACAAGTATATGGACTACTTTTAATTTATGTATTTATTTATTTAGAATTTTTAGAGCTTGACACTGTGTTCTCATGGTATGTATTAGTTGTAAGGGAAAACATCAGTTTAGGAATTCTTTAAACTATGCTTTTGTGTTTCATGTAAGAACAGCACAGGAACAGGTTTGGAATTACACAGAAGGAAGTAAATGAAAGGAGAATTTCCAGTTTTATTGCCCGGGCAATGGCAATACAAGCCATCTATGCTAAATATAACTGCCTCAGTGGCATTAGAGTCGAGTCGCACATCACAGCTGATCATTACTGCTCACCAGCATAAATAGTGCTTTGCTTGTGATGCTGGTCTTCCTTGTCCCAAAGATGGGATTCTAGTATACCAGCAGTTTTAGGACAGCATTCTCAGACTGTAAGTTATGGCAGAACTGACAACTGGCCAATGGCCATGCAACTTTTTTGTTGAAAATTTTTTGAGCATGCTGAGGGCCCCCAAAAGAGCCACATTTCTTGAAAAAACATATAAAGTTAAACTAAATTCATTCACTTTGTAGAAGCTTTTATCCAAAGTGACTGATGAGGAACACAATTGTTGCTCTGTTCAGAGCTTGATCTTGTGAGAGTCAGAAAATTCATTCTGTTTCCCTTCTCTTCTTAATTAGAGTCCAGGGCCTGTATTCACAAACATCTTAAAGTCTTATTTTTTAATGGAATATTGTAGTCGTTATTATAAATAACTTATACGTGTATTTCGTTTGATTTTTTATTTATTTATTTTTTATATATCATGTGCCCTAATAATCTTTAATAAAAAATGTAAACCTCCCCTCCCCCTCAAAATGACTCATCTTCTCTTCGGGTATGGAGCCAAAAGAGTGTCAATAATGATAAATGCACACACTACATTCACATATGCACACATAGGATTCATACATGCACACACATGATTCATAAATACACACACAGGATACACAAATGCGCACAAAATTCACAAATGCACACACAAAATTTAAAAAGCACAGAAGATTCACAAATGCATACAAAATTCAGAAATGCACACAAAATTCAGAAATACACACACAATTCAGAAATGCAAACAACATTTACAAATGCACTCAAGATTCACAAATGCATAGGACAAGATTCAGAAATGTATTTCTGTTGAACACACACATATATCTTGATTTACAAAACTGCTTGCGGTCTGTGAACTTCACTGCATTTGTGTGTGAATTTTGAGACTCCCCTGACTTGGCTCGACACACAAATGAATTTTTATAAACAGGGAATGATCTGCAACCAATCAGATATCTCCCTTGTTTTAGCCAATCACAAGAATGCACCCCACGTGGGGGATTGTTTACTTATAAGCCAATCAGCGAACGACTCACTTTCCTCAAGCAGCGAACGACTCACTTTCCTCAGCAAACGACTCACTTTCCTCAGCAAACGACTCACTTACCTCAAGCAGCTGGCGACTCATTTTGCACAGCCGGACACCCACTTTGCGCAGCAGGAGAGTCACTTTCCGCAGCCGGAGAGTCACTTTTCTCTCGCAGCGAATGACTCACTTTCCTCATCGAATGATTCACTTTCCTCACGAGTCACGCAGCGAACGACTCACGTTCCTCAGCGAACGATTCACTTTCCTCACGAGTCACGCAGCGAACGACTCACTTTCCTCAGCGAACGACTCACTTTCCTCACGCAGCGAAGTTGAGCGAACGATTCACTTTCCTCACGCAGTGATCAACTCACTTTCCTCAGCGAACGACTCACTTTCCTCATCGAACGATTCATTTTCCTCACGAGTCACGCAGCGAACGACTCACTTTCCTCAGCGAACGACTCACTTTCCTCACGCAGCTAAGTTGAGCGAACGATTATGTCCAGAGTCAGGTCGGGTCCCCGCCGACTGTCCAGAGTCAGGTCGGGTCCCCGCCGACTGTCCAGAGTCAGGTCGGGTCCCCGCCGACTGTCCAGTGTCAGGTCGGGTCCCCGCCGACTGTCCAAAGTCAGGTCGGGTCCCCGTCGACTGTCCAGAGTCAGGTCGGGTCCCCATCGACTGTCCAGAGTCAGGTCGGGTCCCCGTCGACTGTCCAGAGTCAAGTCGAGTCCCTGTCGACTGTCCAGAGTCAGGTCAGGTCCCCGTTGATCAGGTCCCTGTTGATTTCCCAGACTCTAGTCAAGTCACTGCTGACCATCCAGAGTCAGGTCAAGTCACCACTAACACCCAAGAGTCAAGTGAAACAACAGTTAAACTTCATGAGTCAAGTCACAGTTGATCTTCATGAGCCAAGTGAAGTTACCAATGATCTTCATGAGCCAAGTCAAGTCACAGTGGATCTTTATGAAATAAGTCAAGTCACAGTTGATCTTTATGAACTAAGTCAAGTCACAGTTGATCTTTATGAACTAAGTTGAGTCACCACGGGTCTACCAGAGATTCGTCACATCTCAGCCAAACCCCCAGAGACTAGTCAAGTCTCAGCCGAACCCCCAGAGCCTCGTCACATCTCAGCCGAACTTCCAGAGCTCTCGTCCTATCCTGTCATGGCCACGGAGGTCCTCCATGAACTCACTTCCTGCCCTGTCATAGCCATGGAGGCCAGCTACTATCTCATCACGGCCACGGAGGCCACTATTAACCTGTTTATGTTCCCTGTTTCAGTCCCACCTGACCAGACTTGCTTTCCTGTGCCATCGACTCCACTGGGGTGGTCCTCTGCTCTGACCTGGTTGGCTTCAGTCTCATCTGCTCAGCTGAGGTGGTCCTCTGCTCCATCCTGGTGGGCTCCTGTCCTGTCTTCTCAGCTGTGGTGGTCCTCTGCTTCGCCCTGGTGGGCTCCTGTCCTGTCTTCTCAGCTGTGGTGGTCCTCTGCTCCGCCCTGGTGGGCTCCAGCTCCACCTGCTCCATTCTGGTGGGCTTCCAGGCCACCTGCTCTGCCATGGCGGGCCCCTGTTCCCGAGTTAAACCCACGGCGGGTCCCTGTTCCTGAGTTAAACTCTGTTCCCAAGTTAAGCCCATGGCGGGCCCTTTTTCCCATGTCAGGCCCAGGAAGGGCCCCGTTTTCCGATGTCAGGTCCAGGAAAGGCTCCTGATCTCCATGTTAGGCCCAGTAAGGGGTCCAGTTCTACCTGCTCTGCCCTGGTCCCCGGCCCCTGCACTTCCACATGTCACGATCATTAGTTGGAGTGCCCATGATATTCAGTAGAGGGCACTCCACTCAGGACTCATTCAAGAACTCCATTTCCCATCCTGCATCATTCCTGGTACTGATTGCACAGAAACACCTGCATCTGCACTCATACCTGCACCTCATTTCAGCTAATACACACACACATACAAGCAGCACACTCACTCCACCAGTTTGCAAAGTCTTGTTTAGCCTGTGTAACATTTCCGAGCGTTTCTCCCTGTGTTTGTCATTCCCGTGTTTGATCTTTGGACTGTGTACTCCGACTCTGATTCTCTGCTGCCTGCCCCGATCTCTGCTTGTTTCTGGTTTTGACGCTGTTTATCCCTGACACACCTGACGCAATTCCTGATTTCTGCCTGTTTGACCGTTCTTAAATAAAGTTCTGCATTTGGATCCGAACGTCTCTGACTCATCATTAAAACAACAAGGAAAAAAGGACAATCTCAACTTCTGTTTCATGCCGACTTGAAGGCTAATAAAGGGTGTGTCAGTCCAAAATTTAGGACTCCTACATTTTAGCTCTAAGAATATTTCACAAATCATTTTAGCACTAAAATTAGCTCTTAAATGTGTGAAACATTAAAAGTAGTGAAGAGGACTCCGAAGTTACCAAAACCAAATCTGAATTATTCTACAATGGCTGTTGCCAACAATCTACCTCGGACTATAAACACTTTAGAAACACGTGATGATAATGAGCTTTTAAAAAGGTACTGGCTTTGGTTTGGAGGTTATCTCCACTCCAAATGTTTTATTGTATCGTATAGCTGTTTTCTTTTTGTTTGCATGTCTTACTATCAGCCATGATTATTGTACTCTGCTAATTAAAAGGCTTACGAATATTACCAAAATTTTATTAGTCGCAGAAAAAAATAAAAAATTCCACATGAATTGGAAAAATCACGCAGTCCGTGATGGACAAGTTAAAGAGTGGTCTATGTGGATATATAGTACATCGTGCAGGACATCAATATGCTCACCTAACATTCATTGACCTCAAATATGGCTTATCACCTGAAATATGTATGTAGTAGCAACTTACATGGCAGAAAAAATAATGTTAGTTTAGAAAAAAGTGCGCAGTTCACGTGTTTGTGCGGAGTGTGGAAGCTGAACAGTAGTGCGCTTGGGCTACTGCAGGACTGTTGGAGGCGCCAGTGTGATCATTTGATCTTAAAATACTAAATTTTTGGTCATACAGATAAGAGTAATGCATCTTTTGCATCTGAAAAGACTCTATGTTTACTTGTGTGCACTCAGAATAACAACAAAAGCAAACAGAATGCGCTTTCTACCGTCTCAGACTCTGAACTTGAGCGTGTTACTTCGAAACTCTGTGTATGCTTGCCATATTACAGACATAAAAAATATCTATAGAGAGTTCAACTTTTAATTCAACCAATTCAAATGGAAACAAATATTCTCAGATGATAAATCCAAATGAAACACGCTTGAGCGTTTATACAGTATTAGGCTATGTAGGCAATTAAAGGCTCATTATTATGATTTATATGGTTTATTAATAAAAGTGCAACTAATAGTAAACTAATGCTTAAATGACTACTAGTCGACCAGAAAAAAAAAAAAATAATAATTTAGTTGAGGGAAGCCCCAATGCGTATTGACTAATTGTTTATGAGAAGCATAAGAGGCTGACAATTAGCTGAATATGTAGCCTACTTGTTTAGTGATACTTAGCCTGCATTTTAAAATCTTAATTTGAATGTGGTAACAAAATATTGCTCTATAATATTTCTATGAATTCAGCCAATCACTGTGTGGATAGTAAGTAAGCTGACATCATCAATAGCAATGAGTTTAGCCCCGCCCTTACTTCTCTATGTTCCTTAGTAAAAGTTTGTCTCAGCAGCTTTGTAAATAGGTTTTAAGAGAAAGATTTTAAGATAAAATGATCACTGCATTGCCACATTAAGAAAACAATAAGGCCCATCTTTCTTTGGCCTTTCACCAGAAAAAGTACACTACTGTACCAGAACTAACCATTATAACTGATCTGTGTAACATGAAACCCATATTGGATTTATTTATCTGATTACCAGGGAACTTCCTGGCTACATAAATGGACCAAACACTCATTCCTTCCCATTTAAGAGATGCTTCATGCCTTCTAAATAAAAGATCTTATAATATCTTCCACTCCCTGAAAAGGTAGAATGTACATGCTGTCAGAAAATATACACTCGCAAGGTGAAGTGAATCCAGCACAGCTTTATTTTAAGCAGAAAATAAGCAGATAAGTAGAAGTGCACATCTTGATTATGATAAGGAATTTAGATATAAACGGTCTCTTGTCTTACAGGAATGATGGCAATGAAAACTGGACAGTGCACACCATAGCCGTAGGAACAACAGGTAAATATCTTCAGGAACAATCAAGAACACTATGAACCAACATCAAGAACACTATGAACCAACATCAGAAACCACAGAATACTGCTATAGAATCTTTCCTCAGTTAAGGCCAGTCAAGGGCTGCACCCGAAAACTGAAAAATGCTGTCTTGGGAGGACGCATTCCAAGGTAGGAAGGCATCAAGGAACGACCGAATTGAGTGTTAGCTTCAGTTCATGTCTCCTGAGATGCCTTCATCTGGCCGATTTTTGAAGGCAGCATAGATGTGTCCTTCGCTGCCTTTGATATCCCACAATCCTGTGCGTTCCATTCTGTGTCAATTAAGCCAAAGAATAAAGATGGCGTCTGAAAGTTGTGGTCGGTGGTTGGTTTGTGTGTATATGTATGTTTCTGATCAACGTTTTCCACTTTTTATGTCATTTCTAGCGAGAAATTAATATTGCAGTAATTAAATATCCACTTAGTTATCACCAAAGCCCTCTATATTTTGCTGTAGATCATTAAACCATTACTCTGCCTCAGAAGCCTTTCCAAAATAAGTTTCATGAGGTGCCTTCATGCAAAAACACTGCCTGCAAAGTCATTGCCTGATACAACAGCGAGGACTTTCGGACTTTTCAGGTATTTAAAATAAAGTCAGGTTCTGTATAGAGACATCCCTCTTTTGTCACTTTATCACTGTTGTTTACCTGGGAATTAATCCATTTTTTTTATTAATTAATTTATTTTATTTATTTATTTTGTTTGGAGGGCAATTCACAAAAATATTCTAATTTAAATAGGATTGGAAATCCAACAGAGTTTGACACTTCACACAAATATGAAAATTCTGTCATCCCCCTCATGTCATTGCAAACATTTTCTGGCATTCAATTGAACAAGTTGTATTAGTTAAACTTAAATTAGTTTTTTCGGTTGACCATTTTGAAATATTAGAAACCAATACATTTTCTGCTGGAGAAAATAAATGTATAACTGTAAAATCTTAAAATCAGCATGCTCTAAAAAAATATTGGTCCATGTGACAAGTCCCAATCTGTCCTATATTTCTGATATATTGTGCAGTAAATGAAGTGGATAGAACCAATGTTTTATTTTGCCACCATATTCAGCTTTTTCCAGGCATTCAGAATGAACTTTTATGTTAAAAAGTTCTTTTGAGCAAAAGTCAAGACAATAAATTTGACAGTATATGAGTCATTTTTCAGACTGAACTTTTATGTTAAAGAGTTCTTTTGAGCACAAGTCAAGACAATATATATATATATATATGCACTTAAGCAATCGAAACAATGTGTTGATATTTTTAAACATACAGATTTATTGTGCACATATATCTTAGCACATATATGTACAAATATCTTGTTCCTGCTGTATGACTTCTGTTCTTTGCATAGATACAGTCTTTGGGCAACACAGAGTAAATGCAAGCTCACTGAACTGTTGAGACATTCATGGTTGTGAGTTAAGAAAAAAAAAAAAAAAAAAAAAATTCACTCCAGTAAAATTTTGGACACAGTGGATATTGTAGATACAATACAGTAATATTGCCTAATAATATGTATTGTTGAAGCTTCAGTGTATGAGATCATGGAATAACATTAACAGGACACATTTTAAAATCTAAGTCTGTATCTAAATTGGACTTCTTTATTTGGCTGCATGGAGCCAAAGCCCCAGCGTCTGATATCAATACCTGGAATCTCTTCATTCAGATTGCTCAACTCAAAGTCAAAGTAGGACAACATGAGAAAGACAAACTGCTTCAGCTCATTTGTGGCAAAGAATCTTCCTGGACACATAGTGGTTCCTGCTCCCCAAGGCATGTTGTAGTACTTGAGTTTCTTTCCACCCTTGTAGAAATCAGTCTTTTTGCTTCCATCTGGTGTGAGAAAACGGTCGTACTTGAAGGTGTAGGGATCTGGGTAAACTTCTGGGTCTACCTGAACAGCTGTGTAGGGGAAAACCGCCACTCTGTCACCCTTACGGATCTTGTACTCTTGTCCGCTGGCCATGTTGATGGTCATATCCTGCAAAACAGCTCTTGTAAGGACCGGGGCAGCTGTCAGACGGAGGGTCTCCTCGACTGCGCTGTCTAGGATGGGAGTTTTAAGGAGCATGTCCCTAGTCAGGTCAATCAGCGGCCCGTCTCGTTTCACCTCCTGTCCCGTTTCTTTGAGAATCTCCTCGACTTCTTTCTTAACAGCGTTCATTGCGTCAGGGTGCTTCATCAGATACAAGAGCAGCCAGAACGCAGCAGGACCCGTGTTTCCCTGAGAGGCCCACAGAAGCAGAAACATGTATCGATCCTGCATGAACTCCTGCATGCCGTGTTCGTCTCTCATCTGTTGCTGCTCACTGACCCAGCCGCTGATGTTGTCTCTGGATCTCATCTTCTCTACTGAAAGCGTGCTCCAGAACAGCCTTTTCAAACGCTCGGCCTCCATCTTCTCGCTGGGTCCCAGGACACCATAAGCCAGATTCGGGAATAACTGATCATATTTTCTGAATTCCTTGAAAAGTTCGTTCGAATGCTGCCGATCGATTTCCTTTGCTTTGTCCAAAGTTCCAGTACTTGTGTCTGACTCGTTCCCAAACAGAGCCAGATACCCAGCGCGAAACACAATATTGTAGCTGTATGCAAAGAGTCCAGTTTCTTGCCATTTCTGGTCATCTCCAGATCCAACACTGTGGAGCATCAAATTCTGAAGATTGTACATCATGGCCTGAGTCATGACGACCAGACCATCTCCCATGAGATGTCTGGTACTTGATGCCTGGAGAAACTTGTGGTCACTTTCTATAGAATGACAACCAAATACTCTCGCAACCAGTTGTTCTGCAAATTTAGTAAAGTCCAGCTTTGTTCTGGCCTCTTTGACCACAGAGCCAAAGGAGAATGGATCTGTGATAAAATGGAAATAAAAGCCTCCCAGCTGCACTGTGAAAATATCTCCATGTTTTTCCTTCATCCTCTGCAGGAATTTGGCCGTGTCCTTTCTGAATTCCAGCACATGACCAAGCCATGGAATAGGGCCCTTATCTAGAGGGGGTTCTCCGGCTCGTCTGCGGCGAAATGACCCCAGAAGGTAGAGCGCACCTATGACAGAGATGAATAGAGCAAGCAGGATCTGGAAGAGGTTGTCCATGTTCCTTTTTCGGTGATCTCTTGGTTGAACTCTGCTCTGTTCATCATTCCTCTTTCTTGACAGCTGTTTATGCCCAACCCCTGCTTTCATCATGTGACTTCATCCAGTACAGGAAATGACTGTCAGGGACTCTCAAGGTTCTTTACTATATTGTTTTTGTGTCTGCACTTACTCTCTTTGTAAATAAGACCTTTTTATTAATTTTGTGTGTGTGTGTGCTCTATTTTACAACATCAGTTGACACTATTCAGAAGTTATGTTATTAGTTTTTAAGAAACATTTTGCATATCTCACTTATGAACAGTATGAAATGTTAGATGAATCATATTATTAGATTACCATAATGTTTAAGATTAGGGATTTATGATCAGATATGATTTTTTTTAAATACAATTTTCATAATACATTTTATTAAATACATTTTCTTTATTAAAAAACACTTTTTTTCACACACTAGATACACTCAATCCTGAACAATCAGGGTTACTTTTGGTAAAAATTTAAATGAACTTTATTAAATTACATGCACTTATTTTTATAATAACATTGTCCGCTAT
Source organism: Carassius gibelio (assembly GCF_023724105.1). NCBI lineage: Eukaryota > Metazoa > Chordata > Actinopteri > Cypriniformes > Cyprinidae > Carassius > Carassius gibelio. The sequence goes on from NC_068372.1 coordinate 5,799,112, forward strand.
TAACTGTGCAGATTTAAATGGTTGAAATATTGTACTCCCATACGTTTTTTTAATTTTTTATTTCATGTTTGATTGTCTGTTAAATTTTGAGTAATGAACATTTTGTTGTTTTATTTTCAGTTAATTATAATAGCTATTTTCCAACTTCTGAACAATTAAAAACTGTTGCAATGGACTCCTCTTACACCCGAGATAACATGTTTAGATTGCTGTTTAATCTGAGAAACATCCTCTTAGATGTACCAGCCTGATAACAGAATTATCTAGATTTTTGCAAAAACACGATTTGACAATGGTTACAAGTCTAGCATTTGGACCAATCAGACACACAACTATTTGTTATATTTAACAAATAATATCTAACGCCTTCCCATCTAACCAAAGGGTCTATGACCCTCCCCCCAAAATGCAACTATCACTTCAATAAAGGCAGAACAGGCCTCTGGTTCCATAGCAACCAAAGGCACACTATCTGATAACACTAGGTTTATAGCGCCCAGGAATGTGGCTAAGCAACTCTAAACTCAAGTCTCTAAAAACAGACACATAATGCACATAAAAAGACACTCTTTTCTAATTAATTAATAGAAAAACCTTTCTTTGAATTAATTCAGATATACTTTAGGGCATTGTGTGTATGTTGTTACTGTTCTTTTATATTGTGTTTTATCTATATGATGTTCGTTATCTATGAGTTCGTATTTTCTTTTCTAAATGAGAGTGTATATGTTGATGCCTATGCAACACATTAGTTTCATAAGAATCTTAAAGATTCTTCTCTTGAACCCCCAAATCTAATTTCATATGCAAGACACCATACTAGAAACAAAAATTTTGAAAACTTCCCTCCAAAAGGTACCATTCCTCATTGGCTCATTCAAATCCTGAGGGTGTGACATCATCCCCCATATAGATCACTGATCACCAGGGGTGCATTTCCCAAAAGCATCTTTAGCCAACTATGGTCGTAAGTTCAGTTGTTACTAACGTAGTTCAACGATTCTGTCTTTCCCAAAACCATAGTTCAAACGAACATTCGCAAACTGCATCACAAACTTGTGTCCTTGGAACGACAGCTCTTCACCTGTGGTTAGAGGCATAGTTCGTTGTTAGTTTGCTGTGTCGACGTCATTGATTGCACCACACCTGGGCTGTGTTCTATTCAGAGTTGTCGACCCTATGCCCTATTCCTTTCGAAGATTTCACCATCCACTTTGAGTGATTTAAAAGACTTAAAGTTGTGGTTTAAGTTTATTACCTAACTCGCCTTCTTTGTTATTATTACAAATTCAGTTTGAAACTACAGGTCCTTTTAAAAAAATTAGCATATTTGGATAAAAGTTCATTTTCCATAATGTAATGATAAAAATTTAACTTTCATATATTTTAGATTCATTGCAGACCAACTGAAATATTTCAGGTCTTTTATTGTTTTAATACTCATGATTTTGGCATACAGCTCATGAAAACCCAAAATTCCTATCTCAAAAAATTAGCATATCATGAAAAGGTTCTCTAAACGAGCTATTAACCTAATCATCTGAATCAACTAATTAACTCTAAACACCTGCAAAATTACTCAAAACCGCAATCATGGGTAAGACTGCCGACCTGACTGCTGTCCAGAAGGCCATCATTGACACCCTCAAGCGATGACACCCTCAAGGACCGATTCCAGACCTTGGGGGACCAGCGGAAGCAGTGGACTGAGTCTGGAGTAGAAACATCCAGAGCCACCGTGCACAGGCGTGTGCAGGAAATGGGCTACAGAGAAGCAGCACTGGACTGTTGCTCAGTGGTCCAAAGTACTTTTTTCGGATGAAAGCAAATTTTGCATGTCATTCGGAAATCAAGGTGCCAGAGTTTGGAGGAAGACTGGGGAGAAGGAAATGCCAAAATGCCTGAAGTCCAGTGTCAAGTACCCACAGTCAGTGATGGTCTGGGGTGCCATGTCAGCTGCTGGTGTTGGTCCACTGTGTTTTATCAAGGGCAGGGTCAATGCAGCTAGCTATCAGGAGATTTTGGAGCACTTCATGCTTCCGTCTGCTGAAAAGCTTTATGGAGATGAAAGTTTTTCAGCAAGACCTGGCACCTGCTCACAGTGCCAAAACCACTGGTAAATGGTTTACTGACCATGGTATTACTGTGCTCAATTGGCCTGCCAACTCTCCTGACCTGAACCCCATAGAGAATCTGTGGGATATTGTGAAGAGAAAGCTGAGAGATGCAAGACCCAACACTCTGGATGAGCTTAACGCTGCTATCGCAGCATCCTGGGCCTCCATAACACCTCAGCAGTGCCACAGTCTGATTGCCTCCATGCAACGCCACACTGAAGCAGTCATTTCTGCAAAAGGATTACCGACCAAGTATTGAATGCAAAACTGAACATAATTATTTGAAGGTTGACTTTTTTTGTATTAAACACACTTTTCTTTTATTGGTCGGATGAAATATGCTAATTTTTTGAGATAGGAATTTTGGGTTTTCATGATCTGTATGCCAAAATCATCCGTTTTAAAACAATAAAAGACCTGAAATATTTCAATTGGTGTGCAATGAATCTAAAATATATGAAAGTTTAATTTTTATCATTACATTATGGAAAATAATGAACTTTTATCACAATATGCTATTTTTTTTAGAAGGATCTGTACATAGCAGCATGGCCCTCGCAATTATTCTCCCTTCGAAGTACCCTCTGAAAACATTAATCATGCCGATTGGAACACAGCCATCATTTCGAAAAGGTGAGTTTGTCAAGTGAGTTATCTTTGTAAAAACATTCCAAAAATACATATTTCTCATATAACAATATTGGTAAAACAGTGTATTAGAGGTTTTCACTTATATTAAATGTTAACACTCAAATCACTATTTTATTTTATATTTCAATATTTTATAGTAAATGAATGTACCAAAATAAAGTAACAAAAATTTAGTGTATGTAATGAGTGATTTTGTTGTTTTTACAACAAAATACAACAAATATAGAATTCTCTCTACAAATGTGTTTATACATATAGAGATAGAGACACACACACACACACAGTATATACACTGTTTGCAAAAGTATTTTTATATGTTTTTAAGTGTTCATTCAAAGGGATAGTTCACTCTCAAATTAAATTTTGGTATGTTTTAGCTTACCTCAAGGACATCCAAGATGTAGGTGTAGCAGAAATGAGTCGAACCAGACAAATTAAAGAGTTTATCAGAGCTGTGTGCATTGAAATGAGAGCCGAACTCCTCAGGAAGTCATAAATCAGTTCTAGTCCCACAAGAACCAAGCAAGATAACCAACCAACCAACTTGTTCACACAACAGCTTTCAACATTAACACCAATAGAACAATTATTGACAATTTTAATTCGAAGAAGAGTTTGTCAAATTTATTGTTTGTGACTGAAATGCAACGCTGGACATCACATGTAAACCCAGGAGATCAAGTTAAATACTTGCATTGACTTCCCCCACACAGCAGAACCAGACTGAAATTCCTAAGGGGGAAGGGCTTTAAACCTTTGTCTTCACAGAAAAGTCCCTTTGCCAGAGAATGGCAAAGAAACTGCTTTTTGTACATTATATAGGACCAGAATGAACTCAAAAAGACTTATAAATGAATCATTCCATTGCTTAACTCCATATTCATTTATGTGTAACCCATACATTTGACTATCATGTATAATCACTTATTGTGTATGTCTTTTGATAACTATAGGATACATAGTCATGTCTAGTATTGATATAATCGAATTTTCTTGCTTGATATTGTCCTGACAATCATTTATTTGTAAAATATATCATAATCGTGTTATAGGAATCATGTCCAAAATTAGACCCTACGAGGCAGGAACCACATGCTTGGTAAGATAAACAAATGATTTATGATACCTCCCAGCCAAGACCATATCTGATTGGTCAAGGCAACATTTGAGGGGTGGCCAACAGGGAAGTTTAAATACTTTGGACACCATGAAATTTGGCTTTTAGTTCTAGCATTGCTTGTGCTATCAGTCATGCCTTGCTTTTTAGTCAGCTTTTAGTTCCAGCCTTGCTCGTGCTATCAGTCATGCTATTAGTCATGCCTGCTCTTAGCTTTTAGCTTGTAGCTTTGCTACCTAGCTTTAGCTTGTAGCATCTAGCCATGCGGTTAGTCATCATTGTTCTTTGAGCGCGGTTCCAGCGTGCCTGCCTGCTGCTACTATGCCACGATGAGAAGGAACACAACCTAGTCTCGTCAAACTTTATTTCTTTTCTTTTCCGTTTGAGAGTTTCGTGTTCTGAGTTAAGTTTTGTAACGTCGACCTCGTCTGCGCGTTTGAACTCCAACCAGCCACACAACTCCAGCTTCAGCCAACGCCCAAGCACGGGCTCCCCAAGACGTCACTTCAGCGACTGAACTTCCAGCCAATCAGCGACACCAGGATACCCCTTTCAACGGGAGTCCCTTTCACAGCAAACGAAGGCAGCGTATTCCCAGATATTTGTTGTGCTGGTGTATCTAACATAATTTTAACCCCATTGAGGAACTCAATGCGAGCGCTAATTACGTGATTGATGGTTGTTCATGTTTATGCAATTTAACGTATTGCTGTGAACTTGGGATTCCATATTTCCATTCTCTTAAACTCATCTTTCCCTAACTTTCAACCTTCCTGCAACTTGTGTGAATGTGTGTGTGCGTGCGTTTATGTGTTAGATTAGTTTATATGTCTTAGATTTATCTAATAAAGCCTTATTCATATTGAAAAGAGAAGTATCTTGTGTTTTGTGCTTACAAGTTAATGTCTTAAACTGCCGATCTTGTTACTGTGCTAATTAATAGTGTTTTCACTATGCCTAACCTGATTTTACCAAGTGAGACATGTTCCTGGGACAACATCATTGTTGACCCTGGAACAACATTGTGATTAACCAATCAGATTTGAAGAACCAGTTTATAGATTTTGTGAAGTTTATGCTTAAAATCAGTGTTTGGTGCTTGTACATCAGTGTCATTCATCTATCATTTCCTCTGATTTTAGGGATTACTCATGGTTAAGGTTAGGTTTAGGTGTAGGGATATGGTTAAGAATATATTTTTGGAGTAAAATGTTGTTCCAGGGTCAACAAAATATGTTGACCTAGGAACACATCGGACTTGGCAAAATCAGGACGTGCTTTCACTATAGTTTGGATATTAGTATCCAGCGCAGATTTGATGTTAAACGGCTAGTTCACTGAATCGCAGGGCGTCTCCGTGAACAGCCGTGAAACAGTGATTCTGTTAAAATTCCCTTTAAAATCTTAAATGATTCCCTTTGAGCTAAATTGAACTGTTTCCGTTACATAGGTTTCTTTGTTTCCGCGGTATTTCCCATTTTGATATTTTTAGGTCCAACCATTCTTGTCTGTGACTAACATTTTATTATTTATTTTATTTAAAGTTTATTTAACAGGGACCATACAAGCAAACATAGTTACAATACAAACCCTGTAACTGATGTGCAGCATGTAGAGATTATAGCTAGTGCTAATTTTCAACTCCTGTCCCTGGTTGGGCATTTCTAAGAACATTATAAAACAAATACATATATAAAAACAAGAAATACTACAAAACTATGTATATATAGATATACACATATACACATACACGCATACATACATACATACATACATAATCATACACAATTATAACAACAATTAAAAATGTATACAATTTTGATTTGTCTTTAGCCACAGCTTAAGGCCATATCTGACTTCAAAAAGTTCACTTCCAGGATTAATATCAGATGTGAAAACACCATAGCATGCATGTACAGTAAGGCTGCCTGATTTGGTATATAGTGTCTGATTAATTTAAAACAGTTGAGATTTCTTTGTATTGTTTTAGAGATTTTCTTGATATGTTTAGTAAAATTAAGTTGAGGATCTATAACCAACCCAAGGTATGTGAATTCTGTTACAGATTGAATTTTTTCATTTTGCAAGTTAATTTTAAATCTTTTATTTAGATCAAGTTTCTTAATAGAAAAACACATAGAGACTGTCTTTGTAAAATTTAGCACCAACTGATTTTGATTGAGCCACTGTCCGACATCAGCCATACATGCAGAGAGAACATCAGCAGCCAACTCTGGTGACTTAGCGGGTTCATAAAGAACTGCATCATCTGCATAGAGCTGGAAGCTGGCACCTGAACAGTGTAATGGTAGGTCATTAATAAAAAGACTGAACAACAAAGGACCAAGTACGGAGCCCTGTGGTATGCCCCTTTTGATGTTCAAGAGTGAGGATTTTTCCTGGTCAACTCTAACACACTGTACTCTAGCCTGAAGATAAGACGCAAACCACTGTACTGCCTTAGTAGAAAAATTATAAGATGACATTTTAGTTAAAAGTAAACTATGGTTGATTGTATCAAATGCCTTTTTAAGGTCAAGGAAAACAGCTCCCACCACATCACCCTATCCAGTGATTTCTTTACATTTTCAATAAAACAGCAGTTTGCAATTTCAGTGGAATAACCTGATCTAAAACCAAACTGCTGTGTAATGGAGGTCTATGGTCACCACCTCAAAGAGCAGGCACAGAGGAGTCCAAATTAAACAATTCCCCATCATAAGTACACACTGATAACCTAAGACATCGGTTTGTGTAAGAAAACAAACTGTATGCACAAGGGCTTCCTGATGTGACGTGCGTGGGCTCTGGCCTAGTCTGCGCAAGCGCGGAAAGCGCAGGAAGGGATTGCTCGCGCGTGAACGTCACTCATTGTTTACTGTTTACTACACGATACACCATCAATCTGCACTGTCTGAAATATAATGCAGTAATTGTAATTAATTAATTTGTTTATAATGCACCCTATAATCGTTGCGATTATAATAAAAATACAACACATTACTCTATTGACAGCGTGCCATTGGGTCCCTCTGGCATTGGACGTCGCCTCCAGTTTATATGTGGCATACTAAACACAACGTGCAAAACGCTGCATCTGAACAGCGGAGAAAACTCAGGAACTTCAGTCAGGCAGGTGTGTGATGCGATACTGTCAATGTCCTCATCGTCATCTTGTAGTTGTTCCATTCATGACAACATATGCTCTCAACTTCTGTTGGCATCTCATAACACTTGCTACTAAAACACCACCAATTTTGAAGAGATCTCTGTCTCTCTGAGGCTTTGTTACGACCTGATTTTCCTGCTGTGTGTGTGTGTACTTTCTCCTCCCTCTTACTCTATCTGGTTTCTGATAGGATGCCTACTGATTGGATGTACGATCGCCATTGGTGGTGGAGACAAGGCGGGGACTTTAAAAAGGACGCTAAAAAGGAGGCGGTTGGGTTGAGAGCTCCTGGATCCCTTCTCCGGCCGATGATCAAATTTGTCACTTTTGAGTAGGAAGTAAATGCTAGTGATCACGTTCTTGCCTTTTCAACCTTGTGTGTTTAGAACGTGGAGCAAAGGGGTGTCCTGCCGATTTGTTTTGGCTATCTTGTTTGGGTTCTGTTTTGTGTTAGGAAGTTAGGGAAGTAAGATGTATTTTACTTTTATTATTTGAGGTTAGTTATTACTCTTTTCCTTTCTAGATTTGTTTTGTTTGTTATTTTGGCCTTTGGGACACCCTGGAGAGATGCTCTTTGTTTCACTTGTTAACTTTTAATAAATCTAATAACTTATACTGATTAACATCTTGTACCTGTTTGACTATCGACCGGAGTGACTCGTTCTTGGGATTCCATCACCACAACCCAGTCTTATTACGCCCTATTTAGAGTTTTCTACTACCCTTAGGTGCAGGGCGTAATAATTGGGGGCTCGTCCAATTCTATTGACTTTTTTTTTTTTTGTTATTCGTTGGATGCGAATTAAGAGGTTTGCGGCTCTGCTGGTAAGTACAATCTATATTCTATATTTTGACTGGCAGTTTTTTCACTTTCCACTTTCTACTCCTCCCAATGTTGGGAATTCTCCACCTTCGGCGCCTTTGTTTGGGGCTTCTAACTTAGATGATTTTGATGTTAGTCGTCATCTCACTTTGGTGCCCGCATTTCGGGATAATGAGGTGGACTCGTACTTTGGCGCATTTGAGCGTATAGCTGCTGCGTTGCGCTGGCCGAGAGAGGCTTGGCCTCTAATGATACAGAGCAAATTAAGCGGAAAAGCCCAGGAGATTTGCTCCACTCTGTCTGTTAGTGACAGCTTGGATTATGATAAATTGAAGGATGCTGTGTTAAAGGCTTATGAACTAGTGCCAGAAGCCTATAGGCAAAAGTTTCGCTCACATGTTAAAATTGCCAGTCAAACTTACGTGGAGTACGCTCGGGAGAAGAGCGTGCTTTTTGATAGATGGTGTAGTTCTAGCAGAGTCGCTAACTTAGAACTACTTCGTGAGTTGATGTTGATTGAGGATTTTAAAACCTCTTTGCCGGACAAAATTGTTGTTTATTTGAACGAAAAGAGAGTTTGTACCCTTGCTGAAGCTGCCGTTTGTGCAGACGAATTTTCGTTGACTCACAAAAATCTGTTTGCTGCACGTCGTGAGACATATTCTGCTATGCCTTTGGAGAAGAGCGTTAAAGTTTCGAAATTCCCTAAGCCAGTTTTACCTGTCGAAACTCGTGAATGCTTTTACTGCCATGAGCCTAACCACTTGATTGCGACGTGTCCATCATTGAAAAAGAAAAACAAGGGGAAGTCAACTAAAAGTGTCGGTTTTGTCCATAAGATCGGTGGCCAACTTAATTCGTATATTGATGCAGCGTTTGATCCTTTTGTGTGTGAGGGAATGATTTCTCTTAGTGGATCTGAAGAAGATTTGGTTCCTGCAACCATGTTGCGTGATACAGGGTCTAATCAATCGTTCGTGTTAGCTAGGGCGCTGCCATTTTCTGAGAAAAGTTACTGTGGTTCTGATGTTCTTATTCAAGGAATTGAATTGGGTGTGTTGAAGGTACCGTTGCATAACGTGTACATTCGATCCGGGTTAGTAACAGGCTTTGTAAAGTTGGCAGTACGTCATGAGTTACCTGTAAGTGGTGTTGCATTAATTGTAGGTAACGATTTAGCCGGGGAAAAGGTACTCCCAATCCCCGAAGTTATTGAAAATCCTGTGTTGGATCCTTTTATTTCCGGTGAGTTAGCATCAGAATTTCCTTCGGTTTTTACGGCGTGTGTAGTTACACGCGCCCAAGCGCGTAAGTTTGATGATTCGATTTGTCTTTCGGATACCTTCATGGCCGCAGAGGGTAGAGCGAAAACTGAGTGTTCTGTGGTAACAGCTGAGCTGCCCAACTTTGAGGCGCTGTGTAGGAGCAATGGTGCTGAAATGGAGTCGGCTGAGTTGTCGCTGTCCGCTGACAAGGTTCTGATCTCTGCTGAACAGCAGAAAGACCCTTCTTTATTGTGCTGCAGGAAAAGGGCGCTTACTCTTACAGACATTGAAGGTAAATCAGTGGGATATTTTTGGGACAGTGATGTGTTGAAAAGAAAGTCGAGTCCAGCAAGGTCGGATGGTTTAAGTTGGGATACGGTTTACCAGCTCGTAGTACCGAAATGTTTACGCACCCAGGTTTTGAGCATAGCTCATGATAATGTTGCTGGCCATTTGGGAATTACTAAAACCTATTATCGAATCTTACGTTATTTTTTCTGGCCTGGTATTAAATCTGATGTGGTTCAGTATTGTCGTTCGTGTCACGTGTGCCAGGTTGTAGGAAAGCCTAATCAAATCATCCGTCCTGCACCTCTTCAACCTATTCCTGTTTTGGGAGAGCCTTTTGCTCGGATAATCTTGGATTGTGTTGGGCCGTTACCGCGAACTAGATCGGGGCATGTCTATCTGCTTACGCTCATGTGCACGACTACTCGCTATCCAGAGGCGGTACCGTTACGCTCTTTAATAGCGAAAGCTGTTGTGAAAGCTCTGGTTACGTTTTTTTCTACTTTTGGTTTTCCTAAAGTGATCCAAACGGACCAGGGAAATAATTTTATGTCTCGACTGTTCAAACAGGTATTGTCTCAGCTGAAGATTGCGCATGTTACGTCTAGCCCGTACCGACCTGAGACGCAGGGAGCGCTCGAAAGGTTTCATCAAACCTTAAAGTCCATGTTGAGTAAATACTGTGTCGAGTCAGGAAAGGATTGGGATGAAGGGCTGCCTTTACTTATGTTTGCTGTCCGTGAGACCGTTCAGGAGTCGCTGGGGTTTAGCCCGGCGGAATTGGTTTTTGGGCACACGGTGAGGGGCCCACTGAAGATGCTGAAAGAGAACTGGCTCTCTGAACAGCCATCCGAGTGTAATCTGCTTAATTATGTCGGTTGCTTTCGGGAGCGACTGCATGATGCTTGTAAACTGGCTCAGTCTGCTTTGGAGAGTACGCAGACAAAAATGAAAAGACGTTTTGATAAGACTGCTGTGGTTCGTTCATTCTCTGAGGGGGATAAAGTACTAGTTTTACTGCCAGTTCAGGGTGCTGCACTACAAGCTAAATTCTCTGGTCCGTAAGTCGTTGATCAGAAGCTAAGTGACACGAATTATGTTATTCGAACTCCCGAGCGACGGAGAAAAACCCGTGTGTGTCACGTAAATATGCTGAAGTTGTATGTTGGTCGTGGGGAAGATGTGGAGTCAAAAAGCTCCGTTATCGTTCCTGTAGCTTCGGCTGCATCCGTTTCTGACCGCGATGTTGACGAAGATGGGTTGAGCTTGCATAATACCCTAGTCTCGGGTGATAAACTGAATAATTCTATAGTCCTGGAGAGTTTAAATTCTCATCTGGTACATTTATCTGAACCTCAGCGAAATGATATTATTAGGATAATTAATTCTTCTTTGGGACTGTTTTCAGATATCCCTACTCGTACTCAAGTTTTGGAACACGATATTGATGTAGGTGACCATTCACCCATAAAGCAAAGTGCTTACAGAGTGAACCCCGTTAAACGTAAAATCATGGAAGCTGAGGTAAAGTATCTTGTTGAGAATGGTCTCGCAGTACAGAGTTCTAGCGCCTGGAGTTCACCGTGCTTATTGGTTCCTAAATCTGACGGCACACAACGATTTTGCACGGATTACCGGAAAGTAAATGCCGTGACAAAACCAGATTCGTTCCCCCTCCCGCTTATGGAGGATTGCATTGATAAGGTAGGCTCTGCGCGCTTCGTCACTAAATTAGATCTGCTTAAGGGATACTGGCAAGTTCCCTTGACGGACCGTGCGGCCGAAATATCTGCCTTTGTGACGCCGGATGATTTTCTGAATTACAGGGTGATGGCGTTTGGATTGCGCAACGCCCCAGCTACCTTTCAGCGCTTGATGAATAAAGTGCTAAAGGGGGTTCATAGCTGTAACGCTTACTTGGATGACACTGTGATTTATTCGAATACCTGGGATGAACACCTAAAAACTTTGAGTATTGTGTTTGATCGCTTGCTAAAGTCATCTCTTACACTTAATTTAGTGAAGTGCGAGTTTGGTAAGGCGACTGTTACCTATCTGGGGAAACGGGTGGGACAGGGTCAAGTTTGACCTGTTGCCCTAAAAGTGCAAGCTATTGTGGAGTTTGCAGTGCCCCGTACGAAACGTGACCTCAGAAGATTTTTGGGCATGACTGGTTATTATCGGGGTTTTTGTAAAAACTTCTCAGATGTTGTGTTGCCTTTGACCAATGTGCTTCGTGCTTCGCAAAATTTTGAATGGACCGCTAAGTGTCAAACTGCATTTGATTCTGTTAAAACGCTTCTGTGTAGCGCTCCAGTCTTGGTTGCTCCAAGGTATGAGTGTGCCTTCAAAATGGATGTTGATGCGAGTGCTACCGGTGCTGGCGCTGTCCTGTTGCAGGATGATGAGAATGGAGTTGAGCATCCTGTTGCGTACTTCTCAAAAAAGTTCTTGAAACACCAACTAAATTATAGCACTATTGAGAAGGAGGCATTAGCCTTATTAATGGCGTTGCAACACTTCGAGGTGTACATTGGTTCTAGCTCCCTTCCGGTGATCGTATTTACTGATCACAACCCATTAGTCTTCCTGTCTCGTATGAAGAACTCGAATCAACGGATCATGCGCTGGTCACTTTTTGTCCAGGATTTTAACCTGGAAATTCGTTATAAAAAAGGAAAAGATAATGTACTTGCTGACGCCCTTTCACGGTCGTTTAGTTTTGAGTAAATCTACTAGAAGTAGATTCTTTGTGTCCGGGGGTGTTACGACCTGATTTTCCTGCTGTGTGTGTGTGTACTTTCTCCTCCCTCTTACTCTATCTGGTTTCTGATAGGATGCCTACTGATTGGATGTACGATCGCCATTGGTGGTGGAGACAAGGCGGGGACTTTAAAAAGGACGCTGCCGGCATTCAACGGGGAGCTCATTATTGGTTCGGACGCGGTTGGGTTGAGAGCTCCTGGATCCCTTCTCCGGCCGATGATCAAATTTGTCACTTTTGAGTAGGAAGTAAATGCTAGTGATCACGTTCTTGCCTTTTCAACCTTGTGTGTTTAGAACGTGGAGCAAAGGGGTGTCCTGCCGATTTGTTTTGGCTATCTTGTTTGGGTTCTGTTTTGTGTTAGGAAGTTAGGGAAGTAAGATGTATTTTACTTTTATTATTTGATGTTAGTTATTACTCTTTTCCTTTCTAGATTTGTTTTGTTTGTTATTTTGGCCTTTGGGACACCCTGGAGAGATGCTCTTTGTTTCACTTGTTAACTTTTAATAAATCTAATAACTTATACTGATTAACATCTTGTACCTGTTTGACTATCGACCGGAGTGACTCGTTCTTGGGATTCCATCACCACATCCCAGTCTTATTACGCCCTATTTAGAGTTTTCTACTACCCTTAGGCGCAGGGCGTAATAGGCTTGAAGATGTGTTGCTGCAGCGGATCGCTCCTGAGTACTTGGTCTGTGTATTCTGGTTCAAATAAATATGGTTGTGAAAAAAATTAAACGTTGTCTATTGATATATTGAAATCGTCTTCCATTGCAATTTCCTGTACCTCTAAGTATGTTTAGATCTTCACAGTGGAAGGTAACATTTCTGAAATCTCTGTGTAAATCATTGACAGTAAGTGTAAACAATGAGTGATGTACACGAGTGAGAGATCACTTCCTGCGCTTTCCGCGCTTGCGCAGATTAAGCCAGAGCGCGCGCGGCACGTCACATCATGAAGCCCTCGCGTACTCAGATCAGTTGGACATGGTTGTGTACAAGAGGTAAAAACAATATAAATACTGTTCGTTTTCTTACACAAACTGATCGCTTCATGTCTTAGATCATCAGTGTGTACTTATTATGGGGAATTGTTTAATTTGGTCTCCTCTGTGCCTGTTCTTTGAGGTGGTGACCATAGACCTCCATTATGTGAGTCACAGACAAGAACGGTTGGACCTAAAAATATCAAAATGGGAAATACTACGGAAACAAAGAAACCTACATCTTGGATGTCCTTGAGGTAAGCTAAAACATACCAAAATTTAATTTGAGAGTGAACTATCCCTTTAATGCATATCAGCAAATAAACCAAATATTTAACACAAATTATGTCAGATTAAACAAATGGTTTAAACTGCAATGGTGGCTGGATGCTGCACAGGTGTCAGGAGGTATGAGCGAAGAGGATATCCACTGTCTCCCAGCAGCTGTCTCCCAGCAGCTGTCTCCCAGCAGCTGTCTCCCAGCAACTGTCTCACCAAAGCCATGCACCCTCTTCAGCCACCTGGCAAACTGCAGAAGTGGCCTGCACAAAAGAGTCATGTGTGTTTCGAACACGGTGAGTGATTGGTTTGGACGGAAATGATCGACACCTGTATCTTGTTTCAGTAATTGGTGTAGAGAGAGTATATAATGCCAGGAGGAACAGGAGTAGTCGAGAGAGAGAAGAACTACTGACGCGTACCTGACCCATGATTACGATACTGTGTTGATGTCGGTGTAAGAGTCAATGTTTGTGCTGTAATATTAATTACAAATAAACGTTTTCAGCATTCAAGCCGACCCCTTGTCCTCTTTCTTTCCACCCACGAACTTACTACACTGGTGCCGAAACCCGGGAAAGGAAGAAGGAGTGCCGCCGCCATGCAAAACCCATCCTCCATGCCATTTGCAGATGTCATCTCATCCCTTGTGGCCCTACATCAAGAACAACATCAGGCCCTGCTGGACTAAAGAACGGATAATGAGAGGCGGTTCCATGCCATCCTACAAGCCCAGCAGGATGACCGCGAGAGGTTCCAGAGCTGGATCGACCAGGAGGTTGTTGCCGAGCCCAAGGGACCGCACGCGGTTCCCGCTCACTTGCCCCTACACGAGATGGTCGGCCCGTTTGTGATGGCCCAACATCTCCGGGACTCCTGTCACAAATGGCTACTTGCCAAGGGAAGTGACATGGAACACATCATCGACCTAGTGGTACTGGAGCATGTCAATGCTCGGCTTCCAAAAAGGACTGCCGAGTGGGTCCAGTGCCACCATCCCGTGTCACTAGACTCGGATATCGATCTAGCTGAGAACCAAATGGTGGCGTGCCCAGGGGTAGGCGAACCCTTACCATCTGCTTCTCTCTCTCTTTCTCTCTCCCCTCTCCTTCTATCTCTCTCCCTGTCTCTCTCCCTAGGTCCCGACCACCCAGCCCTCCCCGAGTCCTGCCTTGGGGGTGGGGTGGAACTGAGCGGGGACACTTCGCGAGTCCAAGAGTCCTGCCCAGGGGAGTGGGACTGATGGCTGCCAGAGGGGACATTGCTTCTGTTTCTCCGCTCTCTCCACGCAAATCGTTCAATCCACTCCCTGCAACTGGGGCAGCGGGGAGATCTGGGCAGGCTTGTTGGCATTGCAAGGACCCGAAGCATTTTGTGGACAGGTGTTCTGTAATGGAGGTGGGGACAATGATCCTGGTCCCAGATGTCCCACAGGCTGCCCCCATTCAGGCAGGCGGATACCAAATACATGTGAGTATCAAGGGGGGTACTTATCCGGCCTTGGTGGATTCAGGATGTAACCAAACCTCAATCCATCAAAGCCTGATTCAACTGGGGGCATTGGATACAAGCCACGTGGTTAAGGTGCTGTGGGTACACGGGGATGTGGTGGAGTATCCCGTTGTCCCGGTCATTGTCCAATTCCGGGGTCAAAAGCATAGTGTTGAGGCGGCAGTTAGTTTCCACCTCCGGCATCCAATAATTCTGGGACAACATTTCCATTTAAGTGTGTTGCAGATGCACTGTTTCACCTAATCCCCCGGGTGGGGGTTCCATAAGAAATCCTCACCGATCAAGGCAAGGCGTTTATGTCACATTCTCTACGCAAACTTTACGAATTATTGTTCATTAAATTGATTCAAACCAGCATCTAAATCCACAGACCGACGGCCTGGTCGAACGATTTAATCGCATGCTTAAGTAAATGATCCGTAAATTCATCCAAGAAGACGCCAAGAATTGTGATAAGTGGTAAGAGCCCTTGTTATTCACTGTGTGAGAGGTCCCACAAGCCTCCACGGGGTTTTCCCCCTTTGAGCTTCTCTACAGACATCAGCCCCAAGGCCGCACAATAAGTCGGAGAGCTCGAGGTAATGCGGTCCGATAGGAACAGGGCATGTCAGATATATCACCTCAATCTCTTAAAAAATGGAATGAGGCAGAATCAGTGATGTTGGCGACGGTGATTTGTGGAAAGGAGGATCTTGGACCAGAGGCAAATGTCAAACCACAATCCCTCACCCTGGCCCCAGGTGAAGATCACCTCTCGCCATCCCAGCTCACTGATTTAATGAAATTACAGAATTGGTGGATGTGTTTTTGCCTCTACCGGACCGTACTAACCTGATTCAGCACCATATCGAGACGGAGCTGGGTGTGGTAGTTTGCAGCCGGCCGTACCGCTTTCCTGAGCACAAGAAAGAGGTAGTTCAGGCTGAATTAGGTGCGATGCTTGAGATGGGAGTAATAGAAGAATCCAATAGTAACTGGGCGAGCCCGATAGTTTTAGTTCCAAAATCGGACAGCTCAATCCAGATCTGTGTGGATTACCACAAGGTGTATGCGGTGTCAAAATTTGATGCATATCCAATGCTGCTGGTTGACGAGTTGCTTGATCGGCTCTGATCAGCACGGCTCATTTTTATTTAACATTGGACTTAACGAAGGGATATTGGCAGATCCCCTTGTCTCCATTATAGAAAGAAAAGACAGCTTTCACAATGTCGTTTGGATTACACCAATTTGTTACCCTTCTGTTTGGGCTGTTCGGGCCGCCGGCCACCTGTCAGCGACTCATGGATAAGATTCTGCGGCCCCATGCTGCATATGCTGCTGCCTTCTTAGATGATATCATTATATTTAGTAATGATTGGCAGCGGCATATGCAGCATCTGAGGGCTGCCCTGAGATCGCTCAGGGGGGCTGGACTCATGGCCAACAAAGAAGTGTGCATTGGGCACGTAGAAGTAAGGTATCTGGGCTTCCACTTGGGGCATGGACAGCTGCGTCCCCAAATTGACAAGACAGCCACTGTTGCGACCTGCCCACGTCCCAAGTCCAAAAAAGAGGTAGGACAGTTCTTGGGGCTGGCGGATATTATAGACGGTTTGTTCCTAATTATTCGGACCTCTCCAGCACCTTGACTGATCTTACTAAAAAGGAGGCACCTGATACGGTACAGTGGACGGAGCCATGTCAGCAGGCCTTTACCCAGGTGAAGGCTGCTCTATGTGGTGGGCCGTTATTACACTCTCCTGATTTTTCTCTCCCTTTTGTGATGCAGACAGACACGTCGGACAGGGGGCTGGGTGCAGTCCTGTCGCAGGAGATAGAGGGGGAGGAACGGCCGGTGCTGTACATTAGTCATAAGCTCTCGAAGAGAGAGACTAAGTACAGCACCATCGAGAAAGAATGTCTTGCCATCAGATGGGCCATCCTCACCCTCCGCTGTTATCTCCTGGGATGGGAATTCACCCTCTGTTCAGACCACGCTGCGCTGCAGTGGCTCTTTCGCATGAAGGATACTGTTGTGAATTTGACACTTATCTTTAATTTTTTTTCTTTCCCATATTCTTTCCCATTTTATATATATATATATATATATATATATATATATATATATATATATATATATATATATATATATTTGTACTACATATCCCACAATTCCAAGTAGACTACAATACCCATGCAAGTGCACTACATTACCCATACACTTCCTGGTCAAGGTCTATAAGTAGACCTCACTTCCTTCCATTGTTTCTCTTCCTTTGGTAAGGTGTGGGTGTTTGAATGGACACCCAACCATGTCCTTTGAGTCCTTTCCTTAAGATGCGTTAAGTAAGTTTGTTTGCCAATTTATTGTTTGGATTGAATATATATATATATATGCATGTGTTGTCAACATGTTTGTTGATGAATTGAGTTGATTTCTTTTATTGTACTGTTTGTAGTGACTTAAGACCATCTTGTACATCTTGTACATGTTGCCCATCCAGTTCATCCTGTCCATCCATTAACATCTGTCCATCTCCATGCTATGGGAATTGTCTATGAATAATCATCTTGAACTTAAAATAAAAGAGAGCAAAGGACTGGTATCTGTCCAGTGTTTTAATCAGACACACCATCAAGTTTCTACACCTCCGATGAACTTTGGATATATTAATATCTGAAATCCTACAGATACAAATGCACTGATCACTCCTTGGTATCTGGCTCTATACCCTTTTAAGTTCAAGGTGATCCACAGACCGGGTGTTCAGATGGCTGTGGCCGACTTCCTCTCCAGAAATGGGGGGGTGGTCTGCAAAATAAGCAACAGGTGTGCACAACAGTACATCAGTTTTTTTCAAAACCCATCTTTTTTCAATTGTGGTTAAGTAGCCTATATTAAACAAGAAATAGTATTTATATGAAATTGTGAAATTATTGACATTGGGATCAGAAAAGAGCACATTTTTAACCCCGTGTGTGTATATAATGTATTCCAGAACAAATTAATGATTCGTTATTACTCAACTCCTATGTAACGTAATTTCAAAAGCATGATTCGAGTCGAAGACAAGAGAAAATAAAACCAAATTACTGTAGGTGGCTGTATGTGTCATGGCTCCAGTCAGCCATTAGATCGAAGAAGAAGAACAACGACAGCTCAAACCAATGTAGTTTGAATGATGGATTTGCGACACATGCACCATTGTTTTGGGAAACAGTCGTGTCTCGATAGTTCGTTTCCATAATGATGCATCGTACTATGCTGGTTAATCAGCGAGTTACGTTGTTGTATGGGAAACCGACCCCAGATCAGGTGGTTCTTCTAGATTCAGGAATTCCAGGAGAAGGTGCTGAGTTAAGAGTCTTAAAAACCACCCTAAGCGTGCACCAGGCTGTCGACCTTGACATTACATTCATCAAGATCCTCTGATTAAAACTGGTCTTTCTCATAAACTCATAAACAGGCGAGACATGAAAGTCTCAGTCTTATTAATTGATAGGGATGCACGATAATATCGGCACAACATCGGTATCGGTCGATAAAAGCTTAAAATGACCATCATCGGCATCGGCCGATATGAATATTTCTGCCGATGAGCCAAACCGATAGGGGGGCGTGTTTCATGTGCGCGCGCGACGACCATGAACGTAGCTTGAGCGCCAAAAACTTAAACTTACAACATGTCAGCTGTGTGGAGGCATTTCGAGATCTGTCAAACAGATAACAAAGTTGCTATTTGCAATCTTTGTAAAGCACAAGTGATGCGAGGAGGCGTAAAACAACAGTCTTTCAACACTACAAATATGATTACACATCTTAAGAGCCGTCATCCTGAGCAGCACCAAGACTTTTTAAAAAGTAAAACGGAAAAAGTGCCGGCAAAAACCCATCAGCAGCCTCTATTTCAGTCCTTTGACAAAGCTAGAAAATACAGCAGCGACCACCCAAAGGTAAAAGATCTTAACGACAAAATAATTGAATTTATTGCTCTTGATAGCCAGCCGTTTAGCGTGGTGGAAGATGTTGGCTTCAGGAGGCTAATGATGCACCTAGAGCCGCGGTATGCTATGCCTAGCCGGCGCTATTTTTCTGACGTGGCCTTACCTGAACTCCAGAGTGTTGTCGCCAGTCAAATTGAAAAGCTCCTTGCCGGCGCGTGTCACATTAGCTTCACCACGGACATTTGGACATCAAGCGTGAGTCCTGTAAGCATGTTGAGCCTCACTGCCCAGTGGATAGATGAAGATTTCACCCTTAAAAAAGCTGTCCTACACTCACAGGAATGCTCCGGTTCTCACACAGCAGCTGCAATTGCGTCCGCATTTGAAAGTATGTTTGGGAAATGGAAAATAGAAAGAGAACGAGTGCATGTCGTGCTACGTGACAATGCCCGTAACATGGCTAAAGCTATGATGGAGTTTGGTGTGACAAGTCTACCGTGCATGGCACACTCACTGCAACTGGCGGTGAATGACGGTGTCTTGTCTCAGCGCAGCGTGGCGGATGTTGTGGCCGTGGGAAGGAGAATAATTGGACATTTCAAACACTCCCAGCTGGCATACAGTCGACTGGCGGATGTACAGAAAGAGCTCGGAATGTCGATAAAACGACTTCAACAAGATATCGCTACCAGATGGAATTCGACTTTTTATATGATGCGAAGCTTGGTCGAGCAGAAAAGGGCACTAGGTGCTTATGCCGCTGATTTCGAGCTTCCTGCAACTTTGACGGCAAATCAGTGGGGAATTATAGAAAATATGATCACACTTCTCGCCCCCTTTGAACAGCTGACCAGAGATATAAGTTCTGCAGAGGCTTCTGCTGCTGATGTGATCCCCGCGGTTGTGGCACTGACACGACTGCTTGGCCGGCCGAGTGACACGGACAGAGGAGTGCAGACTACCAAAACTACCCTGCTGGAAGCCGTCAATCATCGCTTCAGCGGTGTGCATTGTGAGGCACTTTATTCTGTTGCAACCATGCTTGATGCACGCTACAAAGACCGGTACTTTGACGAGGAAAAAAAGAGGAGTGCTCGCGACCTGTTGCTCAAAGTTTTGGATGACATGAGCGGCAGTGCAGATGCCAGCACAGAGGATCCTCCAGAGAAGAGGACCCGAACAGGATCACTGCTGGATATGTATGACGAAATTCTGGAGGAGAATGTCATGTTTGAGGAGCAAGACAAGACCGCTTCAGCGTCACAGGTAAGCGTAAAACATGCACAAATGTAGGTTATTATTTAAAAAAATATATATTTCACTTTTGAACCGAAAGCATCCTAATTAATGATGCGACTTTCGCTATTATTATTCTGCAATGTCATAACATAGATAATCGCCTATTTATTATCATAATTCGCTATGTGTACGGTAATAATAATAAAAGTGCAACTAATAAATCATTTGATTTCTGGAAAAAAAACGTTAGAGCTCTGTTAATGCCTAAAGCATAAAGTAAAAAAAAAAAAATATATATATATATATATATATATATATATATATATATATAGCCTATATATATATATATCCGTAAGTAATATTTTGGTATTCTGTTACTTCATAGGTCATCTTATACCTGGCCGAACCCACAATTCCCAGGAACCACAGTCCATTGGAGTACTGGAAGTGCAACCAGGCCCGTTTCCCTGCCCTCGCTCTTGCTGCACGCAAGTACCTGTGTGCACCTTGCACAAGCGTTGACAGTGAACGGCTTTTTAGCGTTGCCTCTGATGTGATGGATGAAAAGAGAAATCGAATGGACGGTGAAAAGGCAGAGATGCTCATTTTTCTTAAGAAAAACCTACCTCTGGTATTAAAAAAATAGCTGAACAGAAGCCTACCGGTCAGCCGAAGTTGTCACCCTAGTTAGTTGGACTGAAAAGGTTTGCACCACTCAAGTTCAAGTAAAGGATAAGATGTCCTTGTATTTTTATTTTATTTTTTGTGGCTCACAAGATAATATGTGGAGCTTGGTTTTAAGTTTGATTATACTTTAAAGTGGGTCCTCAGGACTGAAGTGGAGGTCTGGACTACAGCTGCTTGTTTTGTGCACTTGAAGTGTTTTCTGTAAGTTTCAGTACAATGTCATGTTAACCACTATGTTGGGGGAGCATTTGGTAGACCTGTTCCAGTAGGAAAAGATGTAAAAAAAAATATTTGAAAATGTATTTGTATTTATTTTAATCTTAAGGACTGAAGTTTCAAAGTCTAAACTTAAAAATAAAATGTTGCACTGGCATATCATTTATTCTCCAAGTGAAGTAATTGACCTGTTTTTCAGGTGTGAATGTCTGTCTACATTTGTAAAATAATACATTTATGGTAGAGTCAGTACAGAAGAGATACATGGATTTCTCTTCAGTAAAATTAAAGTTTTAATATATCAGGCGAAAAATGTGTATATATATCGGTATCGGTATCGGCATCGGCCAAAATTATTTTGAAAATATCGGCATATCGAATATCGGCCAAAATCCAATATCGTGCATCCCTATTAATTGATACATTAAGTATCATATGCACCTTTTACAAATGTGTGTTTGAACTAAGAAAACTGAAGTTTCCTTCAGGGTGTAGATCTGCTGAATATCAAATTGTACCATAGCTTCATGATTGTATTTCTTTTCATTTTACTGCTTAAGCTTTAAAGGGATAGTTGACTCTCAAATTAAATTTTGATATGTTTTAGCTTACCTCAAGGACATCCAAGATGTAGGTTTCTTTGTTTCCTCAGTATTTCCAATTTTGATATTTTTAAGTCAAACAGTTCTTGTCTGTGACTCACATAATGGATGTCTATGGTCACCACCTCAAAGAGCATGCACAAAGAAGTCAAAATTAAACAATTCCCCATCGTAAGTACACATTGATGTCCTAAGACACGAAACGAGCGGTTTGTGTAAAAAAAGGATCAGTATTTATATAGTTTTTACCTCTTGCAAACAACCACATCCAACTGATCTCAGTGCACAAGTGCTTCCCGCTGTGACGTGCGCGCGCGCTCTGGCTTAGTCTGTGCAAGCGCGGAAAGTGTGATCTCTCGCTCATGCACATCAATCGTTGTTCACTACACGCTACGCCACCAATCTGCACTGTCTGAAATATAATGCAGTAATTGTAATTAATTTGTTTATAATGCACCCTATAATCGTTGCGATTATAATAAAAATACAACACATTACTCACTTTATTGACAGCGTGCCATTGGGTCCCTCTGGCATTGGATGTCGCCTCCAGTTTATACATGGCTAACTAAACACAACGTGCAAAACGCTGGGTCTCAACAGCAGGGAGAACTCAGGATCTTCAGTCAGGCAGGTGTGTGATGCGATACTGTCAATGTCCTCGTCGTCGTCTTGTAGTTGTTCCATTCGTGACAACATATGCTCTCCACTTCTGTTGGCATCTCACAACACTTGCTACTAAAACACCACCAATTTTGAAGAGATCTCTGTCTCTCTAAGGCTTGAAGACATGCCGCTGCAGCGGATCGCTCCTGAGTACTTGGTCTGTGTATTCTGGTTCAAATAAATATGGTTGTGAAAAAAATTCAACGTTGTCTATGGATATATTGAAATCGTCTTCCATTGCAATTTCCTGTACGTCTAAATATGTTTAGATCTTCACAGTGACAAGTAATACTTCCGAAATCCGTGTAAACCATAGGCAGTAAGTGTAAACAATGAGTGATGTACACGCCCGAGAGATTGTTTCCTGCGCTTTCCGTGCTTGGGCAGACTAAGCCAGAACACACGCGCACGTCACATCAGGAAGCACTCGGGCACTCAGACCAGTTGGACGTGGTTGTGTACAAGAGGTAAAAACTATATAAATACTGTTTCGTGTCTTAGGACACCAATGTGTACTTACGATGGGGAATTGTTTAATTTGGACTCCTCTGTGCATGCTCTTTGAGTTGGTGACCATAGACATCCATTATGTGAGTCACAGACAAGAATGGTTTGACCTAAAAATATCAAAATGGGAAATACTGAGGAAACAAAGAAACCTACATCTTGGATGTCCTTGAGGTAAGCTAAAACATACCAAAATTTAATTTGAGAGTGAACTATCCCTTTAACCTTTTTTTTCCAATGCCAATTGTATGCACTTGTGTGTGTATGTTAGACTAGTTTAAGTGTTTATGTGGTTAATAAAGCCTTATTTGTATCACAGTTGAGGTTTGACCTTATGCAGTACTACTCTATAGGTACTCAAGATTAACAGGAGATTGAGTGAAAATTAGCATTTCACCCCCCCTTTAAACAGAAAAGTATCATTGTTAGAAATGACAGACAGTTGACACTGAGAGGCCAGTGGAATATAAATATTTATAATTTATCATAACTGGTTATGATTGATTATTCATATTTCCCCTTTGAGCTGATTCGCTACACAAGCAAACATAAAAACAGAACCTTGTACCATTAAAAAAATTAAATAATATTACAATATTATACTTGTACTCCATACTCCTTGGGACTAAATTGGCCCACTTTCTATTATATAAAAGTATACTTTATACTTTAAGTATAACAGTAGCAAACTTTGAGTACCCAACTATATATTCATAGAATATGTTTGTAGCGTGTACTGCAATTATACTAAAAGTGAACTTTTAGTTTACTGATAGTTTACCAATTAAATACTTTGTACACTTTGAAGTTTAGTCTTAGTAAACTACTGCAGTTTTATACTGTAAGTATACTCGTAAGTTTTCTTTAAGTGAACTTTAAATCATGCACTTTAAGTATAGTACTATGTCCCTATTTAGGTTTTAAACAAAAACATTTTAGGGTATAATAATGAAAACATGGATTCTAGGAGTATAGCTCAAATATATTTAGACATATTTAGAGATATTTCGAAGAAGTACATAAAGCCCATTTCTGAGAAGTACATAAAAAGTTAACTAAAATAATACTTTCCTACTTTTAGTTTAAAAGACATATACTAATAGCACTCTTGAATAAACTTATTTTTCATTAGGGCTATCAGACCAGTGAGAAGTAAAGAGACACAATGGATAATTTTCCCTCAAAACCATTCACCACCAAGTACAGGCAGTGACAATCAGGAGCAACACCACAGACCAATAGAGCCATTGTTCTCCCTTCTGTTTGATTGTGGTTTCCGGTGTGATTCAGTCAGAGAGCTCTCAATTACATTCATTTATTCTTTCAATTAATTTTCTTGTAAAAGTCCTAAATGGGGCACTGATTTTAACACCGATTATTGTGAATTATATAGTTAAGTCATTCTAATTGTAATCTTTTTTGTTTACAATGATCTGAAATATCATATCATATGACATGTCATGTCATAATTCAAGGAAATAGCAATATTCTCGAAAATAAGTCTGGGTAATATCAAACTTGCATGTGCAATGACCGAATGCCATGGCAAGTAAAGTAGAAACATGAATAAAATGTAAGAGCAGAGAAGAATAACTTCCTCACACCTCTTACTCATTTATTATTTAGGCATTTATTTACTTTTCATTTTTAGAGCTTGACACTGTATGTTCATGGTATGTATTAGAAAGATCAGCTTAAAAATTCAGCAAATTATCAGGAACTCGAGCAGCATCAAAATGCTTTGGGAATGACTTCAGCGTGACCATGCTCTGAATCACGTGTAATCAGTCCAATGATTACACGTGGATGGGCAAGACGTCCCGGGTGGGATGATGTGGTGATCAGGAAGCTTAAAAGCACATGAGGTGAAAACAGTGTCAAATTTCAGTCATTCGAAAAAGTGCTCTTGTGTGTGTCAGTTGCTATCTGTTTGTGAGTCGCATTAAGTGTTGTTTGTCCACTTATAAGCTCCATTATGTCACAGCTTCAGTCAAGAGAAGCATTTGGGCAAGAAGGCAGCTTTCAGGTTGTCTGTTCCTCCCTGCCTGAACTATATTTCGGGTGGGGACACAAGCACGTAGAGTCAGCTTTCACAAATGTGAGCGTTTTGTTACTGACTTGCTTTGCTCTCAGGAACCTTCATTAGTGTTTTTCATTGTGCCGGCCCAGGTTTAGCTGGATCCGGTGGAAGTAATGTAAACAGAAGAGTCCATATCTTCTTCCTTAATCACAGCAGATCCAACACCCACTCTCTGGGGTTTCGGAAGCCTGCGCTGTGGTCTTTGCTCCTGGGGAGATGGCGCGATGCTCCACCTGTCTTTTTATGTTGAGATTGATACAGATGGTGTCGATGAGTTTGCCAGTTACACAAGCATATTATGTTATAATGTTATATTGAGCAGCATTAATGGGGAGCGGAGCTCACGTAGTTATTATGCTTTTCCCACTGTTAAGCACTCCACTTTTGCCTTATCTCCACTCACGCTCCAAAAAGTGTGTCCAAGCCTTCAATCTTGTGATTCCAGTCACGCTGCTATTTAGGCACAGTAGCAACTAAGATCGCAGGATCACACATGACCTGTCTGATGGGTTGGAGATGGCTCTTCATATCTCCACCCATGTTCACTAGTTCTCAAGCCCATACTGTGGTTTCTTCCCATTTTGAGTGAGAGCTCACTGCTGCATCTAATTTTCTCAGAGGAGATTGAATTTGTTTGTGTCACCAAGTGGCTCACACGATGCTGAGGCAACACGTGTATTACATGATTTTCTGCTTTCTATGTGAATCTTACCACACCAGACCTTGTACCATGTTTACTCATTCGGTTCTTTGATTGCATTCAATTCTGAGGAATAAATAAAATAAAATAAAGTATTTATCTGACTATGAGAAGTTAGATATTCAGGGGCTCTTGGGACAAACATTTCCTGATAGAAAACATGTTTACATCTCTTCCTCTTAGGAGTTTGAGCAGTGGCTGCTGGGCGGGAGCAGTCCCAACCTACTGTGTTCCAGCTCCTCAATCAGCTCCTAATTTTGTGGGCCAGCCCCTCTGGGGAAGAGTGGTGGACACCACATTACATGGTGCCCGTTTATCCTCAGTGCCCTCAGGAGATTAGTCTGCCAACCCTGCCATTGTGACAGGTTGCAGCAGTTTCCAGTAGCACTTCTCTCATCTACCGGCTGGAAACGTAGAGGTACTAAGAGGCTCACCGCCTCCAAGGAGGTCTCTAGAGCAATTACAACAGAGGCCAGTTTTAAGAGGCTGGTTCCCTTAGTAGGTCCCTTAGTGGGAGCTCCTGTTAAGCATGCTTCATTGGTTTCTGCCCCGAGAAAGCTCTGGTCTAGTCTTCCTAGCTGAGGATGCAGGTATGAGGGCCGTCATTTTCAATAGGAAACTTTAGCTATGAGTGTCCTGATGCTGTGGCACTGCACTTCAGATGGCAGGCCCCCCTGAGGTGAGCGGGGTTCACCCCTCAGGAGATTGATCTACCAACCCTACCAGTGGCACAGCGGTCTCCTGAAAGCACTTCTATCAGTTACTTCCCAGAAATGTCACGGAACTAAGAGCCTCGCCGCCTCCATGGAGACCTAAAAGACATGTGTTGGCATGCACCGACAACCCAGGGGTGGTCTCTTATATCAACCACCTAGGAGGTCTGTGTTTGTGCAGCGCCCATAGTACAAGCTGGTGCTCCAGATCACTGTGTTGGCTCAAGGGAAACTTCTTTCTGTAAGAGTGGTTTACATCCCAGGCATCTCAAAATGGGAGCAGATATCCTGTCAAGGCAGGGGCTGAGGAATAGGGAATGAAAACTTCACCCCAAGGTCTTTGTCTGTATGCTTTCACCCCAATTGCTCTGCTTCTGGGAGTTGTTAATCGCCCCATTCTGGCCAGACCGAGTATGGTTCTCGGACCTGATTTTCCTTATCGACAGCTCTCCATTGGAGATTCCCATCAGGAAGGACCTCCTTTCACAGGAGCTGTGGAAATTATGGGTAACACTCCAAGCTCCTCACCTTCATCAGATATGCAAGCCATTCCAGGCTCTTTTTTTCTCTCGCCCTAGATGTGCTCAATCACACATTAGGCAGGGATTTGTCATTCTGCTGTCATGGTCATTCTCGTTCCCAAAGCATTTTGACACAGCTTGAGTTCCTAAAGAGGAATGTCTCCAGGTTACACATGTAACCTTAGTTCCTAGAGAGATTGAGAAGCTGCGTTTCAAAGCCAGACTTATGGCATCCCTGCCATTGCCTGCTTCATTTCTGGAAGCTGACGACAGTTTCAACACACTTGCTTTTAAGCTTCCTGATACCTACATCACCCCGCAAGTGATATCTAGCCCATCCATTGAACTGATTATACATGTGATTCAGAGCGTTATCACGCTGAAGGTGTTCCTAAATTTTTTGTACGCATAGTCTTGTTCTCTCAAGTAACCATGGCTACATGCGTAATGTGGAGATGTTCTGTTATACCAGCAGTTTCAAGACAGCAGCTCCAACCAGGCCAGCAGTCTCAGACTGTAAGTTAAAACAAAACTGACTATTGGCTAATGGCCATAATTTTCTGATTCTTGTTCAAATTTTTAAGAGTTGCTGAGCATGTTAAAAGCATTTCAAATTATGAACTTGATGATTTAATCCAAAGTGACAGATGAGGACAACTGTAGCTCTCTGTTCAGAGCTTGATCTTGTCAGTGTCAGTAAAATGTATTCTATTTCCCTTCTCTTCTTTCTTAGAGTACAGAGTTAGAGTTTGCTGATCCCTGCATTACCACATTAGGAAATCAATAAGGCCCATCTTTATTTGGATTTCACCAGGAAGAGTATGCTGGTAAAAATATACCAGAACTAACCATTATAATCGATCTGAGTCTAACAAGAAATCCATTCTGGTTAATGCTGTATTTATTTATTTTTTTATAACTTCCTGCATACATAAACTGACACTCATTCCTTCCCATTTAACTTAAGCTTCATGATATCTTCCATTCACATTAAAGGCAGAAAAAATTTACACGCTGTCAGGAAATAGGCTATACCAGTGGCGTAGCCACGGGTGTGCCTGTGCCACCCACAGTGGCAGCTGGCACACCTAAAAATAGATGCAGAATTATTTTTTATCGTCTCAATAAATGTTTTTTTACTAAACTTGGGCTATTGTTGTTTACTTAGAAAATACTTTTTTTTTTTTTTTTAAATCAACCCTTGATTTACGTAAGTTCAAATATTTTACGTAAGTTCAAATATTTTAACTGACCTCTTGTTTTCATGGCGATGCGCAACCACAATAAATAACAGATGTATCCTATTTGTTTTATTTAGTTTTTCATTTTTTATTAAAATATATACACAAACTTGCTTATCATGTCAACTATCTGATATTCCGATTCTTCGTTTAAAAACCTTTATAAATTATCTTGATCTATAACGAGATGAGCGCTGCAGTTCAGAGACCGGTCAGCCGGATTTAAAGTCACGTTACAGCACTTGAATTCCCCAGTTTCTCCCGAAATACATGAAAGTAAGTGGCTGTTGAACTGGACGAAGAATAGAGGAAACTTTATTGTTCTGCTATGTGTGTCTGATATATGAATGCAACACAGTCGGAAATTTTGTTAAAATATATCTGCCGACATTCGGACTGCCAACCAATCAGCAAACAGCAACTGACTGTGACCCCAGCTCCCCAGAGATCTTTGCCGCGCATATAAACCGTCTATGATATAAACAGATAATTTTTGATTGCACATTGCTAGCTAAAGCTAATTTCTTAATTTTTTTTTAGCAAAAAAACTCGGCTTGATGGACAGCCGGACACAAGGCCCAACCCATAATTTTGCACAGTAATCTGACAATAAATGTGGCACACCCAGAGTCATTTTTCTGGATACACTACTGGGCTATACACTTGCAAGGAGGTGAAGTGAAGCCAGCACAGCTTTATTTTAAAAACAGGGCAAACACAGTGTCAACAGGCAAGTAGAAGTGCACAGTCTTCGAGTGCATTTAATTATTTGTACGTGCATACAGACAATGCTGTCTGTGTATCCTGTCACAAAATGCTGTGAAAAGTCCTACATGACAGTAGTGCTGCTTTCATCAATGAAAATTATGACTAAATATCATCATCAACGAACCTTTATCATGTGACGAAAAACGAGATGAGATGCAAGATAAATGCTGGTCATGTGACGATGACTATAATTAAATGTAAAATGCAATATTGTTAACAAAAAAATGTCACTAAATGTGGTTTACAAAATAAAAACTGCTGAAATGTCACTTCATTTTAGTTGACCAAAAGTAGATGAAACGTCTTGGTTAGTCATGTTATTGTTATTATTTTGCAGTATTTTTGTTTTCTGTCTCACTTCAGGGGCTGCATTATAGGTCAAACTGTGCAGAGGAGGCAACATCATTTCTTCAAGCCCCACTAATGGAATTATTTAGAATATGACATCAAACAAAGCTAAAGCACCTTTCACACTGCACGTTGGACCCAGAAAACTGCCGGAACATTGCCAGATTGTGTTCTGTGGGAATGCAAACACATCCTGGGATTTATTCTGGGAATGTGGGGTTGGGGAGAGTGATGAGTAGTTCACATGACTGTCACATGATGAAGGAACGACTCAAACCTGATGACTGGATAGATGAACTAACATAAACATAGGTTTAGTTTATGACGCTGTCATGTGATGAAGGAATGATGCAAACCATTAGACTTAAGACTATAAGAGGTGAGGGGAGCTAATCATAGGCTAAAGACCCAGGTAAATAATGATTTAATCTTTTCTGTTTCTTACAGCATTATAGTTTTGTATTGTTTGTAGTGTGATCAATGTTTGTAAGTACCAGATGTGTTAGGGAAGTTGCGTAACATTTTTATTACATTTTGCTTAAATGAACGAAATGAAATAAATTACTAGAAAAAATATTTGTTTATTTTGCTGAATCAGATTCAAAGGACCAAGTCAGTAAAATGATCCAGACTTCCCATCACTAGTTGACGACCTAGTAACATTGGCGGGCTCAATCCCTGTTATGAGTTCTCTGTGAACAAAAGCCAGAACCAATGCCATAAAGGGTGTGCCGTAGTGATGACACACATTATCATGCTGTCAGGGTTCGGGTAGAGGGATGAGGTGAGGACTCAATGATGCAGAGAGAAGGGCTCTTTAAAAGTAATCATAAAATATACAAACAAAAACTACCCCATAGGAGAAACAGACAAATCTGGACTGACAAGGCAAGGCACGATAAGCAAAGACCAATATTCAACAACGAACTAGCAACCAGATTGCAAACACAAGGACAATAAATAGACAGCTAATGAGGAGGGTAACGAGGGAACACATGTGGGGAGAATTACATCAATAACCAGGTTACAAGATGGGTGGGGTCAAGAAAATGGATTAGAGCACATGGCACATAGGAACTAAGACAAAAGCCATGTGCTCACACAAAACAAAAACACAAGCACATGGCCAGCAAACCAATCGCAATGTGCTTGAATTAGACAAACAAGCAGCTATAATGAGCAAGCTCATAAACCGCGTGTTCACACAAGAAAGCACGCAGCCAGCAAAAACTAAGCTGCGTGCGACAGCACAAGACAAAAGAGACCGCACGCTACCACAACAAACAAGAGTGAACATGCGCGAGTGTTCGGTCCCCGACACGAAACCGAAACTCAGTAAGACATGAGTGCTGGGATCTACACCACTGGGAATCGCAGTGTGAAAGGGGCTTAAGTCTGACACAGAGAAAGGGACCGATGTGTGTATACTGTGAACATATTTGGTTGATAAAATAAATGTTGTTAATTCAAATCAAAGTCTTAAGTCTATAAGGTAACAATAATATAATAAGATAACCTAGTTTGAAATGGGTTAATAATATTTTGTTTTCGTCTATACTACTAGGTACTATATTGATTGGGTTAAATAGAATTGCATTGCTAAGAAGAGACTAAAATACAGTTTCGATTGACTCAAACTAGACTAAATGTCATCAGTTTTTGTCATCTAAAACTATATGAAAATAGTCAGGTATAATTTTGACACAATTGACGCAGAATGATTTTACTAGGTTGCAGTCCAAATTCTAAATATTGGAGAGTGTTTTTTTTTCACCTGGCCCCTGCTCCTCAGACTTGAAACACACAGGTTGCCAGATTGACAACACAAACAGGAACTAGACAATTAATGAAATGACACTGACGATGAATGAAATATATATATGAATATGCTGTGTTTCCTGCCAACTGGCAGCCAGAGGTGCTAAAATACAATTGGGTAAACTGGCAGTGGGCAGGTTTCACAAACCAAAATAAAGATTCTGACATTCTGGCCCGGAGCACACATTTTCAAAGGAGAATAACTGACTTTAGCATTGTTTTTCAGATAAACAATTATGTTAACTTAGCATGTTCCATAAATATCTGCAAACATATTATGGTATTTTTATGCTTTAGTAGAGTCAAACTCTTACATACAGCACCTTTAACAATAATATGAAAATGTATCTCTGATAAATTAAGTAAATGAGGTTTTACAGAACCAATGTTTTATTTGACCACTATATTCAACTATTTCCAGACCTTCCAGATTGAACTTTTATGTTACAGAGTTATTTGGTGCAAAGTTTAAAACAATAAAGTTGACCCTTTAGTATAACAGTCTTTTCCCCAGTTCAGAATCACAATAAAGAACAACAAAAAGAGAAGGAGATTAATATCTATATCAGTCTTTTCCCCAGTTCAGAATCACAATAAAGAACAACAAAAATACAAAGAGATTAATATCTATATAAGTCTTTTCCCCAGTTCAGAATCACAATAAAGAACAACAAAAAGAGAAGGAGATTAATATCTATATAAGTCTTTTCCCCAGTTCAGAATATATATATATATATATATATATATATATATATATATATATATATATATATATATATATATATATATATATATATATGACACAATGTGTAGATATTTAAAAAAATATATAGATTTATTGTGCACAAAATTACCTTTTTTAAAATATATTGTTCCGGCTGTATGATTTCTTTTCTTTGCGTAGATACAGTCTTTGGGTAACACAGAGTAAATGAAAGCTCACTGAACTGTTGAGACATTCAGGTTGTGAGATAAAAAAAATATAATGCACAGGAAATGTGAGCATGTCAGTTTTAAAGCTTTAGCTTTCATTGAGGAATATTGCCTAATAACTTAATGTGTATCCGTAATTAGTGTATGAGATCATGGAACAACATTAACAGGACACATTTTAATATCTAAGTCTGTATCTAAATTGGACTTCTTTATTTGGCTGCATGGAGCCAAAGCCCCAGCGTCTGATATCAATACCTGGAATCTCTTCATTCAGATTGCTCAACTCAAAGTCAAAGTAGGACAACATGAGAAAGACAAACTGCTTCAGCTCATTTGTGGCAAAGAATCTTCCTGGACACATAGTGGTTCCTGCTCCCCAAGGCATGTTGTAGTACTTGAGTTTCTTTCCACCCTTGTAGAAATCAGTCTTTTTGCTTCCATCTGGTGTGAGAAAACGGTCGTACTTGAAGGTGTAGGGATCTGGGTAAACTTCTGGGTCTACCTGAACAGCTGTGTAGGGGAAAACCGCCACTCTGTCACCCTTACGGATCTTGTACTCTTGTCCGCTGGCCATGTTGATGGTCATATCCTGCAAAACAGCTCTTGTAAGGACCGGGGCAGCTGTCAGACGGAGGGTCTCCTCGACTGCGCTGTCTAGGATGGGAGTTTTAAGGAGCATGTCCCTAGTCAGGTCAATCAGCGGCCCGTCTCGTTTCACCTCCTGTCCCGTTTCTTTCAGAATCTCCTCGACTTCTTTCTTAACGGCGTTCATTGCGTCAGGGTGCTTCATCAGATACAAGAGCAGCCAGAATGCAGCAGGACCCGTGTTTCCCTGAGAGGCCCACAGAAGCAGAAACATGTATCGATCCTGCATGAACTCCTGCATGCCGTGTTCGTCTCTCATCTGTTGCTGCTCACTGACCCAGCCGCTGATGTTGTCTCTGGATCTCATCTTCTCTACTGAAAGCGTGCTCCAGAACAGCCTTTTCAAACGCTCGACCTCCATCTTCTCGCTGGGTCCCAGGACACCATAAGCCAGATTCGGGAATAACTGATCATATTTTCTGAATTCCTTGAAAAGTTCGTTCGAATGCTGCCGGTCGATTTCCTTTGCTTTGTCCAAATTTCCTGTACTTTTGACAGACTCGTTCCCAAACAGAGCCAGATACCCAGCACGAAACACAATATTGTAGCTGTATGCAAAGAGTCCAGTTTCTTGCCATTTCTGGTCATCTCCAGATCCAACACTGTGGAGCATCAAATTCTGAAGATTGTACATCATGGCCTGAGTCATGACGACCAGACCATCTCCCATGAGATGTCTGGTACTTGATGCCTGGAGAAACTTGTGGCCGTTTCCTATGGATTTATAGCCAAATACTCTCGCAACCAGTTGTTCTGCAAATTTAGTAAAGTCCAGCTTTGTTCTGGCCTCTTTGACCACAGAGCCAAAGGAGAATGGATCTGTGATAAAATGGAAATAAAAGCCTCCCAGCTGCACTGTGAAAATATCTCCATGTTTTTCCTTCATCCTCTGCAGGAATTTGGCCGTGTCCTTTCTGAATTCCAGCACATGACCAAGCCATGGAATAGGGCCCTTATCTAGAGGGGGTTCTCCGGCTCGTCTGCGGCGAAATGACCCCAGAAGGTAGAGCGCACCTATGACAGAGATGAATAGAGCAAGCAGGATCTGGAAGAGGTTGTCCATGTTCCTTTTTCAGCGTTCTCTTCGCTGAACTCTGCTCTGTTTGTCATTTCCTCTTTCTTGGCAGCTGTTTATGCCCAACCCCTGCTTTCATCATGTGACTTCATCCAGTACAGGAAATGACTGTCAGGGACTCTCAAGTTTCTTTAGTATATTGTTTTTGTGTCTGTACTTACCATCTTTGTAATTATGTCCTTTTTTGTGCTCTATTTTAGTTGACGCTATTCAGATAAGTTATGTAACATTTTGCTTATGACACTTATGAACAGCATGAAATGTTAGATTAATCATATTATTAGATTGCCATAATGTTTAAATCAGGGCTTCTCTAATTGAGGAAAAAAAGAAATCATGGTATAAAAAATCTATAATTTATAAATATAATCATTTATTTTTTTTCAAACAAATGCTATATTTATTTTTTAAATGGTCTGTGAAAATCAAAAACAGGGGTAACACTAGATAGGGGCTATTTTTCATAATTAACTATTTGCTTATTATCATGAATATAAATAGCATATGGACTGTTTATTAGAACTTATAAAGCACATATTTAATGTCTTATTCTGTATGACCATATGTTAGGTCTTACCCAAAACTTAACAACTTGTTTATTAATAAGCAGCTAATTAGATCTTTATTCTGGCTAAATTCGTAGTTAAATGGTTAGTTAATGAGATTTTCCTCCCAAACTAAAGTGTGTTCAAAACAGGATTGAAATTGTAAGTACAAAAAACATATACATTCATGAGCTAATTTAACAAATTTAACAGAGTAATAACAAATAAGTTGAATTACTCAGTATAGTTTAGTAAAAATTTGAATTGTTCAATTGTCCTAAATATTGAGTTTGATTATATTTTGTAATATAGGGCTAGGGTTAGGGTTAGGGTTAGGTAAAGTAATTTATTAGCTAAATGTCAGTGATGTGAAATATTCAGAATGAACTCTCCCATGATTTCAAACACTGTTGAGATTTATTTATTTATTGCATAATATTCACATTAGTCAGGTCTTTATGTAAAGTGACTTTTAATTGAGGAACAACACAAGCAATTCATTAAGAGTCAACCATATTCTCATTATTACAGTGCCTTACAAATACTTATAAATCTCTGCAAAATTACTAAAAAAATAATACAATGTTTACTGTTCAGCAAACACTAGCCCAGGC
The DNA here is from genome assembly GCF_023724105.1 of Carassius gibelio. NCBI lineage: Eukaryota > Metazoa > Chordata > Actinopteri > Cypriniformes > Cyprinidae > Carassius > Carassius gibelio. Next base: position 5,833,937 of record NC_068372.1, read on the forward strand.
TCCTGGTTGTCCTGGTTTGCTTTAATGTTGTAGGACACCGTTGTAAAGTGATGTTGTGGTCAGATGATGGGTTGGCTGGGATTACAAGGAGCTGTGTCTTCACGAGGCTTTCAAGTTGGAACAACAGGTAACACTATAAAACATCTGTATAAAGAGATGTTGTGTGTCTTTATGACTGAGCCCAGTTAGCTGGCGTATATTTTTAAACACTAAAACAGGTCATAAATGAATGCCTTATTTAGTAAGACTTTGCCTCCCTTGCACAATAAATCATGATGGGTGGAGGACTCTATGAATGTCATGAACTATATGTCTCCAGTTCACTTGAGAAACACTACTACCACTGCCTATAGGCTCTAAACTGTGTCTGTCATGGGCTATGAGTGAGATCTTGACCAATGTCTGCTCTCGATCTCGTCTCATGTACTGACACTGCGTGTGGACAGAATGCACAGCTTTGACCTCTACCCACCTGACCACTGTTCAGTCCTCCAATGAACCATCAGAGAAACTCTTTATTTATCTTTCAATAAAAATTTACTAATGGCTAGCAACAGCGCAAATACTCTTTTGGCAGTAAAAAACTACTGCTACTCGGGTCATAGGGCACACAGACACACACACACACACACACAAACGAGTCTGTTAAGGAGTCTGGACACTAAGTCGGGTGAGTCAGTCCAGTTCATCGATAAAAATGAAAGAATTTGTGGAAGTGAGTAGAGTTATCAATTATGTGTGAAAGGGGGGTGTTGCAACACATCTTCTCTAAACCTTTGTCACTATTGAAAACATGACAATTACAATTATAGAAATTGTAGCTCCTCAAAAATTCACCATTACTGTATATCTATGCTAAAAACACTCTTTTAGACTTTTTTAGCCCCTAATGATTGCCACTTTAAGTTCTGATAAAACAGCTGATAAAAAAGACAGATTGAGCCAGAGAGTTAACACTTAAATAGGCCTAGAACCTTGCATTATCGATATAAGTTTTTTTTTTGTTCTTCTTTTTTGCTATGAGACACATAACCATTAAACATACAAAGGCTGAATTTGACCTTCCATTGTAATTTTTAGTGATAAGACCAAATAATAATAATATGCGCTGCATAAAACTGCTAACATACAATAAGCAAAATATTACTCATATGAAGCAGCCGCTGGAGCCCTGCAGAGTTTAGATTCAGCCCTAATTAAACACCAACAAATCCTTCAGGTTTATTTGAAAGCAACATGTTGTGTGTGTTGGAGCAGGGTTCAAAACAAAACTCTGCAGGGCTCCGGCCATACATGAGTTTGACATCCCTGGTAGAGTATCATATATTTTGTTAAATCTAACAAAAAGTTTTTTTTTTTGTTATTTTTTTTGTATGGAACAGTGCAGTTTGTCTAATCTTTTTTTAATAAAATTTAGACTAACTGGATCTTCAGCAATTCGTGACTAAACAATAAACCTTTTTTTTTTTTAGAAAATCGCTTATTTCACTTAGTCCAACCCCCCCCTTTCATCTTATATATATTATGTTTTTTTTTTTTATCCTTGTGTGCCACACTTGGCAATAAAACTCTTTTTGATTCTGATATCAAAACATATCACATCTATCCCAGCTTCACTGAAGCTCCTGAAGATAAAAGCAAAAAGATCAAAATATCCATTGAGCATTGTTTAATAGGCTCTAAGTTCTAATGTTAATTGTGAAGGGTCAAGGCTACTGTTATCTTTATGAAAAGAATGTTGGGGTAAGACCAAAATAAACCTAAGAGATTAATGAAGTATAAACAGCATTGTTGGCCTAACTACTAAACTGCGATAAACGAAACAAAGCTTTTACATGAGCTCAGGTAAGAAATTATTAGGTTGTTCACCACTCATGCTCAGGTCATGAGCTTGATATCGCTGAACTGCCTTCAGCTCTATAGCTCCCTCCTGACTTGACATAACTGTTGAACTGTTGGATTCCTCCAGCAGATACTCCCTTGGGGTTTTGCAGGCATTTCTGAGTCGTCTCCAGACTTTTTTGTTAAAAAAAACGAACAAAACAGGATTGATGAAAACATGCATGAAAGCAATACATTCTGTCACATGAATAGCAAAGTCAAAGTGTATGTTAATGGTACAAGCATAAAAAATGTGGAGGTCTTGCAAAGTATGCAGGAAAATTACAACGCTGTAGGGGAACCAGATGAGAAAAAACACGAGGGTGAATCCAGTTTCATGTCTGAACACCGTAAACGTTCTCTTCACCTCAGCAACACAGGATAGTCTGATGGAACAAAACAGAAGCACCAGGAACGGTACGATGAACCCAATTATGTTCATCTGAAATCTTGTGTAGATTTCCCAGCCGATGTTATCGTTAAAGTGATAAGTGCAAATGAACGCTTCGTGGAACTTCTGAGTCCCAACAAAGCTGATGTGAGCAGCTGCTGCCAAAATTGAGAAAAGCCAGACCAAAACGCACATAACAGTGTTCCTCTTGGGATTGTTGAAGATGCTGGTGGTAGAAACAACACATGCCATGTCCATAAACCTCTGCAAGCTCAGACTAGCAACAAACAGGTTGCTGCTATACAAACTCACCATGTAAACCAATGAGACTGCCTTACAGATTTGATCACCAAAGATCCACTCGCTGCTGGCATACACTGCCCAGAAGGGAAGGCTAAGTGTGAAAAGAATATCTGATTTGACCATGTGCAGAGGCAACACCTTCCTCAGAGTTTTGTATTTGATAAACAATGTAAGAAGAGTAAAATTCGTAATAATGCTCAATGCACAGGTGATGGAATAGAACACCGGTAGAAACACACGGCTGAATTCCTTTACATGTGTCTTCTTGCAGACCCCAAATTCCTCAAGTTCTTCAGAATTATAATAGTCCTCATAGCCGTTGTCCTCTGTGTTTAATGCATCCATGGTTTTGAATCAGCTCAGAGTCGTTGTTGCTAATTTTTGTTACTGAGAGAGTATCAGTTCCCTTTTACTTAAGAATGTACTCCCACATCAGCCCAAAACCCTGGGACACTTGCCCTTAAGCGTTATTCATTTCATTCTTCTGGAAAATCCCAGTTCCAAGAAACAAAACAAAAAGCATGGACAAAAACTTAGTATGCAGTGATCACCACCTGAACTTTTCGGTCAATCAGAGAAGTCTTCTGTGCAAAAGCACTTTTTTGGGGTAGACCTTTATCAACAATAAGAGAGGAAATATGCTTGGCTGAGCATTGGGAGGGGCAGGAAAAGAGCATTTTACTCTCTGACACAAACACTTTCTGGCCCCCTTACACAGCATATTGACTCTGACCCCTCTCTGGAGAAATCACGTTCTGGGGGGTTGTTTGCATCTTGCCCCCTCTCTGTTCAGGGCCCTTGGAATTAGTAAAGCTGCTCCTGTTTTTAGTGGTTAATCTCCAGCACGTGCGTTCAGATCAGAGTATGTGCAATTTCCCCTCTGCGCTCTGAGCATTTAATAATCACTAATTTACAACACAGAACCGTAGTTCCCCTTGTGAAAAATAAGTGCACTTAAGTATACTTTTATAAAGTGTACTTATTGCAGGAATAATATACTTTGAAAAAACACACATAAGTGTAAATTAAATGCTATTTTTGCCACTTAAATACATAATTCAATGTAATTCATTTTAAATGAATCATATTTTAACGTTATATTAAATGCAATAAGTTGAACTTTTGAGTGATTTTATATAACAGACTAAAGTGGGACCTTTTAGTACATCTTTTTATGTACAATTATATGTTCATAATTGCTTCTAATATCTTTAAAATATGATTAAGTGTACTACTAAAGTCTTGTTAACTGTGTAAGTTAACTCTGACAGTTAATAATACACTTAAGTGTGGTTTTCAACCACATAAATGCATATTACAGTATTTAAATATCAAATATATAGTTTAAAATTACATTAATTGCAATTAGTTGAACTTTTGAGCGATATTTTTGAACAACTTAAGTATATTTTATATGTACTTTGAAATATGGTAAATATGTACTTCTGAATAAGCAATTAATGTGAACTAAAATATACTTCAGTGTCATATTTCTGGCAATGAAGTTGAAATTTAGTATATTTAAATAAAATAAAACAAAATATCTTAACTACCTAGTTACAATCAACGCAAACACTTAATGTAAAACCCTCTATTTATTAACTAAATCTGTAAAACAAATACACAAAAACGCTCTTTGCTGATGCACAAGAAAAACCCAACACTATTTACAACACTTCAACTCACTTATTAGAAAGAGTCTGGAGGACAATGCAAAATCTCTTACATACAAAAGTACCTATTCTCGGCAAACATCGTTCTGAAAGCCTGTTTCCTCATCGGGGACCTCAAAATGTCCACAAGGTCAAAATTTACTGTTATTACTATATTTGTGGAGTCATTTGCTCCCCATACCATACAGAATTACTTAAACACAAACACCACTTAATACAAGAAAAAAAATTATCAAGAAAATTATCATTCCATGTACAACAAAAGAGACCTTAGTGTAAAACATTACCAAACTGTGTTACTTGTACCCCTGGTTTCACAGACAAGGCTTAAGACCAGCCCGAGACTAAAATGTAATTCTGAGCGGTTTCAACTGATAGAAAACTGCACTGACTGATCTTTAAAGATATAAATGCCTTTGTTTTGTCTCAAGATGCACATCAGTAATGTTTTTTCTTAGGCGTTTCAAAGAAAATGACTTAAATGTCCTTACTGACCCCGATCCTTGCTTAGTCGAAGCCCTGTCTGTGAAACCAGGCCATTAGTTCTCAAACCTTTACCAACATTAAACAGCACCGAAAGTTTTCTTCTAAAATCTTACTCCAGCATTAGTGAATGCAAGTTTGACTAAATAAATTACATTTAAAAAAAAATAATAATAATGATAATAAAAAAAGAACTCCAAATGAACTTGCTGGGACGTGCTGTCTGTCAATGTCCCAGAAGCTTTCCATCGGCAGGAAACTTCACACGTCATGAAGCTGCACACCATCTCTCCACAGTCTGTGTGAACGGAAAAATGATCCAAAGAGCCAGGAAAGTCAGAAAAAAATACTTTGAGAAAAAAAAAACAAAAAAAAAACAAGACCAACCATTGTTATAAAACATATCCAGTCATTATAAATGGTTCATTTGAGTTAAAGCAATAGACACAACTGCAGTCCAAAGCTTATATACACCTTGCAGTATCAGCAAAATGTTAATCATTGAAGCAGTAACAGGGTAGAGAGGTAGAATCATTAATACACTGCAATTACTGCCCTGATGAAGTAGTAAATTCTACAAGGTGTGTTAACCACATCTGCATCACCGAAGAGACAAATTAATGTTACCTCAATCATCAGAGCAACATCATAGAAGAAAACTGGAAGATTTTCCTTCAGATTTCCCATAAACAGAAGAATTCCTGATCACACCATCTTCACTGACACTGGGCTTTAGAAATAGATAACATTTTTACAAACAGTTTTTATTCCTACTTTACAGGGAATAAAACATAACTGTATAAATATATCCCAAATTTCATTTTACATTTTGAATATGCCTTTAAAATATATGATGATTAGAGGGGGTCTGTAAATGCATAGGTGGGAATATATTACTTGCAATGGAGAAGATTCAAAGCAGTTCAAATCCATAGGGAAACTGACTTAATATAGCACTTTTAGCTTGTCATGTGTGATCATCAGGGTGAGATGACTGGTCAACAATTCATTAAAAACTTCTAACATCACCTCTTCAGTGCTGGTCTGTGTCTCCACATTGAATCTCCAGTATCAAAACCATACTGAACCTGCAAAAATGAATAAGCAGAAACAAACACAAGCAGTATCGGAACATCTCGCTCTTCAAAAAAAAAAAAAAAAAAACTGCATTATTTCTAGAGGTGGGTGATATACTGAATATTACTGGTTGTAATATCGATTATATACAGAAAATATTACAAGATCGGATATCTGAATTTTGTTCAGTACATGTTTTCACCTTTTGAAATAGTTGTGAAGTCCCTCAGTTGTCCTCAGTGTGAAAATATGGATCTCAAAATCATACAGTCCCTTTTGGAAAGGGTTCAAACATGCAGAAGATGCTGGAAAACCAAATTATTTTGCTGCTCTGGACCAACAAAGAGACTCATGAACTATCACAAAATATAAAAACAGTTGTGGATCATCCAGGTAATGACACACAGTATTTAGATTGAAGGGTATGTAAACTTTTTTGAATGGGGTCATTTTCATCAATTCAGTTGTTATTTTGTCTTGTGGAGTGTATGTAAACATCTGTTATTTAAAATAGCTTATTCAGGACAACATTTTGCACATTCTGCAAACTAAACTTATGAACACAACTGTATATGTATAAAATAATAATAAGAAATAATTAAACTTCATTAAAAAAAAACACACCAGTCTTACCAAGAGTAGTGGTCTTGAGGGTTTTACAAATAAGGCCTTCAAACTGAACACCTTTAAAATCAAGCTGCCATCCAGTTCTTGACCTTCACTTAACTTTGGTGTATTTCCAAACTGCTCACAATGAAAACCAGTGGTACTAATACACCATCAAATAATAGATCACACAGTAAAATATTTACAATAACTATAACTTCTTAACAAAAAAAATAAAACATATTTATCTTACATCATGGCACTTTTTCTTTTTAGGCCTTCTTAGATTTTTCTTAAAACCGTTGTACTGTCCCATGCTTTGTCAAATTCAAACGCATTTAATATGTGTCCAATCTCATGCAAGTGCTGTTTTTTCTTTTGCTTTGCTACAGCATTATCATCAGAGGAGGCCAACAGTATAACATCCTTTTTAAAAGTCTGATGGTATTGTGTCCTTGGCCTGTAAAAAAAAAAGTAAAAAATTAAAAAATTATAAATTACTTGAGATCCTTAGTTCTGAAAACGGCTAAGCTCTCTAGTGGGTGTGGGACTGGGACTTTAATTGCGAAGACATTATATACATTTTAACTATAGGGGCCGGAAATTGTACTCTGGGTCTGTGTGTCCCTCTCCCTCCCCAGAGAAGATTTTTTTTTTATCTTTGTACCTTTTTCTAGATCGAGATTGCCAATTATCATAATGCTGGCGAGTCTGATTTCGTGGTCCGTGAACTTTGCCGATAGATGATGTTGGGCATCGGTTGCCTGTTATTGATTCTTTGTACACGGTGCCGAAACAAAGTGAGCAATTCAGATTCTGTTTCTGACTGCAGTTGAGCATTAGGCGACACGTTGGAATAGTGGGCGAAGCATGAACACTTCGCAAATGCTAATTGCTTCACTTGTACGATCCCTGTCCCATGTTTGCAAATTCACCAATTACACAGGCTACTTCCGTTTACGCTTAAACAAATGCATTTTACACTGAAATGCCTTCCGTTGGCCCAGAAAGGTTAACGCATATCCACATATGAAATCACTTGCATATATGTCTGTACACAACTAAAGTATACGTCTTTCTTATCTGAATTTAATACTTTAGTGAATTTTATTTTTGCATGTATGCGCAAGTGTTTTATGGATATTATATGTGCGAGTGTTTATATGTATGGATCAAGTTTAAATGTATAGACGGTTTCAACCATAGACATCATATAAGTAGACGCCCTATTGGCCGCTGGGCGACGAGATTTGCGGCCGCCATCTTGAACCGGTCGTACTCCTAGTTTCGTTGCGTAACAGCAGTTAAGATGTGCTGCATTTTCCTGTTCTAATCGGTGGACCATCGCAAGTACGGCTCGGGATTACTTTTCACAAGTATGATTTAACATTACTATTATTACTACTATTGTTATTTGTGTTTGCGCACGTGATTTCAGGAAGTAATGTATATTAACCCTCTGATGGTCTTCGTTTCCTGTCCACACTCGTGTTTTTTGACAATAACATTTAATTTTGTAACAAGATAATAGTTTTTTTTTATGTAATTTTACTCTGTTTGTTAATGTTTTTACTCAACATTTGTGTAGTTTTTGGAGGATTTATGATATCTTCTAAATTTCTATAAATAAATAAATATTTATTTAAATAAGCTTTTTACAACAAAAAAAAACTGCATTTTATGTAAAATCCACTTTATAAAAGACACAGATTTCTAACTTTCATTCATGGGGATAACATGGATAATTTTAAATGATTTAATGTAACAGTTATACCCATTTTTGGGAAAATGAAGTAAAAAAAAAAATCACTTTAACCACTAGATGGTTATAGAGCTCCACCAGGGCCGTGCACAGACCTTTTGAGGGGCATGTGCTGAAACTGAAAAAGGGCACCCCCCCCCCCTTTTTTATATCAAGATTATTTAGTAAGCCTGCATAAAAGGAAGAAATGGTCACATCTTCATGACAAATTCAATAACACAAAATAATAGTCTCAAAAGCTTTAGATTTATTCACGATTAATAACAACCATAATAATAATATTAGATAATTAGATAATATAGATAAACAGGGTTTTAAGGGCTTCTTTAAACCTAATACAACAGCAACCTTCTGTGAGCCATGTATCTGGCAAAAAATTGATACTGTGGTGGACCAGGGATGTTGGTCTCTCGAAGGTCTCTTATTCACTACACTTTCCCCTAAAATAAGCCAGCAATGAAAAAATAAATAAAAATAGTGTGAAAAGTACAGTTGCAGTGAAAAGCATTTCTGAAGGATCACGTGACACTGAAGAGTACTGAACTGGAGTAATGATGCTGAAAATTCAGCTTTGATCACAAAAATAAATTACATTTTAAAATATTTATTTACTAAGCAGAAACTGAAACCATAATAATAATAGCTAATATCTTTCAGTAGTTGATGCAGTAATGCGGTCACGTGAAAGAAAACATTTGATAAACCTTAATGTCCAGCAGGGGGCGGTAACGTGCCGTCTGTATTAATGAGCCTACCTTATTTTTATCAACTGGCTCCTAAGAAATTAAATCATGTTGTTTTAGTATCATTGTGTTCACATATAGCACCATGACTAGATGTTTGTATCTCTTGTTTACATTATTCAAGACTCACATAAAAAGTGTTTTAGCCTATATGTCTCGGTCCAGGGGATTTATGAACAGGATTAATTTATTTGTTTGATTTGCCTTTAATTATAAAGGCTATTAGAATAAGCTGTAAAACGAGCACCATCCAAAATAAAATACTCTTGCAGTTTGTTAGCTGAGAAATACAACACAAAGCCAAAACAATTTGACTAGTCTTATTTTTATTTTTTTTATTTTTTTATTTTTTTTAATGCATCATATTTATTTTCCACATTCCTAAATAAAGCATATAGTTCATAAATCGCTGCTCATGTGCTGGTGCTGTGCACATACTAAAACATTTTGTTATAGCAAAATAAAAAACTTTGGACAGTTAAAAAACGTTGAAACTTTGGACAGCTAAATTCTGAAAGTTGCTCTCTTATTTATTTTAAGAATAGTGTTTGTTAGAGAATATTTGCATTTTTGAGAATGTGTGAATGTTTGTCAAGTCCATTGTGATTTTAAAATGTGTCTGTTATTAAGAATATCGTTTGCCCATCCTTGGGATAATAACCCTTATAAAATCCGTTTGTCCGGAGCTAGATGTTTTGGGTAATCATATGCACAGTGGAAACAATGTACGTGACGTGACAGAACGTACAGTCAGTCAATACATCGAGCTCGAGCGGGAGACAGTCAGTGCGCGAGAGATAAAAAGAAGGGAAGTCTGCCGAAGAAAAAGACGACGTCACACATCTGGACTAAACCGCTACCTGCTCACAGGATTCGGTAGGTTATCACATAGGATGATGAATTAAATTGTTCTCGTGCGTAATACCTACTTTGATGCCAAACAGACTGAGTTTGATAAATAAAAAAATAAATACTGCTGTCTATTGACAGCTTGACTTTTCTATCTGAGCTTGGTTTACTAAAATTACGCAATATATTTAGTTTACTAGCAATGAAGTTTGACAGCACATCATGTGGCTTTACCTCTATCAGCATCATGTCTATCTAAAACACTATTTACAGATGCTTACGGAACCGGGATTTTAAAAACATATAGATTAATATAGCACAAGCAAAATTTACTCAAATGCTTTTAATGTTGTTAAAATTTTTGCTTTCCTAATTAAATAATCGTACCGTAAAAACGCATAGTTTAAAAAACGATCACGTGTTTAGGGTGTCAAATTAAACCACACTGGGGGTCATAAAGTTGTTGTAGAAAATAAACAAGTCTAAACTTGTCAAAACTGAGAATTAGCTGGACATTTGATGTGTAGGCTCTGCTTGTGGTTCTGCTGTCACTGAGTGAGTTTTCAATAAGGGAAAGCAGGAATTTAGAGGAAAAATTGTAATAATTGTTATAAATATAAATCGTTTTAAGTTCAAATAATTTTTTTTTTTTTTTTATAACTTTTCCTATTTTTTAAGACCACTGACAAACTGTAAACTGAAGACTTTGACAAAGAGATGACTTTTAACACCAAGGTCAAACATCATACTGTAAAAAATGTTCCTCCCTCAAACATAAAGGTTCTAATAGCATCGGTGCTTCCATGAAGAACCTTTAGCATCCAGGGTCTTTATAGTGGAAAAATAATGGGGTGTATTTTAGCTGTTTTCACTGGTTAGCATTTCATAAAATAAAACTGACCATTTTATACCTTTTAGCTTTTTGTATATCATAGTACACAGCAAGGTACTGTTTTCAAATTTGAAAATGTCAGCTACTTTCGTTTGAGGTTTTGCAACACAACACTGAGGATGGTCTTTCTATTAAATCCGTAGATTCAGGATCATTTGAGTGGATTGGATCCAGTTTTGAATTTGATTTCTACTCTTTTTTTCTGACTTTCTGTTTCTCTAGTTAGCTGTTAGTAGATAATCATGAACTGAATTATATCTTATATCTAGAGATTTTCAGGTGTTGTATTGATTCAGTGATCCTCAGGGATCTTCAGGGAATCCAGTCTATCTTGATCACATTCCCATCTAAACTGGACATTCATCTGATGTCCTTCAAGGTCCCACGACCTGAAGGTTTAAAGCAATGTTTTGGTCACATTCCTGTGTCCTCGTGGTCTCATTCTTCCCCACCCCCTGAACATTTCTGCTCTGTGTCTTTAGAGGTCACAGACACTTCGGAGCCAAAGTCAAAAGCCAGCTATGAGAAAGCTGGACTCCCAAACATGCATTTGGTAATGAAATTGAAAGTACACCTCAGAAAAGGAGGCAAACTGTTAGCTGTTGTAGCTATCACAGTTGACTTTGACTTTCAAAGTGAAGAAAAATCTCATTTTTGATGACCTAGCTGAAAACTATGATGCAAATACAATAAAAAAATAGTAACTTTTGGTGGTGTCTGCTTGAAACAACTTGCAATTTTGTTTCCATAATGTGATATTTATAGTAAAAAAAATAAGCATTTTCATAATATAAAATATATTTTCCAGCTTTATAAAGAATAGTCCTTTACAATCCCCAGCACAAAGCTACAGTTCTTTAGGTAGACCTCTCTGTTGTGTTTCAGTCAGTTAAAGATGAACACCGTGTGAGGAGCTGAGGCTCAAGTGAGGTCAGGTTTTAATCAAGATGGCATTGGTCAGGTATTAAGTTCTACACTCTCAATGCAATCAGGCTTCAGTGGTAATTCAATCTGGTTCCTCCTGCTTCTGATTTACCACTCTGAGGGGATTCATAAGACAGACCAACTTTCCAAGCTGCTACTGTATCCGCACGAGCTTAGAGCTTATGAAAAAGTGTGAGTCCTTGAAAAAACGAGGTTTTCTGGGTGGCCTTTTGGTGCTGGAGGCATGTACAGTTGTGTCCCCTGGCAGAGCCTTTAGGTCAGGGGTCTTGGACGGTGACCATCTGGACCTTTCGGGGGTGGTTTCCTAAGATGCTGCCTTTGTTTGCCCAAAACAATTGGAAGTTAATCTGAAGGAGATAAGAATAGCTTCACGTAGCATGCAACGAGACATCTCTTTCTTGAAGGAGGTTTTGACTGGCTGGCATCTCAGAGGAGGTGTTACAAAAACAGGCCTTCTTTCCAGGAGTCCAGGTTCTGATCTGATGCTGCTGTTTGAAGGTCTGGACTACCAACTCTAGCCATTAGGCCAGAAAAGAATTCATTGACAAGTGGGGATATATTTAGACCCTTTGCATTCACTATGCATTGACTTTAAATGGAACTGTAGCCAAGCCAGGGTCAAGTTATGGTGTTATTAAAAATAATGAGGTCAAAACAATGTTTTACTCTAAAGCTCTTGTGCACTGTTATACATCGAACCCTTTGTCTCTGTGGGCCAGAAACCTGCAGGGAGCACACAAAGATCCTGCTGAAAGCTGCTTGACGTCTCCTACACAGATAACACAGCTCAATGTGACTTAGACACTTCATTGTTGATTGATTTCTTATTTTTAGTTTTCCTGTTACCGTGGTAACTGTTTGGTAAGTCCTTCTCCTCTGTGATCTTCCTCTCTTCCTCTCTTCCTCTCTTCCTCTTTTCCTCTCTTCCTCTCTTCCTCTCTTCCTCTCTTCCTCTTTTCCTCTCTTCCTCCCCTGGTCATGTGTCATTACTCTAATGTGTTTTGACATGGCCATGTGTGTGCTAAACTTCTTTCTGTCATAACAGAAGGGGTTTGGAAGAAAACCTAATATAAACTGCATTGGATATCAATAAAGTCAAGAGGGGCCGGTTTTCAGTATCCAGTATTGATCCGTGTAACACGATAAAATCAATCACTGAACAAAGAAGAGCAGAATCAGCATACAATTACATTGCTTAAATGACCATTAAACTTACACATGCTGTTTCTGGTGTTGATTTATAGTATCACTCTTCAGTCAGTTAATCAGCTGATGCTGAATTCTTGGTGTTTTTGTGCATTTATGTTGATAGCGGTTACTGAAATCATCCTATTATAATCAGTTATTTAGTCCATACGGAAATGCATGAACATTTTAATGATTAGTGTAGGACAAATACTGTACAGTGGTCTAGAAGCAATACCCATAATATTAACAATATATGTTTGGGGCCACTAAGTTTGTTTTTTATTTATTTTTTATTTTTTTGTTCTGTGTTTTGCTTTCAGCAAAGATGCAATAAATTGATCAGCAGTGACAGTAAAGACATTTATAATATTACACAAGATTTATCTTTGTTTCTGCAAATATATTAAGCAGTTCAACTGTTTTCAAAACTAATAATATTAAATGTTTCTTGGGCAGAAAATCATCATAATAGAATGATTTCTGAAGATCATGTGACACTGAAGACTGGAGATGCTGAAAATACAGCTGCACATCACAGGAATAAATTACATTTCATATAAATGCATCCTTGGTGAGCACAAGACATAAAAAAGAAGAAACATTTTTTTTTTTAACCGTAGCGTACTTTGGCAATTAATGCACTTAAAAGAGGTCTTTTTAAGACCTTATTCTGTTGTCGTCATCTGTGCATTTGTTGTTTCTTTGCTCTTTTGACCACTAGTGACCACCCTCTTGTTTGAAACTCTTGGAATAGATTGACCACGACTCAGACAGCAGGTGTTTCTTTCTCTAGATAAACATCTTGGTCTTTCTTAAGCAGCCTGTTTCAGTGGATTTCATCCAAGATTTTAATAACTACATTGAGCCAAACAGTGGCTAGGGGCATCTTAAAGTTTGCTGGTAGTGCTGGATTGAGCAGATCAGGGACCAGTTTTGCATTGGTTTTGAAATATGCCTTGAGATAATTGTAAAATATAGCAGATAGCAGAGGCTTCGTCTTCCTGTGGCCATGATAACCAGGTCAGAGGAGGGGCTTCAGCCCACATCGAAATAACATATAAACATATATGTTTTAATATAGGTTTTGATATATGTGACATATATAAAATTGGCAGTTTCCTATATTATATGTGCATATAAACTGCATATATGTTTCATATATGTGCATATATCCTCAGATAGGTCCTCTCCATGTGGGAACATTCAGCTGGGAGCAGGAGAAGGGAAGTCATCATTGCAATTACGCCTTTGAGTTAATAAAAGTTATTTGAGATACTCCATTGGTTCTTTGAACTGCTTTTATTAAATGCTGTTTTTTATTTAGATTCTGTCAGCTGCTGCAGATCTTCTGTGTTTACCGTTAACCAAGAAACTGCTGAAAGTGAGAGGTTATTAATGGCATTACTGTGGTGCAGTGTGTGGTGTTTCTTGGGAGGCAGAACGTTTGGAAGTCCATTTGAGTAATTGTGTGTTTATATAAATCTTTCAGGACACGCTGTTCAGTCTGAATGATTCAGTTCTATTAAAAGTTTAGTGAGGGCTAATGCCAATTATTACATGTCATTATACAAAATATTTCACTGCAGAGTGTTGCAATGACCAATCAAATTCAGGATTTTTCTATACTGAGCTACTTTAGCTATACTGTAAATATACGAAAGTTCAATTAAAATTAAAGAATTATAAAACTTTTTTTTTCATAAACTAGCTCAGTGTCCAGTCTGAGATTGAAAAGCATCCTCTGCTCAGAACTGCATGCTCGATTTGAGATTAAGATTTTGGCCCCGTCCACACGGAGAAGGAGCTTACCCCAATCCGATCTTTTTTTTCCTCGTCTCAAGAAATATCCCCGTCCACACGAAACCGCATAATGATGTAGTATACATGCCAGACCAGTATGTGGTGCTGTAATTCTGACACAGAGATACACTAAAAGCGGAGAAGAAGACTTGGACTATGCTCATAAACCTTGCGCGTGGTACACAATCGAACATGGAATAATACATTTATTAATCTGTGTTAATGTTAGTTAATAAAAAGACAATCGTTCAGTGTTTGTTCATGTTTTTGTTGCTGTTACGTGACGTAGAGGTGTCTGACTAGGAGGAGACGTGGGCTGATGACGTTCGTTTCTGAAAATATACGGATTAGCCGTCCAGACGAAAACACCAAAGACGCCGATTTCGAATTTATCCACTTTGGGACCCGGTTTCAAAAAATAGCGGTTTCACCTTGCGAAAACGCCGGATGAGTGTGGACGAAACGCCTATCCGATAAAAAATTTGTGCGTATTCACAGAAACGCGTCTCCGTGTGGACGGGGCTTTAGTCTTGAAGTCTGAGTTATCCTGAGAATTCAATGCTCTGGGAATCTGCGGTGACCTCAGTCCTCAGTCCTGTTTTCACCTGGCTGTCTTCTGCCTGGCCGTTTGTAAACTTTTAACCTGTCCTCTTCTTTAATAACAGGCCAAGAATGCATGGAACTCTTCTTTGCGTTGTCTTTTTCTCCCATGTGTAATAAAGACAGAAGGAATGAGAAATGGGATGTTGAGTGACTTTAAAAGAGTCAAAGTGTCACAAATTTCTTTCTCATTAGTTTTATTAATACCACACTTATAGTGAAGTATCAAAAATAGCAATATAGTCTTTGATTATCAATCTTTTATATATATATGTTTATGTATATGTGCATCCAAACTGAAGAGTTTTGGTTTCATTATCTAGCTCTGAAAAGAGATATTTCCAAGAAGTGTCTTCCGCACAGTTTGGCCTTGGATTCGACAATATCACACAACTGGATGAATGTAGCTAATTTTACAAAAGACCACGTCCCCTCCCCCTCTGAACGGAGATGTCAAAGGTTGCTGACCTCTTGCTTTCATGTGCATTGAGCATCTCTCGGGGGGTGGGCTGCTCCCCTCCAAAGCCCTTCACATCAGCTAATATATCTTTGTTTGGACCTGAAAGCTGTTTTCTTACATTTTGTTTTCCCACATGACAGATTTTACTGTAAGAGATAAAGCACCACCAACAGTAAAATAAATTATGTGCAGCCTTGGACAGAAACTATTTTACTAAATATTGTGCTTTTTTCTAAAAATGTAACTTTCAATAGTAATAGATAGATAGATAGATAGATAGATAGATAGATAGATAGATAGATAGATAGATAGATAGATAGATAGATAGATAGATAGATAGATAGATAGATAGATAGATAGATAGATAGAATGGACAAATAATATGTCTATGACTTTTCCTATTCAACATTGAGATTCTTTTGTTTGTTTTATTTTTTGTGGGGGATGGGTATTTTTGTATGTTTTTGGAAAAATATCTAGTAAAATCTGTAGTTTTTCCTGCATGTGACACATTTAATTATTTATTTAAGTGAAATAATTTCATGTTCAGTACCTATATACTAAAACTTTTGTAAAATGATTTATAAAAAGAAAAAGAAAAAGGGATGATTTGCAAAACTGAAAATGTTAGTATTAACCTAAATGTAAAGTTTTATGTTTAAATCTAACCTTTTAAATTATAAATGATCAAATATTAAATGAAATTTACAAGACAAGTATCGCAGTATTGATATATATATATATATATAATATATATATATATATATATATATATATATATATATATATATATATATATGGGATATATATATATATATATATATATATATATATATATATATATATATATATATATATGGGATATATATATATATATATATAATATATATATATATATATATATATATATATATTATATATGTCCTCCTCGTTGTCTTATAGTGGCTGTGACTGTAATGTTGAGTTCAGGTCTGTGAATATGCAAATTTTATGCTCCAGCGTTTATGAAGACATTAGATTTCAGGCTTGAATCCCAGCCCCAGTTGTTTTAATTATACTGAGTTTGTACAGTTTAAAGGGAAGGAAGAGCATAGAGGATTGTGTTGATGTGATAGTGTGCTTGGACTTGGCACAGATGGATGTGAGTCTCCTCGTCTCCTGGTAATCCTGGGCACTGAAGAGCAGGACGGTCCTTATCTGCAGCACATGGGTCCCGGTCCTCTTCCTCCACCTCTCCTTCAAAAGGCTGAGGTTTTCAGCGCACACAGCCTTATCTGCACCGGCCTCCAGTCATTTGCTAGGAAACATGTCTGGAAACAAA
This sequence comes from Carassius gibelio, assembly GCF_023724105.1. Taxonomy (NCBI): domain Eukaryota; kingdom Metazoa; phylum Chordata; class Actinopteri; order Cypriniformes; family Cyprinidae; genus Carassius; species Carassius gibelio. Next base: position 5,850,911 of record NC_068372.1, read on the forward strand.
TCCAAGGAGTTGTATTTGAAGGAAGACATGTCACGATGAAGGACGAGGAGGCTTTGTGAGCACTGTCACACATAGCTGTGCTTCAACACTTCATTAGCAACATTGAGCTGAGCATTTGAGCCAGGAACTCTTTAGATAAATCATAAAATATGCATCTGGGTTACTATTGTTGGACATATGACGTCTCTTTGTAAACACTTCTGGTTCCATCGTCCCCAAGTCAATGTTTTTTTTATGGGATTTTGGTTAAATCCAATATAATAAGGTACATGGTTAACTCAATCTGAAGATACTTCACGTTTAACTTCACGTCATAAAGCAGACCAGTTTCATCCCACTCCTAATTTTTTTTTCTCGGTTGCTAACAAGTTGCTAATGGGACTACAGGAATTTGCGGAGACAATTCTTCTTTTTTTCAATTGTGGTATTTTCTAATTTATGGTACAATTAATATTAGAATAACCAATGAATACTTTTCCCCATTTTATACTGTTGTTCGACAATGGATTTTTGCTTTGCCCCGAAATGTAACTAAAGGTCTTTGGATGGAAGATGCACGTTGCATCACCACTTTCCTACAGATGCAGATCTGGGTTCACAACACAAGGTAAACTCATATTTTGATCATTCAGTGCAAATACCACATTTTTACCATGGTCACGATGATACAGAGTGCTAAAGCCATGCTAAAATTACAGGTTTAAGGCCACATGAAGCTGTTAGGAAGTAGAAAGATGGATGGATTTTCTCTTTAGGTACAAAGGTGTGACTTTTGAAAAGGTAACGCTCCAGTGACATTTTTTGTGCATGTGTACAACAGAGATCGGTAGCTGTATCTGTAAGTTCATGATAATGGTTGATATTTAACATTTATTTTAATAAACCATGATTTTGCAAGGACATGAGTGTTGTGGTTGTGATCTTTTTTTGTTTTAGTTTTCAGTTTTTCCGTTCTCCTGCCTTGTTTGTTTCCATGTTTTTTTTATTTAATTAGCTCCACACCTGTTTCAGTCTCCCAGTTAAGTTGTCCTTTCTCTTTTGAGTGTTACAAGCTGATTGTGCGTAGATAAGATCCCTGAAGTTGCAAAGACTAAAATCTCAAAACCGAAGAGATATTCTTTATAAAAGTTAAGACTCTGTCACGCCCCCTTTAAACATCTCATTCAAACACGCCCCCACATGTCTACATCACGATGTGGAAATATCTGTATAATGCCGCCCAAATGTTGACGCAAAGAAAGAAAACGTGGTTTCAAAATAAAAATTAGTTATTTCCCAAGGAAAAACTATTTAAAAAAGAGCATACAGTATATAGACAAATGTATTTTTTATATATATTTATTTGAATCCTTATCATGGAACATGTTTCTAAAAAAATATGATGAATGCTAGCGACCATGGTGTAGTTCATTCATAGTCTAAGTTTAGCTTTTTAGTTCTTTCGCTTACATTAAGGCTTCCAAATTCATAGTATATTATAAGATTATCTTGATAGACAAAGCGTGTAAGTGTTATGAACTATGGTTGAACACAGAACTTGTACACACAGCAGTATCTGAAAAGCCCCATGACTTCTCCAGTTGATCCTGCTGGATAAGGATTTTAGTTTTTTTTTGCACAATTTCTACATAAGATAAGAAAAAAAGCTTTCATGGTAACACTTTAGTTTGGGAACCAATTCTCACTATTACCTAACAATTACTTTTGCCTCAATAAACTAATTTGCAGCTAATTCATATTTAGTAAGGTACTTGTTAAGTGTTAACTCAAGAGTTAACTTTTTATATGGGTAAAAGACCAATAGGGTTTTTTTAAGCATCAAAAGAATAAAAGTTAAATGCTGCTTTTTTTGAGCAAAAAATTAGGCAATCATACATTTTAACCATGACGACACTCACTAAAATGATGTTCAGTGGAACAATAATTTATATACTTTTACATGAACATATCTGTTACACTGAATGACAATGGAACTTTATTTCACCAATATTTTTTCATTTTATTGTCAGAAAAACAATATTTGAAACATAAAAGTAGAAAATTAACTTGCATTATGTTTTCTGTGTATATAAAATCACTTTTGTAAATCGAATTTGATTCAGACACCAAAACGGGACATCTTATCTTTGACCCATATTTTTTATAAAATGGCATATTTGATATATTATTATTCAGTCAGTTTAATAACCCTGGGTGTTAAGGCAGTTGAGGTAGTTCTCTGGTTTAGCAGTATGTAATCGTTCTCTCCCTTCAGCCGTAATCTGACTTGCCCTTTATCTTGGCTTGTCTGCTCAAGTACGTGCTGTTCACTTCAACTGAAAAATTGCAGGCAAGAGTAACTTGATTTACATGTCTTAATAGAGTACAGAGTGTGTTTTTCATGAGCTGTACCCTTTCTGGAAACCCACTGCTAACATGATTTAATGCATTTATGTTATTGCTGTTATTTTGCAGGACAGTTTAACTAAACTTAAAAAGCACAAAATTACTATAATCCCAAGTAGAGCTGTATCATCTGCCCTGCTCTTTGCACGTATATACCCTCTATTATCAAACTTGTGCACAAATACAAAACCCATAGGATTTTTTTAGTTATTATTTATTCATTTTACATTCTTTGGAGGTACTGAATGAACCGGACAGACTTGGAAACGGTTCAGGAGATTCCTTCTCTAAGGGGATGAACCTCATAAAATTCACACTCTGTAACTGTTTCTCTCTCCACAAGCTGTTTTGTTTCAAACTAGAACTCTGTCCAAATGTTTTAGCATTCCTCCAACTCTTCTGTGCTCTGCACAAAGCCGGTTAAGCCCAAGGTCAGCTCAGGGGAGATGGGGAGATGGGGTGATGGGTGGGGAGTGAGAGCTAACGGGGAGGGCTTGCCAAAGTCACGGTGACCATGACCCAGTGCTGGACTCCACATTCTAGCTGAGAGAAAAAGAGAAAAGACCACTGGCTCTCAATCCTTGCCTGATCTCTGCTTGCATAAATGGATTCTGGACAAAACAGAGATCAGTCTTACCAATGAGTTCAGTGCCACAGCTTTTCTTAGACTCCCACCAACAGTAAACACACATCATCTTCTCTTTAAAATCCCTTTTTATTGGAGGAATTTATTGCATTGCATGCTACTGTTTTGATAGTGTTGATACCGTTTCTTACAGATAATATCATGAGGATGTTTGTGTTTGTCTTGCGTTTGTGCTCTATGGGCTTTTTTGATCATTGTCAGTTTAAATGCCGGCGATGCAGTGCTTGCCAGGTATTGCTAGAGCAACAAACAAAATCAGGCCCCCCAAATTAAAATAAATCAAAATTAGTTGAAATCTTTTTGTTTTTGAAATAAGATAAGCATGTCGCTTTAGCCTCATCGTTTTCACATCATGGACACTGAACAATCTAAGCAAACCGTCTAAACTGAATTATAGATGCAGACGCTCATAGGACGAGTTTTAAATGATAGTTAGATTCAGAGATCTTCAGATTTTATTCTTGAATATGAAAAAAGGTCTGGACCTTGGTGAACTCGTAGCTGATTATTATAGCTCTCTATGCAAACAGACTTCATTTATGTCACAGAAAGATGAAAATGTTGCTGAAAATGCACTATACATTCTAACAACCACTCAAAACCAGCTTCCTCATAGATAGCAATGACTCAGCAAACACCCAGAAAACTCTAGCAGAATCATGACGACGAGTCCTACTAAGTTTGGTTTGGTGAGGGTTTCCTTTATTGATGAATTTGGTGATTTTTCTTTTTTTGTCAGATTTATGGGTTTGTCCTATTTTTTTATTTTTATCTTTGAGAGTTGAATACAGTAAATACAAATCCAATGGACTCTTGGAGCTACTGTGTTTTGGCTGGATCTCATCTGACCTCCGGGAGCATCCGGACTCGTGGCCCTGCCGCTCATGATAAGAGAGAGGGCAAATATTTGCTCATGAGGAACATATGCTACGGTCTTGATGGCCGCGTTTCCTCAGATAAACTCTCTGTATGTCACATTAGAAGACTTCTTTAGAACTGCTGCTGCCAGATAGTTGAGTTATATTGGATAATTGAGTTATAATGGTGTGCTGCACACGCAGTAGGGCAAGTGCTTGTCTACTTTCGAGTGTCTAAAGTCCGTGGTGCGGTCAATGGTTATAGAAAGGATTGTTCACCAAAAAAAGAAAATTCTGTCATTTACACAACCTCATGTTGTTTCAACCATATACAAGAAGATTTTTTGAGAAACGTTAGTTAATCTTTGAAACACAAATTAAGATATTATTAATTAAATTTGAGAAAGTCCGTTCACTTAAAACTTTGACACTTCTAAAAATTATTTAAGGGCATATCGGCTGTCCGTTTTCCACAAGTTGATATGATTCTTTAGGGTCTTAATGAAAAGGGAGATTATATAGGAGATTGCATATTGTTGTGTTGCAGTTAATAATAACTGGATTAAATTTAGAGTTTCGTCTGAAACTTTTGATCAGTGTAACATTTCTTTATGATCGATTTACAGTAACTCAAATCTCATCACAAAACTCATCTAGAGTAGTCATCCGAGGTCTGATTTGAGAGCAGTCTGACTGTTCCCAGCACAGCTGATTTGCAAGGGAAGGGCTTTGTGTCTGTGTCAGCACTAGACAATAGTTTGAACCTGCCTTTGTTAAGTCACAACAACAACAAAAAAGCAAGAAGATTTAAATTGTCAACCCTATCACTGTGGGCAACTCACTCAGCTTTATCAGCATGACACTACAGTTACCCTCCACACACACACACACACACACACACACATACACACAAACACACGCAGCAGTTCTGATGCAGCAGAGGCTGCCCGGGGTCAGAGGAGCATGATGGATACAGTTGAGTGCTCCGCGAGGAAGTGGGGAGGGAGTGAGGACAGGGGTCTTTCCTGTAAACATTAAAGACCCTCATTGTTCATTTGTCACTCACTCATTGAAGGTGGCTGTGTGACTCTGAAGAGCGGAAAGCACTGTTTCTTCACTCTAAGTTACAAACGCTTTTATTGAAATTGATTACAGGTTGATCTGACCAGTCATACAATTGTTTTGATTAAATAGCATCCATGTATTGTTGAGGACAGCAACATACTTCATTTCATATAATTCATATTCAAAAGCAAAGAATGGGCACTACATTAATCTGAAATTTACCATTTGTGACCCTGGACCACAAAACAAGTCATAAAGGTAAATTTTTTTAAATGTTTTATTTATACATCATCTGAAAGCGAAATCATCTTTCCATTGATGTATGGTTTGTTAGGAGGACAATATTTGGCCGAGATACAGCTTTTTGAAAATCTGGAATCTGAGGGTGCAAAAAAATCTAAATATTGAGAAAATTACTTTTGAAGTTGTCCAAATGATGTTCTTAGCAATGCATATTACTAATCAAAAATTAGGTAGGAAATTTACAAAATATCTTCATGTAGCATGATCTTTATTTAATATCCTAATGATTTTGGGCATAAAAGTAAAATGTATAATTTTGACCCATACAATGTACACTGTAAAACCCGACAAGTTAACTTAACTCAAATCGTTTGAGTAAACAGATTGCCTTGATTTAAACCATGTAAGTTTTAAAACTTTGCATTCAAGTAATTAAGTGATTAACTAAGTGCTGATTGAGAATTAGTGATGAACAGCTGCTGTTAACAAACAGAATCACTGAAGAAAAGAGAAACACAAGAACTACTACAACTGACTTCAGACACAGCCTTAGATGAAATCAACTTAAATAAAATACATGAAATCTCTCAAGATCTGATTAAACAACCCCACAAACAGCATCACCAGCTCCACTTATTAATAACCAGACTGACTTTATTTCTGTCAGACGTCTACAGAAGATCTTATTGAGAATGAACTAAGGTTTAGATGTTGATTTATTGTTTCATTTGAAGTAACCATGTTAGAGATCAGTGTTTGCTTTAGTTGGGCTCTTGACCCTTGACTTCTGTCTTAGTCTTTTCTCTGGCTGTTATAACTGTGTGTTTCTAAAACACATTTGTTGTAATCCAAAAGCCCAGAAGAAATGCCATCAGGTGTTAACCTGTACCTAGATGTAGGTTGTTATACTTTATATTGATGATTATTGAACTGCTAGGAGTCTAATCTCTGATTAAATAAGTGTTGTGTAATTTGATTAATTATAGTAAAAGTGATTCTAAGAGCCAGTGGTTCTGTAATAACCAGTTAATACAAAGACTTTCCAAACAGTTTGGTCTTCTATGGTGTTAATTAGTCACACACAGACATCAATAATCAGAATATGAACCTCAACAATGGTGACCATAAAAAAAAAAAAAAAATGCTGCAGAGCATGCTGGGCTACTACAATAGTATAGTACTACAATAGTACCCAGCATGCATTGCAGCATGTTTTTTTTGTCACCATTGTTGAGGTTCATATTCTGATTATTGATGTCTGTGTTTGACCAGTTACTGGCATAGAAGAAAAATGTATGTGTACAAAATGTTTATGAAGTCATTTTTATGTTAACTGATTATCACAGAATCACTGGCTCTTAGTGTCATTTTTATTAGGTCCACTTCTAATAATTATACATTTTGTTCCATCAGAGATTAGACAGATCAATATTTGTGAATAATAATGCATAATTATCATCACCAACATGAAGTATAACAACCTACACCTAGGTACAGGTTAACACCTGATGGCCTTTCTTTTGGGCTTTTGAGTTATAACAAATGTGTTTTAGAAACACACGGTTTATAACAGCCAGAGAAAAGACTAAGACAGAAGTCAAGGGTCAAGAGCCCAACTAAAGCAAACACTGATCTCTAACATGGTTACTTCAAATGAAACAATAAATCAACATCTAAACCTTAGTTCATTCTCAATAAGATCTTCTGTAGACGTCTGACAGAAATAAAGTCAGTCTGGTTATTAATAAGTGGAGCTGGTGATGCTGTTTGTGGGGTTGTTTAATCAGATCTTGAGAGATTTCATGTATTTTATTTCAGTTGATTTCATCTAAGGCTGTGTCTGAAGTCAGTTGTAGTAGTTCTTGTGTTTCTCTTTTCTTCAGTGATTCTGTTTGTTAACAGCAGCTGTTCATCACTAATTCTCAATCAGCACTTAGTTAATCACTTAATTACTTAATTGCAATGTATATCTTCTTTCAATGAACTCAACTGAATTAAGTTCAGAGTACTCATAACTGTTAGTTTTTTCTACTTAAATGGTTTAAGGCTATCGGTTTCCTCAAACGGTTTGAGTTAACATAACTTGTCAGGTTTGAGTGAGGCTGTGTCTGAAGTCAGCTGTTGTTCCTTTCTCTCTTTTCTTCAGTAATTCTGTTTGTTAACAGCAGGTGTTTATCACTAAAGCTCAATTAATAACTTAATCACTTAATTGCAATGCACATCTTCTTTCAGTGAACTCAACTGAATTAAGTTCAGAGTACTTATAACTGTTAGTTTTTTCAACTTAAATGGTTTAAGGCAATTGGTTTCCTCAAATGGTTTGAGTTAACATAACTTAAGGATATCTGTTTACTCAAACGATTTGAGTTAAGTTAACTTGTCGGGTTTTACAGTGTATTTTTGGTTTTTGATACACATATACCCCAGAGACTCAAGACTGCTTTTGTGCTCCAGCGTCACATTTAGACTATAATGTTATCAGAAGACTAATGAGAGATATAAGAACTTTCATAAAATGCATAATTTGATAACTTCCAAAGATTCAAAAGCTAGAACATTGCATTTATGTAAACCTTTTTGACTCATTGGAAACGGCAGACTTTGTTTCTAATTAAATACATCCCAACAATATATCAGAACTATACCAATAAATTTGATTGGTTTATTTTTATATTTCAATATTTTTACATTCAGATTACTTCAGCTGACATCTACTGGCCACAACTTCATCTTTAACATTAAAACACTAATATTTTAATAACAATCTTAAAAGTTTCAAAATTAATTTCTGTTTTATACTGTACAGTATGGAAAAATGGATATCATTTTGTGATGCCTAAAATCATCCATTTAAAACTGATAAAACAAAGTTTAGTTTTTAATCTGTGAGACAAAGTAGTTCAGAATTTACATTTTATCAGTAAATTTGATCAACTTATCAGTTTTTGGACATATTATGAAAATAATGATCAGCTTATCTGTTTCGATCATGTCTAATGGGGATTTCTAATTTAAGTTTTACCAATGAAAATACAGCATTTGTATGTGGTACCAACACTTTGGCTTTGAGGAAAAGGTGTAAAACTTTGGTGGAGATTTTCCAGTGAACCAGATGTGCAAGATCAGTCAAGAATTGAAATAGCCTTGTATTGTCATCTTAATGTTTGTTATGTTCTTTTATGAAACTATCACAAACATTAAATGACAATGCAAGACCTCAGTCTCATATGGTTGAACGACATGGTGTCTTGACCAGCACTGCCATTCCTCGCCTGAATAATGATGGATGAAGCGTCAAAGCAGGAGGAATTGTGTCAGGAAGCACATCTGACCTCTCTTTGGCCCTTGTCACCTGATAAGGCTTGTCTGTTTTTATAATATGTGTTTCATGTGGCACAGGACTATAAAACAATCCCTCTTTTTACACTGTAACAAAAATGTCTGCCTATAAAGAATAAGAGCAGGACAAACAAACCATTAGGAACCAGGAGTGAATGTGTGAGTTTAACAAATGTTTAAGCCAAAATGAGCACTTGTGTTGAAACAAGAACAGTTCAGTTTGTCTATTTCCTAATGTAAGCCAGTCATCAGTGCATAACAGAAACCGATTAACAAACCATACTGCAAAAAATAAAATAAAACAATGCATTTAACCCAGTTGAACTATTATTGTCCCTAGTGAATAACAGCTGTGGTCTGTGTTGTAAAATGCAGGGTTGGGGTTATCGTCAGGTCTCCGGTTTATTGGCCAGAGCAGCCTTGCGGTTCTTCACCCAGATTGAGCTCTTTGTTAGTTGTCATGGTATCAAGACGCTTGATTTTCCCATGGACATCACAGATTTTGGAATAAGACTTAGTTCTCATTGTTTTATCGTTGAGAATCCACTCCCTATAAAGGAAAACTAGTCATGTTGATGCAAATAGGTCTCAAAATTAGTGTCATCATAGGCTGTTTGAGCACGTGGCATCTACACTTTGGCTTTGAGGTGTAAAATTGTATTTGACCTTTTCCAGTTAGCCAGATGTGCACAAAAGATTCACATGTTGATTATTATACTTGTTAGAATCAATTCGATCACCTCCTAAATGAAGCCGGCTCAGATGTTTTGATGCTTCTTCAGTTCTCCAGTTGCATCCCCAATTATGGTTGATAATTTAATGTTCTGGCCAATAACTGATAAATGGCTGATGTTAACACTAAACACTAAACACTAAACACTAAAATCAGTCATTTTAAATGTTCATAGATTAACATTATATGAAAATGAAATACTCATTTTGAGATGTGTTAAAGATTACATTTAACAGTGTTATTGAATTATTAGTGTTTTTAAAGATTAACCTTAAGTGAACTTTACATGATGGCAAAGGTAATCCAAATATAAAATGCTAGAAATGAGTATGCACAATTAAATAACAATATTGGCTGAAAAAAAGTTTAATTAAAAATTTTGGCCAGCGACTGTTTATATTGTAAATATCTTCTTTTCCAAAGTGTTCTTGCTTTTATTGTTGAATTGCACTAATACGAGGTTTTCCAAAAGGTCTTTGGTAATTACTGCCGTAAAGCATTTGTCTAAGTGCAGGATTTAGTTGAAGGTTAAATTAAAGCCATTTACTCCAGCTGAATGTATGGCAAGGTCAACACTCTAATCAGGGCTTTAGTCACACAAAGGCCAGTTTTTGACTCTAATAAATGAGCCCAGCCCTCCCACGATCCCACCCCGCTGCAGTCTGCCGACCGTATCTCGGGGTCGCCCTCTTATTTTCCAGTCACTTTTATAACTGGACAGTAAACTTCCAGTGGCTTAATGATGATGACTTCTTCATCTGCCCAAATACTCCTTTTGTTGATCCTCCTAGGGCTCCGCCCCCTTAAACCCTGGCTAACCTTGGCCCACCACTCCCCCTGTACACTGTTGGACTAATCCTCTCCCCAGGCTGTCACCTCCACCCCCCACAAACCAATCCCTGATTGACCAGTCAGGGATTTCTCTCTCTCTGCTGATTTCAGCTTTGGCTTTCAGCTCGTCGTGTTGCCTCCCCCAAATCCTCACATAAACCCCCCAAGTGGCATGTGGCCAAGTATCGGGGGTTATCTCCATGGCCCTGGTTCATATTCGCCTCACCGGAAAGGCCCAGATTTGCACTTCAGGACCCCCGCAGGAAGTCTGTGAGAGGCCTTTAATAGGCAAATGAGTGCAGGGCTTAGGGAACAACAACCTGCCGGCGGTGTGACAAGCGGCGTGCGACCTCACGCCCGGAATAGCCCTTACGTGGTCAGGGAGACCGAACATGATGGGGCAGCATTGGCTTTCACGTGATGGTGACATAGTCAGGCTATGTTGTAAATGGCCTGTGTTAAAGTAGATTTGTTTTTTCTGACGCTGAGTAGATAGCTCCTGAAGACCTCAATGAGGTGTGGCAATTGCCACCTCGATCTATCCCTCCTACGCAGCTGATGCTCATTTGTCACTGCGTTAAAATCACGTTCTGCTCTCACCTTATCCATGTGATTCTTAGTTGTTGTTTTTTACAAGCATGCAAGGATGACGATGTCATCGCACTTCTAAAAACACACACTCAATAAAACAATCAAACAGTTCTTATAAAGAAGCTAAAGCCACTCTTTTCAAAGCTTACTTGTCTCAATAATCGTGCACTGGTTAACCCCAGCCTGGGATTCAGTTTTTCCCAAATTTAGATTGAGTTGCTCCATTTGGATTCAATTTGTGGCATTTGATCAGAATTGCGTGTTTCCTCATAAAGAAGTAGAGAACTAGAGTCACACTTCTAACAGCTTGCATTTTACAATAATTGTTTCTGCTTCTGCTTCTGTTTTTTTTTTTTTTTTTTTTTTTTTTTGGCGCAGATTCAAAGTATATTTGGATTTAGTTTGTCCGATTGAATTTTGATTGAGCACTTTCTAACCAATGTCGGGAAACCTTGTACATTTTGAACTCAACTTATGCTCTGTCTGGTTTGCCCAAAACTATTTTGTTGGCCCAAATTTGGATTAAGTAGCCTCACTTGTATAGTTTTTCTTATAGAACTTGGGAAACTACGTCACTGCGCATTGCATTCTGGGTAGACGCGGCCATTTTTGAGGGCACGCTCATCAGTAAATAAGTACAGATCAAGTGTAAGATTACATATAAAGAAAAACTCAACAAGGAGGCAAAGATGCGGTATTTAGAAAAAAATCAAGACAATCAACGAACTCTATCTGCACGAACACAAAGAGTGGTCGGATGATCTTAAAGAGCTGCCGCTCGTAACCTTCCCCAATGTGTTTTCTTACCTTGTTTGTAGTGTCAGAGCGTACACCTCTGATCATTTTAAAAATGATAAATCTCTCGAGTCTCACCTGCAATTTACAAATGGATGGGTGCAGAACCTACACATTTTCCGCGTGAACGAGCGAGTTACACGGCCCCTTTACTTTTTAATATGCGTTATTGTAAACTGTACAAATTAACCTCAGTGTGTTATGATGCACAAATAAAGAGATACAGAATTGATCAATTTTGCCGTTTATTACTGTAACAGGTGGTATGCAGTATGCATAACACTGATAATGCAGGAGATGTGGTTCATGCATAGGTAACATTTAATGTAACGTTAAGTCTGTCAAATCGATTAATCACATCCAAAAAAAAGTTGTTTATATAACGTACATTTCTGTATATTTATATATATATATATATATAAATGCACATACATATGTGTGTATATATCAGACCAAAGGGACAATCCTTCTTTTCCTTCTTACTGCTGCTAACCAAGCTATGTGACGCCGCTTTGTTAACTCGGAGACCTGAGATCAAGGTGCGGTTTTCCAGCGGGAAAGCTGAAAAATCGCACTCCATTCAAATTATTTTTCCATGCCGGTCATGAGTACGAGTATGGCAGTTAATTACACAATAAGGTTTTACCATTGTAACTTATTTTTTAGCTGTAGAGAGCAAACAAAACAGTCTATTATCAATACAATACAATACATACAGCAGCGTCCGTGTCCTAAAGTCCCAGAATGCATTGCGTTGCTGACGTCATGTTCCCAGACTCTATTGGGTCTGGATTGCTTTTCTCCAGAAAGAACCCAAGAATAAATGACATTTCCAAAAAACTCTAATGCTGTACTCAATGACTCTTCAAAACACTGGGCTTTTGTTGGTCCAAAGATTCACCAAGTTGTATTGGTCTCACTGGATCTAAACAATGTTGCTTTCTGTCTGGAATCAGGCAGTTTTTCTGTACCTCGAGAGAATGGAGCACTTTTTAAAGGGAACTAGGGAACAAAACAAAGCAGATAAAGATGTTGAAAGAGCCACAACCACACGACACATCTATTCTCGGGTGGCAGTGGAAAAGATACTTCCCATTGTGAGTGCCCAGGGCTGGAGACTCAAAGCAGTGCTGAAGGATGGGCAAGAGGAGGGTCAGCTCACTCACTGACTCTTTTGTTTTACCCACAAGCTCAATTGAGCAAAGGAACCCTCCGCTTTGCTCTCTTTCTCCTTTTCCAATGACCCATTTAGGTCTGACAGTGTTAAAGCCAGAGACTTGACTCGCTACTTCAGTTACCCAGAATACTGAACTGCTGCATTCCATATGCATTTTTTCTACAATCTTAAAGACAAATAGTATGTAAAAAAGTCTTTTCCACAAACAAAGGTACTTTTTAGCTAAAATATCAAGCTTTTGTCAATCACAACTCCTTAAAGTTTTAAAGTTTAGTCCGTACACATTGTGTGGTCCAAATGGTATCTGAAGGAGAAACCTTGCAATTAAAAGAATCAATGTTTAGACAAAGCCCCCAGATTAGCAGGAATGACTGCATTAATGACTCTGGGGGGCTAATAAAGCCCTCTGAGGGCGGGAGGTCATTGTTTAAAGCTGACTCCCATACTGCTTTAGCCCATATCTGCTTATTCTTATTAGGGTGAGAATAATAATAATAATGTTGAATGAGGCCATTTTTATCAATTTGTGTTATTTAAATGTTTTTCAATATTCTCACCAAGCACATGCCTGTAATGCATTGTTTTGTTGACATGGCTGTTTTGTTGTTTGCTTGACAAATTCAATGCGTCTTTAACTTTGACAAATGCATTTCACTGTTGCAGTTCTCAGCACACTCTTTGAACCATTGCGTCAAGTCAACTTTTTGCTCCATGGACAAGGCTGTTATAAATTATTAACAAATCCTACTACTCGCTGTAGACAATATTGGATCTTGGGTGTGTTGATTAAATCTAATGTGTATATTTAGCCTCTAAAGTCATCTGATAGGGTTGAGCTGATGAAACTTAAGGTAACACTTTATGCCAGAATAGAGTGAGATTATTACTATTTTTGGATCTTGGATACATAGTGAGTCATAATGAATGGTAACAGTTCACAAAAAGGATAGTACTGGTTTATTTAAATACAGTTCCTGTTTTCCAAGGTCCTGAAACAACATGGTCAACTGAGTTACAATATTTTGCCATTATCTTGAGAGATAAGAAGAGACATTGAGTCATTGTTAGAGAACCTGGAGCACCAGGGGAACCCGATCCACCTGTATTTGCATTCAAATCTCTTTCACTTCCTCTGAGTCACTTCTCCGCGGCACGCTGTAGGAAATGATCAATCCAGTAAAATGCAAAACATCAATCTCCTATCAAGTTGTTTAGACCAGATGAGTCCCTGACACTTGGCTATTTACAATGGGCCTAAATTCTCATTTTATTGTCAACCTCCAGCGACAACAAACAAAATGTGGCTCCACATTCTTTAGCGAGAATCCCTAGTTTGCCACTGGTGTGCCCTATCAGTAAAATGGCCCCAGTAAAATGGGGAGCCGCAGAAGGGAAGGAAAATTATCCTTCGCCTTACGTCGTACCCCCATCTGCGAGCGTGGCACTTACGGGTCTCCGGTGTCACGTTAAGAGAGGGGCATCTGCGCATCGTGCTTGGCAAACGCAGCACGCGTCTGGCGTGTGGAGGTGCCTTGTCTCTATTGTGCCATGCCTGGCGGTATGGTCCTTTCCCCAACAGCATCTGTCACCTTAGGGGGTCAGCAAGGGCCAAGATGAATGAATCCTGAGAGAATGCCCCTCTCACACCACAGAGCAAATGGCCGAGAAGAGGGAGGGGGCAAGAGGAATGGGGGGAGGGCCTGCTGTTTGTGTATGTGAGTGCTGGAGGGTTTGTGTATTCAGAGCCACTGAGTACAGGACAGAGAAGGTGGCTCCGCTCGAGTTCCTGAAATCAGGCATTGCTGCCCCAACTCTGGACTATCATGACCAACGAGCTGTTGGCTCGCAACAGGGACAAGGAATACTGTCACGTCGCGCTCAGCCTTGGCGCTGCTTTTGGATATCAGAAGGACGTTTGCTATGGAAATAGGCTGTTTGTGTTTTAGTTGCTTTAAGGTCTTCAGAGGGATTTGAGGCACACTCCACACCCTGGCTGCTTATAAGGTACAGAAGCGTCATGTTAGTTTCTTTGACACTCACCGGCTCCTGCTAATACGGTGTCAATGGCCATGGCTCTTAGCGCCCCATTTATTTAAAGATATTTGCATTGGCTAATTTCTGTCCCATCCCCCTGCTTGAAGTTTTGCTCTTTAAACTCTCTTTCTTGTCTCTGAATGTAAAAAAAAAAAAAAAGTTGTTCAGTGATGGATGCCGAGTCAAAAATTATTTAACAGAGTTTTACTACTCTTTTTGTTCAGATGTACCTAAATGCTGGAATTGCTGAAATCATGCATTGTGTTGTTAGTCTAAATCGTTGTACCTTATAAAGGAGCTGTTCTTATAAATCCCACCAGACATTTTCTTGTGAAACAAATGTTGAATTTGTTCCCTGAAAGTGCATTGAAAGCAAGATGTCCTCTCCCACTGTGATCAGTTTCATGTATTTATGAAGATAAGGAAGGAAACAAAAGAGGGAGTGGATTGAGAGAAAGACAGAAAGGTATTTAGTGGTACAGTGCAGTGTGTGACTGTAACCACATTTACTGCAACATGTGGCACATTTCATCTAAACCTTTTATTTAGCATTTCATTTAGAAATATAACATCACTCTCTATGCAATTTAACATTGCTGTATAAATACAACCTTTTTGAATAAGAAATCAAAATATCTGCATTCTGAAAATATCCATACAATTGCAAAGGCATAAATATATTTACCATGTTGTTCAGTTTTATAAACCAAATCTCTCCACCAGCTAAGTGCATCCTTGCTAAATGTTTTGTCCTGGTTGCTATTAATAATAATAAAGTTTTATATGGACATATTCAAAATCTACTTTACAAAGTTAGGTCAAGAAATGAATGCGTCAGACTGCATGTGGCACCCAAACAGTGACTGAAATCTCCACATGTTGCGTCTATTGGGCAACGTAAGTGTAAAATTGTTAATCTGAGACAAAACAAACATTATCCACAAATCAAACAAACTTGTAGCTTTACCTAATTATCTATGTCTGTGGTTTGGTTTGTTTGGGCTACTTAAAGTGTTGTGTTTCCCTTCTCGACTATTTCAGGATCCCCTAGTTTATACTTGTACAGCTTTGGGTTTCTTTAGTTGGGATTGGACATCCTTGAACACACCATTTGCGTCACACAAAGTCCTTGCTTGTCGGTACACTTGTTTTGTTTGGTGAAAGAAGCATGTTCACTGCCTACTAGTGTCATACTGAAGCTTCAGTGATTGATTTTTGTTTTTGCAATGAACTACATTCATTTTCCCCAATTTCTTATTAATAGAAGGGACTTGGTGCATTTTTAGATGTGTCTCCTTATGGAACAAAAATATATGGGAATATACTGCGAAATATAATGTGATATATTTCAGAATATATTTCCATATTTGGGAAACTAGTGCTTATATTTTTCAATAAACTGCAATATATTGACACGTACAGAATAAAAATTTTAGAAATGAAGACAAAAATAGCATAGTAATAGTTTTATACTTTATTGTCCACATATATTACACACACACGTTCCCACGTAAATGTATGTACACACATGTATACACACATTCACAGAACGAGTTACAGCGGATTTCAAGTTCCTAGCATGCTTAGCTTCTGACTGTTAAAGGAGAGTTACTCCTAAAATGAACTGTTATTTCATGTGTTTTGCTCAATATATATATATATATATATATATATATATATATATATATATATATATATATATATATATATATATATATATATATATATATATATATATATATATATATATATATATTAAACTTTATTAAAAAACTATTGGCTGTGCACTCTTCAGACTTTGCTGTAGGCTTTTAATTCATCCAAGTGTGTTTGTGCTGTTAACTAGCTATATATGAAAATATGAAACCTATATTATGTAAATAATTATCAAATATAACAAATATATTTGTATTGTCTATATGTGTGTTTACTGCATGAGTAAATGCATCTGCATTATTTTATACCATCTTATGCAGTATCTTATCACATGTACATCTAGATGTTATGAAGTGAATGACTAAATATACAATTATATATATATATTATAATATGTAAATAAATATATTTGTTGCATATTTTTCAGTATATGAAAGTGGCAATTCTTTATGTATTATTCAATATGCAGTAATATATTAACACAATATATTATTTTTAGTTTGCCATTAAATCATTTAATATATTGATCATCCATATATACTGGATCTTGTTCTAAAGGCAGGTCCTCTGCAGGTATGTCTACATTAGCATTTAACACCCTTTGAATGTCTTCAGCAGTCAAACTGGACCCTGAGAGCCCTGAAGGCAGGACAAAACTATGCTCAGGTGCTGCTTCCACACTTTTCTTCTGTTTATCACAGTGATAAGCTGAAACTTGGCCCAACCTGCCTCCGGTGAGCTGTTTGCCAAACAGGGTGTGCTACTTGATTTTTTTAGTTATTTCATGGTGGCATCAATCGACATGACTCATGTGTAACACCAGCAGTTTTCCATGTCGATCTGCATAGACTTTGTTGGATTTTTTTAAATCCATATGCATTGGAGTTTCATAGAGGAAGCTTTTCAGTGATTCTGAAATGTGCCTCTTAGGACTGAATTTGGTCTCAATTATATGCATGCTAATCATTCACAAATCTTGCAGTGTTCAAAGAAATGCAGACATCTAATACTAGATTTATTGTGCAGCTAATCACAGCGCATCACCTGATAGAGATCAGTATATTTACCTAAATCTAAACAAATCAATTTTATTTTAAGCTTAAACTACTTTTCTGATTTTATTTAATATATATATAGGTATAAAGGTCATATAATCTTTGCAAATTTGGGATACTTTTGACAGAAGTATTTACTGACTGATTGATGGCTTTACTGCACTTCACTCTTGTTTTTACCAGGTCAAAAGAACAAAACCTGTCCCATCAGTCTCTGTGTAAGCCTGAAAGTAGGAGACTTGGAGATCCTTTCCTCTGTGCGTTCCACAAACATTCCCTTGAGGTCATAGTGTCATCTAACTCATCCCTCAGTGTTATCAGTTAACAGCTACACATGTTGAAGATCACTGCGATCTGTTCAGCTTTACAAACAACTCTCTGATCTGAGATAACGCATGGATTAATACTCACTGCATATGATTTTTACTGATTTACACGGCAATATATTCTCCATTCAGTGCTTTTAAATCCCCAGTGCAAATTTCTAATGCTAAAATAATATTTAGATTAAATTGTGCATTTCAAGCAACTGTTATTCCCACTGGATGTTCCTATCTAGAGGTTTATAATTTTGTATTTATACTGTAAATGAAGCTCTGACTCTTTTTCATATGTCTGTAGGTGCGGTTCAACTTTGATACACCATGGAGAAGAGGTGATCCTGTCCTTCTGCAGCTAAAGAAATATAATCAAAGGTATGGTGGTAAATATTTTCCAAAATTTTTTTTGTTTATTGTTGCAGTTGTATTATTGCAAAGAACTAGTTAATAATTAAATAGGAAAGCTGTCTTTAAGTGACAGACTTATCTGTCATCATTCGCTGTCCACAAACAGAAACCCATACTGAACTTCTGTCGTTTCAAAAAGCAAACAGAAATGCTAAATAAAACGTCAACGCAGAGCGGAGTTTTAGCATGCTAACAGCTGACAGGGACTATTTTTGATAAATGCATACAGTTGTTATTCATTATTTTATTATCAATATTTATTAAATGACTCTCTATATCACTGACCAATTGTGGCTTTCTGTAGTCAAATATTTCTGGGAATGAGCTTTGGTGTTATTGCTAAATAAACCCTTTCAAGTGATTTAAGAACTGGGTTTTGATCATCCCGTCAGGATTTATTTTGTGGTAATGACCGACTGACTGTACATTATCCCTTTTGAACAAAAACAATTCAAGGATCTGCAAAAAAGTCATAAAGATGGTAATGTTGGTGGTTAACATGACAGATTGTAAGTGTGGAAGTGTGTAATTTTATTGGAATATTGTTAATCGGTGTGTGAGGCATTGTAACTGTCCTGATAAAGTACAGCTTTCAGGTACTTTCTGCACATGTTCAGGACTACTTGTGCTAGTAATACAGCAGAAACAGATTCAAGGTCAAAAAATGTATGTAGGACATATTTATACACAATGAATATGTGAAAATTGTAGGTTTTGTTTCAGATCATGGGGAATTCATACGCGGGGCAGCTGAAATCGGCCCGCTTTGAGGAGGCTCTTCACAACTCTATAGAGGCCTCATTAAGATCGAGCGGCGACCCACAGCCCGTATTCACACAGCTGTATCTCCAGCCCCTTCAGTATCCTAGCAAACTGGAAGGTAATCAGTTGCCTTCAAACTAAAGTATTTTGATTTGTACTTAATCATAAATTGCATTTTTATGGAGAAACATGGTAGAGATTTTCTAAATCTTAGTCAAAGAAGCTCTATTCCTTCTATAATTTAGGTACATGTCATGCATTGTTTTTTCTAACAGTTTTCTTCAGAAATATCTTATTTTATCCAGTATAAAGAAAAAAAATACATACTATAATCTAACACATATATTTTGTGCACCCTGTTTTTTCAGTTTGTTTGAAATTGTCTAACTACACTGTTTGCAATGTCCACTTTTTGAACGAGTATTGAGTTCAAAATAATTAATAAAACATTTTAAAATCAAGATTATCTATATTGAATTTATTTCTACAACCGAAATACCACTTTTTTTTCCCTTTTACTGATCTCCACAAAGAATCTGTCAACTATGTTACCAACCAAAAAAATACATTAAAAAATCACCAAACCATATGACCAGCATCATGTGATCTTCTTCTGCTACTTTTTAAACATTATGGAAAAAATTTCTAAATTTGATCTCCAGTGACCTATTGCCAAGAAGTCTATTGATTGCCTGTAAACTACAGAATGTTGGGTACATTGTTATACCGGTAGTTTGCAATATTTTTTATGATTTTAATTAAAATGCATAGTACATTTCAAGGTTAAAATGATCAGGAAAATAGCATTTGGTTGGCCAGACAAGGCCAAATTATGAGTCAGATGGTAAAACTGTTGACTATGTTACCTGTAAACCCATACAGTTTGTCCATAACATAGTTGACATATACTCTATGGTAAATAACACCTATTTCTGGTTCTACCCTCCAGATATTAAGCCCAAAATGGACCTGAGCATGAGGTCTGGCCTATCCAGCCATGTGCTGGTGAACTGCCAGTCCTCTAACTCCCTTGATGACATGGATGAGGAGGAGGATTCAGACACCTGCAGCCCTCCGTTGCCTTTCCTGCAGGGACCCGCTCCTGACGGCTGCTGCACTGCTGATGGTAGGGAAACTGATAGACTTACAGCATGTATTCCAGAAAGTCATTACGAAGTTATGAACAGAGAAAATTTGTGATTGGCAAATTTGAAGTGCCAAGTCAGTGTCAAAGTGAAAAGTATGTTAATGACATTGCAAAACAGTGAGTCAGTGTCATAGAAAAGTTGTGTAAACAGTAAATCATCGTGCGTTTTGCAACATCAGAGTGGATGGTTTTCATTATATTATCTTGCCCAGGGTTCTGTCAAGCGGGAAAGGATCTGCGCCTGGTTTCCATGGCAACAGAGTCTCTCGAGGTTCCCACGGGGTTTAAGCTGGTTGGTGCCAAATCTCCCAGCATCCCCGAGCACATCCTCGTTTGTGCGGTGGACAAGCGCTTCCTGCCAGATGAGAATGGGAAAAATGCACTTTTAGGTTGGTGTTCCAATACAGTTCCAAAACATATAATATACTAAGCTCACTGTGTATATGAAATGTTATGTACAGTAACAAAATCAGCCATTCAGAAGACAATACTGACTATATTTTATTGGCTGTTTAGATGCAGTGCAGTCTTGGTCAGAAGCCTTTATTTGTGAAGTCTTTCTGATCGTGTGTGTGTGTGTGTGAAGGGTTTTCGGGGAACTGTGTGGGCTGTGGTGAGAAAGGGTTCCGCTACTTCACTGAGTTCTCTCACCACATCAACCTGAAGCTGTCCACTCAGCCGAAGAAGCAGAAGCACTTGAAGTACTACCTGGTGAAGAACTCCCAGGGTGCTCTGTGCAAGGGAACCCTCATCTGCTGGAAAGGTACCTCACTTACAATCTGCAAAATGCCCCGTGGCACAGTGGCTTGAACATTTTGATGACGTTCTTTGTTTATATTCATATGATTAATGATGAGCAAATGGATTAGGATATTGTTTTTAAAGATAATTTTCTAATGTAAAAATAAATGTTTTTGTGTAATTATTTGCTACAATTAATTTTAATGCTCAATAAGTTCAAATCAGAATAAGAATCAGAAATAACTTTATGGGAATGTATTTCATTGTTATTGCATTAGTTGAAAATGTATCAAATTAATTTAATTGGCAAATCAAATGTATACGCATTTGAATTCTATTTTTAAATTAATAAATTAATAATTGTTGATTGATTCCATAAAAGTAAATTGTTTACGTATCATATAATATTGAAGAAAATTTCAGAGTGTAAATATCAAGCGTAATTGTTTTATTCTGCAAAAAAAAAAAAAAGAACATATATTGTTATAACATATTTTGTTGTGGTATTTTACTACATTTACATTTAGTCATTTAGCAGACACTTTTATCCAAAGAGACTTACAAATGAGGACATTTGAAGCAATCAAAAACAACAAGAGAGCAATGATTATATTACATTTCTAAACATTAAATAAGGTAAAATATTTCAATACATTTAAATGTCTTTTAATTGCAATTAAAACTTATTTGGAATTGTATATTATTTTTTAATTAATAAATTGATTATTGATTATTTCTTTCAGAAATATTAAAACCTTTTTTTCAAAGAATATAGTAGACATGTAATTATTTGAAGATCATTTCCAATGTAATTATTATTGTTTTGTTTAAAATTTTGCAGCATTTATAAAAAAAATAAAATATTTAAGTATAAATTAAATTATTTTAAATATTTATTTACTTTAAATATAAATATATTTGCATTGTTTTTTTTAATGATTAAATTGATAATTGATGATATCTTCCATAAAAGTTAAGATAAATTATTTGTATACAATATTGTATACATATAATTATTTGTATATAATTTCCAAATTTAATTATCATTGTTTTATTTAACAAAAACAACATTTTATTAAATATTATTTATTATTATTATTATTATTATTATTATTATTATTATTATTATTATTATTATTATTATTATTATTATTATATTTTTTATTAATAAAATGATAATTAATGTTTTCTTCTATTTTTGTTAGAATAAATTAGTAACAAGTAATATGATGTAAAATGGAATATAATATGAATATAATTTCCTAATTTAAACATCAGTGTATTATTTAGCAAAGCATTTTTGTTGGTTATTTTGCTGCATTTCTACACATCAAATAAGGTAAAATATTAAAATGTAAATGTGTTTTGCATTTGTATTGTATTTTAAAACTCACAAATTGATAATTGATTATTCTTTCCATACAAACTATAGAAAAGACGTACAGTTTAAATTGGGAAAATAGGCCCTGAAATAATCTATAAAAAAAAAAAAAAAAAAGATTACAAAAAATGTCCCCTATTTGCTGTGCATCCTTTCCATCCACATATTAAACATAAAGCTGATACTGAATCTGTTTGATTTGAACAGATTATTATTATTTTTTAGATTGTAAGACAAGGCCATTATCGAGCAGCGCTTCTTCATCCAAACCTAGCTCCTCATCCTCGCTAAGCAGCAAAGAGAATGGAGACACAAATGGCCACAGTCCCTCTCCCTTCCCTCTCTCAGGTGAGTGCATGTGCGGACCATCAAATATCACATGCCTTATTATACACAATTCTCTGTTTTTACCACCCAGAGTTGTTTCTCATGTAAAAACATGCAGTTTTAAGCCTCACAACTGAAGCTGTGGAGCAGTGTGAGACTGTGGAGGATGTCCATCTTCTGCTGGTTTCTGCATGCACAGAGGTCATGTTCTGTCCTGGGGGAGGGTGCATAAAGGGGTAGGGGGTGAAACCCGGGGTTAAAGAGGTGTGGGGGGGCATTTGGTGACATCTGGCTGGAGGCACACAGTGTTTACTCAACAGTGTTTGGAGAAAGAAAGCAAGTCATTGTCTCGTTCTTTCTCACAACACCATTCATTCAGCAGCTGGCAGCAGAGCGCGTCCATTAGTGGCAATAACAGTTTTTTACAATGCACACAACAGATTTAGGAAATGTAACCCAAATGAAACTAATTTTGGATCTTCGATACATTTAGATGCTATAACTTCTTCATTTCCCATGAAGAGTGAAAAAACAAAGCTGCAATCACAATAAGTCAATCTTTTATCCACAGACTCGCCTCCTGCTCTCGTGCAATCTGGCTCATCCTCAGGGATTTTCGGACCCCCAGAGCTGGGCTTCTACAAACCGCTGAACACACCGACCCACGGGACCAAGACTTTACCGATCGGTACCAGATATTTTAATTTCAAGTAGCATTGATTGCTCATAATACCAAGCTAAAAAGCCCTATATCAGTTTGTATGGAAGTACAACTTGCTTTTGCATTGAAACGTTCAGGGTTTGAATTTAACAGTTCAGTGTTTTTGTTAATTAGAGGCGTTTGCTAAAGAAAACATCACTATATTTCTCATGCTGTGGATTAGAAATGTAAACAAACATTAACATTAAGCAGCCGACCAATTATTGTATTAAAGAGCCTTTCAGAATTTAATTATCCTTGTTATACATAACCAAAAAATATATGTTTCTGTTAAATATTTTAACATGAAATAGATTCAGATATTAAAGTTAAAAGTTTATCAAATTAATGTAAATATTTAATAGAAAATTCAGGTTTGCATTTGCATTCTATTTTAAAATGAATAAATTGATTATGATTTCATCCATTAAATTAATAGATTGTTTAAATAGAATATACATAGAATTATTCGACTTATTTTACAAATGTACATTTAAATTAGTTAAATACTTTGCTATACAAACGAGGTACATTTTTAAAATGTTATTGTATTTGCATTTGCATTCTATTTTTAAAAAGTATTTTGAATATATTGATAAATAATTACCGACCAATAATGATCAACTTTGTGGTTCACGTTGTTAGCTGTTTCATGGTTTGTTTTTCTCCACTCAAGGATAGAATGAATCAATTCCCTGAGGGTCATTTGTATCGGCTGCTTATGTAACCCTTTTAAAAACACACACACACACGTTTGTTTTTGTAAAAAGTGTGTTCATCCTATAGGCGTAATGGTTTTTATACTGTAGAAACTGTATATTCTATGGCCCTACACCTAACCCTAACCCTCACAGAAAACTTTGTGCATTTTTACTTTCTCAAAAAAACTCATTCTGTATGATTTATAAGCGTTTTGAAAAATGGGGACATGGTTTATGTCCTCATAAGTCACCCTCTCCTTGTAATACCTGTGTTATACCCATGTCATTATACAGAGTTGTGTCCTGATATGTCACAAAAACAAGAGCACACACACACACACAAACACACACAGACACACACACACACACACACATTAACTCACTCCAAATCATCAATATAAGACCAGAAATTCTGTATTAAGGATTTCAATGTCAGCCCATGCTTCACATTCTCTGGGATTGACATTTAACACACATGTGCTCTATTTATGTGTGTGTCAGGAATACTAGATGTAAAAGTGGCCCAGCAGTTCATTATCAATATGCCATCAGTTAAAGGAAATCAATAAACTGTGCCCCACAGGACACATCGTCCTTCAGAAACTGCTTTCCTCCCTGTTGAATTTATGAGCATTGTTATGGTGTTTGCATAGTTTGTCACCAGAAGAGTGGACATTAGCCATTAATGTCTCAAACATGACCCCCACAGGGTACTATGGAAATGATTGAACACATTTTAGTCTGAAATGGTGTTTAACAAATTGTTTGTATTTTTTTTTTTTTTTTTTTTTTGAAGGATCATGTGACACTGAGGACTGGAATAATGATGCTGAAAATACAGCTTTGATCACAGAAATTAATTACATTTTAAAATATATTTAAATAGAAAACAGTTGTCTTAAATTGTAATAATATTTCACTAATATTTTTCAATAATTTATATTTTTTTACTGTATTTTGTGTTTAAATAAAAATGATTCCTTGATGATCATAAGAGAATTGCTGACCACTTGTGTATATCTGTTTCTCTTCACTGTTTTATTGACTTCAGAACTGATATTTTTCTTGTTCAGTTCCCACTGCCCTGCGAGTGAATGGTCTAACTAATGGTCTGAGTATGGATGGACGGTCCAGTCTACTGAGCCCACCGCATACAAACCCACTGGACACACCTCCTCATGGCTATAGGAGCACAGAACCAGGAGACAGTCCAGGTGTGCATTAAACCAGCCAATCACAATGCTGTCTGGTGCATATCATTAGATGTCAAATCTGGCTGATGCAATAATCTGTTTTTAGAAGGCATCATCAAATGCAACTTCAAACTATGCAGTGATGCTTGATGCTAACAAACACTATCCATCCTGTACATTTTTTTGCAGCATCCTCTGCTATGTCATCAGGTCCACCTAAAAAGCGTCACCGCAGCTGGCACCCCGCCTCTCTCGTCCCCGTCCCGGCCACAGCTGTCCCTGTGCCTGCCATCCGGCCGCTGACGTGCAGCTCTGGTGGGTCTCGACTGAATCATCCTCAGCCTGTTGTTTATTAATGTGCTTTTTCATGCTGTTCATCATCCTGGCTATTTATGCATGTCCCTGAGCAGAACACAGCCATGAATTTGATTACCTTCTCTTATTTTTAACATGTATTAAGGGACGTGACATTTTCCATCCACAAGGATGATTTATTCATTGTTTTCACAGAATAGGGGTGAAAGGTCACGCTAAAGTAGGTCCTGGACTGTTTAGCAGGGTTTATGCGTCACAACCGATCCTTCCTCTGTGATTCTGTAGCTTAGGAACCTTGTCCCCAACATTGATTAGATTATCACTGTAACAAAGCGTGAGATATAGAGAGATCCATGCAAAGTATTATTAGGTTTCCACAATACCTTGACAGCACATGCTGTATGGTTCAGTACAAGAAGTACATACAGTACATGTAATGATTTGCTCTTTTTTTTCCAGATTCTTTACTGTCCCTGGCCAATCAGCAGCCTCCATCAGTGTCAGGGGTCATACAACCACAACCAATCACAGCGGGAGAAACGGTCATCATCCCTGACAACCTTCTCAACTCCTCTGGGGTCCGTCCAGTGCTTCTCATTGGTCAGTACTGTGTCTTCATAACAGGCTTATATATTAAAAGCTCATAGATATAACGGTGTGTGTATGTATGTGTATTTATATATTCATTTCTGAATTAACATTTGTATATTTTTAGTGGGAATAAAGTAAAAACTGTCAGAGTGATGAAATATAGACGTGTGTGTGTTTGGATGTAAGTCTGAGTGTGTGTGTGTGTTTGAATGTGTATGTGTGTGTGTGTGTGTGTGTGTGTGTGTGTGTGTGCGTGTGTTTGTGTGTGTGTGTGTGTGTGTGTGTGTGTGGGTCGGTGTAAGTGTGTTTGGATGTGTGTGTGTATGTGGGTGTGTTTGGATGTTTGTGTGTGTGTATGGGGGGGTGTTTGGATGTGTGTGTTGTTTGTATGTTTGGATGTGTGTGTGTGTGTGTGTTGTGGGAGTGTTTGGATGTATGTGTGTGTGTGTGTGTGTGTGTGTGCATGTGTAGGTGTGTGTGTTGTGGGTGGGTTTGGATGTGTGTGTGTGTGTGTGTGTGTGTGTGAGTGTGTGTGGGTGGGTGGGGGTGTGTGTTTGTGTGTGGGTGTTGTGGGATGTGTTTGGATGTGTGTGTGTGTGTACGTGTGTGTGTGTGTGGGTGTGTGTGTGGGTGTGTTAAGGATGTGTGTGTACGTGTGTGTGTGTGTGTGTGTGTGTGGGTGTGGGTGTGTATGTGTGTGCGCGTGTGTGTGTGTTTGTGGGTGGGTTTGTATGAACTTGTTTGTTTGAATGTCTCTGTCCAGGTCAAGGCACTTTACCGTACTTCTTTGGAAATGTGGGTGATCTGGTGGTGAGCCCCCTGCTGGTGAGCTGCTATAAAGGCCGAGAGCTCAATGAGAAGACCCTCATCAGTCTGGGCATGTCAGCAAGCCAGTTACTCACCACAGAGACCATGATACTGCTCACACTGCAGTACCTCGCTCGGCTGGGTAAACAACACTGACAGATAATAGGTTTTAGTGCATCAGTAACATGAATTTATTTGTACACTTAGATAAGAATGCACAGCTTGTTAAATGTCTCACTTCAAATGCATGTAGCTCAAGTATTATGTAAGAGCAGTGAGTATTTTTTTCTATAGTGAGATGACCATTCCTTTTCCTGTCTTTAATGCAGGTACAGAACAGATCCCGTTACGGGAAGAGTTTGAACAGATTGTACTGAAGGCCATGCTGTGCGGTCCGAATGGCCCTCCCGTGTCCCCTGCACAGCTGCCCTGGTTAGCTCGAATGGAGGCCAGTGTGTCAGGGGGCTGTGTTCAGGTGCTGGTCAGCCACGGCTCTCTGGGCGAGGGCATCTCTGAGTCGCTGCGTTCACTGAGTGAAACACCACCGCAGCAGCAGCAGTGTCTGCCCAACTACGTGCTCATCATCTGCACCTCCAAAAGTGGAGCGAATGAGTTCTGTGTGCTAGTGCTGGGTACGTTCCCAGCTCTCAAAGACTCCATTCTTAGTCTAAAGTTTAGTCCATTTATGTAATTTTCAGTGATATAAGAATGCATTTAAGTAGTATACACATTGTAAAATTGTGCATGAAAACTCAACTCAATTTAGTTGAAAGCTTTGTTTTTGTCACTGTCATGTAAGCGAGCCTGTGCTGTTGTTTTTCTCAGGTAAATACCAGTCTCGAGCCTTGACAGAGAGCATGCTCACTACCAATGAGTTTCTGAAGGAGATCAGCTATGAGCTCATCACAGGGAAAGTGAGTGTGCTCGCCTCGCACTTCCAGAGCACCTCGTTAGGTGAGTCTCAGTGCAACTATTCAGTGCATCCAGCAGTTTTCATCAGCTTATCATTGTCCTTTATTTAGAAACTCATTTAAGTATATAGATGTAAGCAGCAGTTTTGGGGAGCACACATAACAAGGTAGAGTACAGTAGATTAGTGTGGTTCTTGCGCCCTCTTTGGTGATTTTAGGAAGTAGTTCAAAAGCAGAACATAATTTAGGAAGAGCTTGTAAATTATGTTTTTGACTACCGTATTTTTCGGATTATAAGTCGCACCTGAGTATATGTCGCATCAGTCCAAAAATACGTCATGATGAGGAAGAAAACATATTTAAGTCGCATCGGACTATAAGTCGCATTCATTTAGACCCAAGAGAAAAACATTACCGTCTACAGCCACGAGAGGGCGCTCTATGTTTTCAGGGGTATACTACAGGAGAACTGAGCAGCATAGAGCGCCCTCTGGCGGCTGGAGACGGTAATGTTTTCTCTTGGTTCACGTCTCTTAGTTCATTTCTCTTGGTTAATTTCTCTTGGTTCATGTCAAATTAATTTTGATAAGTCGCACCTGACTATAAGTCGCAGGACCAGCCAAACTATGAAAAAAAGTACGACTTATAGTCCGGAAAATAGGGTATTTATTTAT
This sequence comes from Carassius gibelio, assembly GCF_023724105.1. Taxonomy (NCBI): domain Eukaryota; kingdom Metazoa; phylum Chordata; class Actinopteri; order Cypriniformes; family Cyprinidae; genus Carassius; species Carassius gibelio. Next base: position 5,879,296 of record NC_068372.1, read on the forward strand.
TTATTGTGCAATGAAATTACATTTATTGTTCAAAAGTTTGTGGTCGATTTGTTTTTTATGCTCACAAGGGCTGCATTTATCTGATCCAAAATACAGTAAAAACAGTAATATTGTGAAATATTATTATTATCTAAACTAATCTAAAATATTTCTAAGAGTACAAACCTAAGGTATCAAGGAAAAAATTGTTTTTAGGCAACACTGTTTAAAATTTATAAGCCTTAGGTTTTCTTTTTTTTTTTTTTTTTTTTTTGCTCAGTGACATTGACTGTATCAGTTGTACATTTACAGTTCAAAAGTTGGTTGAAAGACGTCTCTCATGCTCACTAAGCAAATTTTTATCCAGTATACAGTAAAATCTGTAATATTGTGAGATATGATTTCAATCTAAACTTTTCTATGTTTATATGTTTTAAAATGTATTTTATTCCTGTGATAGCAGAACTGATATTTCAGCAGCTATTACTCTAAATGTGCTGATTTGGTGCTCAAAAAACATTATCATCAGTGTTGAAAACAGTTGAATATTTTGTGGAAACAGTGATACATTGTTTTTTCAGGATTCTTTGATTAAAAAGAAAGTTCAATAGAACAGCATTTATTTGAAACGGACATTTTTTTTATTACTTGTTATTACTGTTAATTTTGTAATGTACTGTGTCCTTGCTGAATAAAAGTGTTACTTTATTTAAAAAAAAAAAAAAAAGAAACCTTTTCAGATTTTGAACTTTAACACATGCATGTGTCTTCGTTATTAATTTCAAATTGATTGTGGTGCTACAGGTGACAACATGGACAAACAGCTGGTTCGGTACCAGCACAAGCGCAAAGGCCGTGTGGTTCAGCCGTTTCAGGGACATCTGACCGAGTACATTCACTCTCGAGAGGCCGCAGACATGGTGCCAGAATCAGGGCTAGGTGAGCCTTGATTTATGATAAACTTTATATTTGGCACTTGAGATCACTGAGTGATTTTTGATGTGTTACAGATCTGCTGAGTGAGGGCTTTCAGATACATCCTCCTCAGCTGAGTGTTGCACGCAGCCTTCTGTCGCAGGTGTGTGCCATCGCTGACTCAGGGAGCCAGAGCTTAGATCTGGGACGCTTCTGTAAAGTGGACTTCCTGATTCTGGTGCCGCCGTCCCACGTCCTGGTTCACCAAACAGTCCAGCGAATACAACAATCAGGTACGTCATAGCAGAAAGCCACAGTTTTGCCTATTTCAAAAAAATATATTCAACTTGTTTTCAATATCAAGCCCACTGTTTTAAGACGTAAAAAAAAAACAAAACAAACCTGGCAGCGACTGTTGTGGAATCTGTTATGCCTGCCGGCCGCAGCATATTCAAGCTAAAGCCAACACAGATTAGTTGTGTGAAAAAGAAAATTCAATGTAACTCAAGAAGAAACAAAGCAACCTCTGCGTCCAATTCCAGACCTTCCCACTCCTTGAGTTCTCTCCACCGCAGAAAAGTTGCTACAAAATTTACGTGGGTGCTTTTTAATGTTTTGTTCCTCCAAAATAATCCTTTTTTATCTCTCTATCTATAGTCGATCAGCTAATATCCGTCCTGTGCACTCACAGAGTGCTCTCTTCTCCCTATCATTACTAGACACGCCCCCTTACTGCTGATTGACAGCGAGTGTGTTTTTGGACTCAGACTCTGTGGTCAAAAGAGTTTTTCAAATACTGCTTCGTGTACTTTTAAATGGATAGTTTACCAATGGAAATTCTGTCAGATGATGTTTTGAAGAATGTGGGTGAACAAACAGTTTTTTGTCCCTACTGACTTTCAAAAAATGCTAATAGCTAATAGCCAATTTATTTTGCTTATTTAATGAAACTGGTCTCGATAGACTCCTTAGATCACATTGATAGCAGTTATGCCATATTCAATCAAACTTGCAGTTGACCTTTTTGAATTTCTTTGAAAACCTTTTCAAACTCCTGCTATACCATTGATCAGATTTTCACAGAAATCAGCCCAGATCATCTTCAGACCATGTGGGCAAGAAGTCGATAAACCAAACTCTTCTCACATAACACATCAATTAAATTTTTTTTTTTTGCATGATGCCAAGCTGCTTCTGATGCTGCAACACTTTGTCATATTAGCCCCTTTCACACTGCCATTCCGGCAAATACAGGGGTAAAGTGTTCCTGCAATTGTTCCCTGGTCGCTAGATTTGGCCCTTTCACACAGCCAGTGATGACCCGGTATATGTGCGTGCTTTCACACACAACCCTTGAAGATCCCGTAACGACACGTGACATCAGCGCGTGGCGTGTAATGTACGAGTTGACAACGCTAGGCACGTTATACTTTAACTGAAGCAAGCAAACGGTCTCGGCGTCAGGGCGGAAAGTGAGGAACTAACTGATCTCTGCTTCATTACAGTTTGCACATATGTTTTCGTCGCGAACGTTGATCTTCCTTCAAAACAGCCGGTAAAAGAGTCATCTCTTCGGCATGGAATTAGATCTGCCTTTTGTTCACACAGCGCTCGTCCCGGGTCGAACCCCCCAATGTTACTAGGTCCCCGACCCGGGTTCAATTCGGTAATCAATTCCGGGACGTGGTTGCTTTCACACAGAAGGCGACCTGGCAATGTTTCCGGGAATATTGCGGGTCCGACGTGCAGTGTGAAAGGGGCTATTGACACAAAACTTTTTCCTCAAGCTGACCACACCACAATAATTTGATAAAAGCGCCACCTACTGATCAAAAGTGATAAGCATTTAAATCAAATTATAAGTGACTGTACTTGTGATTTTTCAACCAATTCGACTAAATTAATATAAAAATGTATTTAAACACTCTTTGTTGCAGTTGGTCCGATGCTCCCAGCCATGTTTATCTCCTCATTTTCCCTCTGTTGTGCTTGTAGCTATTTTTTACATTGTTGTCGTCTTCATGTGTTTGCTAGGAGTCCTGATTGATCTAGGTATAGAGGACGCCTCATTAGCCCTGCAGAAGTCTGATAAGTATGTGGTGCGTCTCGATGCAGAGGTCCACACAAAAATGGAGGCCTTCATGAGGAAGGTCAAGCAGAACCCTTACACGCTCTTCGTCCTCATTCATGACAACTCACACGTCGACCTAACCAGGTGAGAAAACATCTACGCGGTTTGTAAAAGGGACTGTCAGGACTGTCAGTGTTAAGACGTCTTGTCTTTCTTCTCTCTCTCCGTCAGCGCTCTGTCAGGGTCGGTGTGTCACGGGGAGTTGCAGGGATTGGCCGACCGCGTGGTGAACTGTCCAGAGGTTCTGGAAGCAATAAACTTGCTGGTTCTGCAGGTCAGCTGCTTCCCGTTCACCCTGCAGAGCCGTCAGTCACGCATCAGCACCCAGAATGAAGTGCACTGGCCCAACACTGACGACCTGGTGAGTGTCACTGACCCCGAGAACAACTGGGAAGGAATTTATGGAGGACAGAAAAGACTTCAGCTAAATTAGATTATAGATGTGCATACTACTTTATTTCTTTTTTTAAAGGAATGCATACCTTTATTCAACAGGGATGCATTGAGTTTATCAAAAGTGATGGTAATAGACATTTATAATGTTAACAATGTTTAATAAAAATTATATATATTTACTATATTTAAATAGAAAACCAGTTATTTTCAATTGTAATACTATTTATCAATATTTCAGTACTATTTTACTGTATTTTTTAACAAATAAATGCAACCTTGGTGAGAAGAAGATACTTTCAAAAACATAAAAAAAAATGTGAATGAAACCAAACTTGTGAATGGTGGTATACATAAACAGTTTCATGCACAGATTTAGAGGTGCTTTTAATAATGTAAAATTGAATTGAAGATGATCCATTTTCTTAAAGGTTTTCCTCGTTTTCCTTTTATTTAGATTTCTGTAGGTTTCCTATTTTGAGGAAAGTAATCTCAAGAATGGTGGTCAATCAGTATTTTTTTATTTTTTTTTTTATAATTGATTTTAAAACTTTTATATTTTGTGCCACACTTCTAAATATGTGGTTACAGCCTTGATTTTTAATGTCGTATTGTTCAAGTTTTTTGGTTTGCCATTTTGGGTGTTTTTAAAAAGGTTAGTAGCGGTTAATATTTTCAATATTCAATATTTAAGTGTTTTCACATTCTGTGCACTGCGGTTCAGCTTGGATCCCAGGAAGTTTGTAACTTAAAAAAAATCTTTACTGCAGCAGTTTCAATCTAAATTCATACAATCACAAGCAATCACAGTTTTAACACACTGTGATATGATATTAATATCAGAGATTCCCATTCATCAGACACATTAAAATGAATCTGGATTCGTGTTATTTTATAATGACCTAGACGTGTTCATAGAGTAAACAGAGAACAACACTGTGTTTTGCTCAGTAAAGTAAAATGAGCAGATGACTGTTTGCATGTAACAGCAGGCTGAGGCTTCTCCCAAGGACCTGGTCTACTTTGGGCTGAAGGACTACAGCAGGTCTCTTCAGTGGGGAGTCGCGAGTCCGATCCTTCGCTGTGACGACGCTTTTGAGCGGATGGTCAAAACCCTGCTGGAGAGGTCAGTCCCAATTTACATATTTACTCAGAATGTCCTTCTAAAATAACATTACGAGAACAAAATGAGGATTTAAAGCAAAAATGCATAATTATAAATGTAAATGCATAATTATATCTTTAAGTTCATCTCAGACCACTGTTATTAGAGTATTAACAAAATAGTTTTTTAATATTTAATAGTATTTTTTATATTTTTTGTTTTATACTTTTTTCATTTGTATTTTTGTCATTTTCATTATTTTTTTATATATATATAGTTTTTATTTTATTTTTTTTATTTCAGGTTAAATAAAATTGAGAAACATTTCTGGTAACATTTTAGTTTAGGTAACACATATTTTTCCCTACCAATGAGAACAATAATTAAAAAAAAAGTTCAATATCAAATCTTCCATTCTTGGTAAAAAAAAAAAAAATGTAGAGGGTGTTGTTGCTTCTCAGTTACACAATGACTGTTAACAACCTTTCTTGATCCATAGCAGTCTGGGTTTCAGAAACTGAACAGTACTGCCTTGCTCAAAGTTACTAATGACCTGTTATTAGCATCTAACACTGGATCTGTGTTAATCCTTATCCTTCTGGAGCCAAGTGCAGCTTTTGATACCGTCAACCATACACTATTACTTTGTCGACTTGAATTGGTCTTTGGGGTGACGGAGATTGCTCTGGACTGGTTCAGATCCTACTTAACTGATCCTAGTCATTTTGTTTTTATGGATGGTCACAGATCTGAGGTCGTTCTTGATAATTCTGGGGTCCCTCAGGGCTCATTATTCGGATCCTTTCTTTTTAGCATTTACATGTTTTCCTCTTGCTAAGATCTCTCGAACCGAACTACCATTTTTAGTTGACGATACACAGATTTACATCCACTCTAATCCGGGCCAAAATGTGAATATTTCCCATCTCTCACACTATCTCTCTGAGATTAAGTTGTGGATGTCTGTAAATTGATTGTGTTTGAATAATTCCAAAACAGAAGTTATGTTTTTTGGCTCTCCTCACTGTGTAATGGTGGATCTTTAGCTTTGTCTGTTGATGGTGTAAATTAAAGTAAAAAAAAAAATCTGTGCATTATTTTAATCCCATCTTGTCATTTGAGCCTTTCATGCTGAACACTGTTAAGACCTCATTCTTTCATCTCAGAAATATTGCACGGCTACGACCTGTGCTGTCTTTCTCTGTTGCTGAAAGGTTCATTAATTTGTTTGCCTTTTCTCTTTTAGACTATTGTAATGCCCTTCTTATTGGAGTCCCAAAATCGTGTATCAACAAACTTCATCATTTCCAAAATTCAGCAGCCAGAATTCTTTCAGGGGCCAGGGTTGTTGATCATATAACTACTGTTTTGGAATTGTTGCACTGGCTCCGATTTTGTATTGATTTTAAATCTCTCATGTTAATGTTCAAGGCACTCCATGGTCTGGCTCCTCGGTACTTGGCTGAGCTTTTAATACCCTAGTATTCACCTAGTCGCAATTTGCGTTCTTCTCAGAGTGGTCTTTTAGTCGTTCCTAAATCACGGCTGCATTCTGGGGGTGATCTCACATTTTCATCTTATGCCCCCAAATTGAGGAATTCTCTGCCGGCTGACATCAGAGAAGCAAAGTCATTAGAGAAATTTAAGTATTTTAATATAAAAAAATTAAAACTTGTTATTTTCGTTTTGCTTTTAAATGATTGTTATTCAGTAACTTTGGATTGTTGTGTTGTGTACTCTTTAAAAGGCACTTTACTAAATCAAATGTATTATTATTAATAATAATTTGGTGCTTATTGTTAGTAAGGTAGTTGCAGTAATTAAGTTTAGGTATGGGGTAGGGTGAAGGGATCTAAAATATGGTCTGGATTAATATGTTCTTATTAAATACTAATAAACCACCAATAATAATAATAATAATAATAATAATATATTTATTTTGTATAGCGCCTTTAAAAGTAGCTTTCCCAAAGCACTTTACATACAAGCATAACACCAAATTAATAAACACAATGTAAGTACAAGAAAATAAACGCATAAAATCAAGTTAATGTAAAAGCAATCCTAAATTAAAAATGTTTTAAGAAGAGATTTAAAATTCACTAATAAATTTGCTGCCCTGATGTCGGCCGGCAGAGAATGCTCGGTCACCCCACGTATGAAGCCGTGTCTTCGGAACAACCAATAGACCACTCTGAGAGGAGCGCAGATTGCGACGTGGTGTATAGGGGATTAATAAGTCAGTCAAATACTCAGGTGCTAGATTGTGTAGAGATTCATAGGCCAACATAAGGATTTTAAAATCAATACGGTACCTAACAGGTAGTCAGTGCAGGGACTCCAAGACTGGAGTTATATGGTCCCTGGTCTTGACCCCAGATAGTACTCTAGCAGCTGAATTTTGAAGATATTGCAATTTATCCAGTGATGATTTAGATACCCCAGGTAGAAGACCATTGCAGTAGTCAATGCACGAAAAGACAAAAGAATTAGAGCAATATGCTAGTAATATGCATGCTACTATACAGCTAGTTAATAGTTACTAGTGTTCCCTAATGTAAACTTTTACCGTATCTACATGGAAACTAGCTGTACTAAAATAAATATGTTTTTTTGTTGTTGTTTTTGTTGTTTTTAGTTAACATTTATTATATTTCAAGTAACAAAAATGTATTTTTATGGTTTTAGTTTTAGTTAATTCTAATAATCCTGTCTCGGACTCAAAATTGGCAGTTTTGTATGTTTCAAACCATATGCATTTGCTGTATCTTTCCATTTATATCCCTCATTGTGTCTTCCTTATTAATTTCAGGCACCCGCATTTGCACAGCATGGTGATCCGCAGCTATCTGTTAATTCAGCAGTACACAGAGGCCCTGATGGCCCTCACAGCAGCCCCCTCACTGCGGGATCACGTGACCCCTCAGACCCTCGCCATGGTGGAGGATCTGCTGAGCATCCCAGGCCGCAGCAGGCATGGGTGCGGGCACATGCTGCTGGTGCGTGTGCCCTCTCTGCAGCTTGCACGGCTGGCACAGGAGCGTTTGGAGGAGGCCCGGGATAAGCTGGGTCTACAGTACCGCTTTGCTGTTCTGCTGGGAAGCCCTGCTGCCGAGATCAGCCTGCCGGTCCACTTCTGTGCCCGTCTGCGGGTAAGAACTAGATCCCCTGATGAATATGGGCTCCTTAAAATCACCAGAATAAGCTGGGAATAAACCATCTGTTTATTTCAGGCCTGGAGGGGCTGTAGGAATGAAGAGTGGGTCCCACATTCATATGAAGATCTGGAAGGACTTCCATGCATTGTCATCCTCACAGGAAAAGATCCTCTAGGAGAGACGTTCCCAAGGTATTCCAGTTGATGTTGTTCATTATATATGCACAGTTGAGTCCACTTGAAAATTCATCTGGATTTTCTAGATTTACTAGGTATGGGTTTGAGTTAAATGTAAATGTTTGTTTTATTCTGTAAAGGCCTCCAAATTCTTCCAAATTCCCAAAAAAAAATATGATCATTTAGAGAATGTTTTCTTAAAAAAAAAAAATGACAGTTGGTTAAAATAACAAATGTTTTTATAATTGGTTTCTTAACTCTCGCAAAGTTAAAACATATATGTATATACATGTATATAAACGTCTGAAAACATGGCAACTTTTTTTTTAACTGTTATTTTATGCAAAAAAATGCACTAAAGTATACATTATTTAAAATTTAGATTTACAGAATAAAACAAACATTGTTTTACTCAACCACACATGACTATAAATCAAGAGAAACATTATGGTAACACTAGCTGAACAAATTCTTAATTTGCTGCTTATTAATAGTTAGTAAATTAGTTGTTAAGTTTAGGTATGGGGTGGATTACAGGATCTAAAATAGGGTTATGCAGAATAAGGCATTAATATGTGCTTTATAAGTACTCATAAACAGCCAGTATGCATGGTAATAAGCAACTAATTAATAGCAATAATTGGTCCTTAAAATAAAGTGTTACCAACATTATTTATATATTAACATTTATCACAGGAATGATTAACATTTTAAATTATATTCAAGTAGAAAACATTTACATTTATAAAACAGACTAAAATTTGCATAGATGCCATTTTACAAAAGCATGAAAAGCAGTGGTCTTAGTACTGAGCCTTGTGGTACTCCATTCTGTACTTGGCATAAGCTCTACCTGGAATCAAACCTGAAGTAATACATTAAATCTTCAGGCTTAAGCCATGTTTCAGTCTAAAACAGATGTTAATTATCTGACATCATATGATGGCCTTGATTAATATAAATGCTTCAAAGTGACTTCCAATATTTTGTTTTCCAAGAGTACCACCTTGTGGTTACTACAGTTGTTACAGCTACAGTTCTAAAATCTTTCCCATGCACATATTTACTTTTAACTGTTCAGTAGCATAATTTCAATACATTTCATGCTTGTCCTTTTTAAAGACTATGTGCTATAAATAAAGGTCAAATAACATCTGCTGGATAAACTTAATTGACATTTTTTTTATTATTCTAAAAGGACACAGGAAGACTGAGCATATTTATGTGTGTATTTTGTTCAGGTCATTGAAGTACTGTGACTTGCGACTGATCGATTCCAGCTACCTGACACGTACGGCACTGGAACAGGAAGTGGGTTTGGCCTGCTCTTACGTGACACACAGAGTAATACCCGAGATGAAAACAGCAGCAGGTAGAGAAGAGAGACCAACAGATGACGAGAGGAGCTCAGGAGATATGGCAGACCATGACGAGCTCCAGATGGAGCTGGAGAGACCACCCAGCAATGCCAGCGCTGCTACCAGGACCTCTGGTGAGGGACCCTGAACACAAGCTGGGCCTGATAGCTGTCTTGTGTGGTCACATGATCTAATATAGTTAATCTTAATTATGTTTCAGGCTCTACCACAGAAAATGGCGTCAGTTCTTCAAGTGTACTGGACAAACCATCCTCACACAGTGACCCTTCCAGCAGCAGAAATGTAATGGACTCTTACTCCTCTCCCATTCGCTTCAAACAGGAGTGTGACTCCCATGCTCACTCCTCTTCTGCCACATCCTCGTTCTCCTCTGCCTCCTCGTCCCCTTCCTCTTCCTCCTCTCCGGGAGCTCAGAAACCAAGCCAGTCCACGCAGGCTCCACGTGAATGTAACAGGATGCAGGTCTTCCCCCGGACAGTGGTGCTCTCCCGGGCAGCGTACGCCCTGCTGGCCCCTGAGACACTGGGTCATCCCAGTTCAGCGTCTCTGCTGCCTCACACAGATGTGGTGTGGAGCAGCCCGCTCAGACCACCTGTTCCTCATGCTCTCGGAGGGGCAGAGCAGTCCCTGTACTACCGCCAGTGGACCACAGCCAGGCAGCACCACGCGGATTATGAAGGGCCAGCTCTGCCCCATCCCAGAAGACTGCTGTTGAGTGGACCACCACAGGTGAGCAGTAGCTAAATGGTTAAAAGTTAAAAGGTTAAAATGTTTTGTTTGTTTGTTAAGGCAAGCATCACTATTACTTGTAATATGGTATTTATTGACAACACAGGGATATAGGTAGATATAGGTATATAGGTAGAATATTGAGAAAAATGCACAAATATTTTAAAATGTTACATTTTATTAAATAGATAAAACTGAAATGACATACACATTTAAAATACACAAAGTATGCACAAATATTTAGTAATATATGTTTTTTAATGGTTAAAATATACAGAAATGCAGTAAAAATAGACAAATTATAAAAAGATTAAATTTATCAAATATAATTAAAATTAAGAAAATTATATAGTTTAAATGCAAACTGTAAAATAGAAATTTAAATGTAAAAATATTAAATATACAAATTACAGTTAAAATGCACAAAATACACAAACCTATTTTAAAAAGTTATATAAAAAAAGTTAAAATATATAGAATACACAGAGAAAATTCACAAAAATATTTACATATTCAACAAATATGCAAAATACATTGTTTATACACCAAAAATTTAATATTAAAAGGGATAGTTAAAATATGCAAAATACATAGTTAAAATAAACAAAATTAAAAAAAAAATATTTAATAAGTTAAGTTTCAAAAAATTGTTAAAATTATTTTAAACATTAAGTATTCAAATATTAAGAAATAGTTAAATTATGTCTAAGGAAAATTATTCTTTATTGTGTCTGACCAGTCAAAGACAATGTCTGTTACTAAGCCACATCCATTTACAATGACCTCTGCGTACTGGCCTCTTTGCCGAGCATCCAGTGTCTCATGCTCTCTTTGGTTGTTTAAGGTTGGAAAAACAGGTGCATATCTGCAGTTTCTACGAATCCTGTTCCGTATGCTGATTCGCCTTCTGGAGGTGGACGTGTATGATGAAGAAGAGCTGGAGGAGGGTAAGAAAGCCATCTCCATACTACTTAACACGATGGTTTTGCCCTTGACCTTTTTATTGATGACCTTCAATTGAAATCTCTAGATGTGCAAGACAAATCAAAGGTTCACGCTGTCAGTGGGCCTCAGTGGCCTGATGAGGAGGACATCCGCAGAATGCCCTTTGACCTCTACCCCCATGACCCCAAGTTCAGATATGCGAGTCCAGTGTATGCAGACAGGATGCCAAAGTCACTGAACGGTATTGAACTGCTCTTTTATTATTGTGTGCCTCGTTCCAAAGCAACTTCAAAATAGCATGTGTGCTTATGTGCTGTTTTGCATCCTCGTGGGAAAACACAGGGGTTAAAATAGAAAGACTGGAGGAAGAAGAAGAGTGGCCGAAGAGAAACATGGTGTCTGTTAGACTCAGCCTGTTTGCGGCCCATAATGCATTTCACCACTGTGAGCAGTGCCACCATTACAGCGAGCCTGCTCCTGCTGCTCAGGTGAGGACATGTGTGGTTGATCATGTGATGCATCAACATCTATTGACATATTTTTTAATTACATAATTTCAAAACCCTCACTAAAGCAATAGCATGTCTAGAAAGGTATATGGCTGCTGAAAATGTTCTGTGTGTGTGATTCTAGCTGTCTGACTGCACCTTCCATGCTTTCACGTTCTGTTCATCCATGCTGGGAGAGGAAGTCCAGCTGCACTTTATCATTCCTAAAGCCAAAGAGCCTCACTTTGTGTTCAGTCAGCAAGGCAGTCATCTAGAGAGCATGCGGCTCCCACTGATCTCAGAAGAGGTGATTATTTACTCCCCCTCATGTTGTGTTGTTTGTTTGTTTTTGTTTTCTGTGGAACTGTGGATCATGTTCAAAGTAACACCCCAAGAAAAACAGTGTAAAAATAGTGTATGTGTATTATGTCTTCTATGATAGTTAAGAAATAAAAGCACACAGGTTTTGAAACATTTACATTGACATTTACATTTAATCATTTAGCAGATGCTTTATCCAAAGCGACTTACAAATGAGAACAATAGAAGAAATCAGATCAACAAGAGAACAACAACAGTATACAAGTGGCATTTTTTATATATATTAAAGACAAGAAAAGAAAGAAAAGTGCTAGTATTAGTTAGTTGAGTGCTGGTGAAAAAGATGAGTTTTGAAAATGAGTTGAGATTGGGAGGTCATTCCACCAGCTGGGCACAGGTCCGTGAGAGTGATTTTGAACTTCTTTAAGATGGCACCACAAGGCGTCGTTCACTTGCAGAGCGCAAACTTCTGGAGGGCACATAAGATTTAACCAGTGAGTTTAGGTATGTTGATGCCTTGCCAGTGGTGGTCTTGTAGGCAAGCATCAGACGTTGAATTTGATGCGAGCGGCTACTGGTAGCCAGTGTAACCTGATGAGGAAAGGAGTAACGTGAGCTTTTTTGGCTCATTGAAGACAACCCTCACTGCTGCATTCTGGATCATTTGCAGAGGCTTGACAGTACATGCAGGAAGGCCTGCCAGGAGAGCATTACAATAGTCCAGTCTGGAGAGAACAAGAGCTTGGACAAGAAGTTGGGTTGCTTGCTCTGACAGGAAGGGTCTAATCTTCCTAATGTTGTATAAGGCAAACCTGCAGGACCGGGTCGTTGTAGCAAAGTGGTCTGTGAAGCTTAACTGGTGATCCACCACAACTCCTAGGTTTCTGGCTGTCCTCGAAGGAGTAATGGTTGACGAGCCCAGCTGTATAGAGAAGTTGTGATGAAGCAATGGGTTAGCTGGAATCACCAGGAGTTCTGTCTCCGTAAGGTTAAGCTGAAGGTGATGGTCATTCATCCAGCTAGAAATGTCACTCAGACAGGCTGAAATGCGAGCAGCTATCGTCGGGTCATCTGGCTGGAATGTAGTGACGTCATGTAGATGGAGAAGAGAAGTGGTCCAAGTACTGAGCCTTGAGGAACCCCAGTAGCAAGTTGTTGTGACTTAGAAACATCACCCCTCCAAGACACGCTGAAGGATCTGTCAGAGAGGTAGGACTTCAACCACAGGAGTGCGGTTCCAGAGATGCCAATCTTTCTGAGGGTGGACAGGAGAATCTGGTGATTAACTGTGTCAAAAGCAGCAGACAGGTCCAGTAAGTTGAGTACTTTTGAAAGAATGTAAGGTCAAATAAATGATAGAATTTTTGGTTGAATCTTTGGTTGAATTTTTTTTTTAATGGAAATTTTTACTTTTATTACTTTTGCACAGTTTGATCAAAATTGACAGTAAAGACATTTATAATGTAAATATATATACATATATATATATATATATATATATATATATATATATATATATATATATATATATATTTGAAATAATTAAAACATTTGCATCACATGAACATATTACATTTTATAATCTATTACAAGAAATATGAGATTAATATTTGATAATATAATATTTGATAATTTAGCGTTTTATTAAAGCATACTTTTTAAACTAGACTTATTTTCTAATTAGCTACAATCATATTTAGCATAATAGCATTATTAGTATCATTAGCCAGAACAACAGATAAAAGCTTAAAAAAACTGACCAACGTCAGCGTTTTGTTTTTTGGAAATACCTTGTGTTCAAGTGCAGTGCAAATCATATAGAGATGCATCCTGATGTCAGGAGCACCTGGATACCTGAGCAATGCAAAAAATCCCACTGGTTGCTGAGTCATCGCTCATGTTTTTTGCACTGTTTTCTTGTCATAATGCACAAATTGTCTTAAAATGAAGCGTTGCTCTGTTTGCTGACTCAGGAGTGCGGCCTGCTTAAAAGTCCCATCTTCACACCCACCACGGGCCGGCATGAGCACGGCCTTCTCAACATCTACCATGCCATGGAGGGAGCCGAGCACCTGCACATTCTGGTGGTCAAGCAATATGAAATGCCTCTCTACAGGAAATACTGGCCCAACCACATCCTTCTAGTGCTGCCCGCCATGTTCAACAACTCTGGAGTGGGTGAGTACTGGCCAGAATGATGAATAAGATCACATATTACATTATTGTGGCTGAAAAAACTAAAAATATAAAAATATAAGAATGTTGCCTAAATTTACTTTAAGCTATTTATAGTACTTTATTATTTTTTTAAGATTTAATAAATAATGACAAAAAATTGTGATGATTAATTAAAATTATTAATCGTAGTATTTAGTGCTTTAATTTATTTAGATAAAATAGCAAACCATTAATAATGCACATTTATTTGCTATAAGCTATTGCAGGACACTAATTGTTGGATTTTCTGTTTTTTATTGCATGCATAATCTAGTGTAATATTTATGTGGTTTTTTTTGTACTGGGTAATTCAGCTTGTATGTAACAGATACAGTTCCTCAGGAAAGCCTGTCTCCGCCACTGAGTAAAAAATGTATAAAATGATGAATAAATCTCACAATTCTAACTTTGTTCTTACAGTTCGAGTTACATCTCACAACTGTGTAACTCGGAGTTGTGTGTTATAATATTAGAATTGTGAAATATGCAAGTACAGGATGTTTTTAAATAATCGTGTCATATAAGCTTGCAATTGCGAGTCACAAATTCAGAATTGCATGATGTGAACTCCTAGTCCTGACTTTTTTCTAGCAGTTTATATCCTGAATTCTGAGAAACAAACTGGAACTGCAAGGAAACCAGCTTCCGTAGTTCTTTCTTGTTGTGATTAATTGTATTTATTGGCGTTTCAGGAGCGGCTCGATTCATGATCAAGGAACTGTCCTACCACAACCTGGAGCTGGAGAGGAACAGGCAAGAGGAGCAGGGCGTCAAACGACAGGACGTGTGGCCCTTCATCGTGATGATGGACGACTCCTGCGTCCTGTGGAACGCCCATGAGCCTGGACCCGAGGGCAACAGGTATGGAATGATGGATGGATCCGTGGACGGATTTGTGGGAATGTCTTCATTGTCTAACATCTCTGGATTCTGTCTCTCAGCGAGGTGATGAGCGTGTCACTGAAGAGCGTCCTGCAGCACATGGAGGCCACTCCTAAGATCTCTCTGTATGCCATGTGTGGCCTGCGCAAATGGAGCAGTGCTTTGTCTTCTCGAGCACCCACAAGCCCTTTCTCTCGCTGCCACCTCCACGACCTCATCATGCTGAACGTCGACCTCACCCAGAACGTCCAGTACGACCTCAACAGGTGAGTGTTTGCATTTCGAGGGGGACGATCATGTCGTTTTTGAGTACTGGTGTTTTAAGGTGTTTTATGTGATAAATAACAGTTTAAATGTGTGTGTAGGTTCACATGTGAAGAGGTGGACTTTAACCTGAGGGCAAACAGCAGCGGTCTTCTACTCTGTCGGTTCAATCACTTGAGCGTCATGAAGAAACACATCCCTATCGGAGGACATAAAGACTTCCTCATCAAGCCCAAACTCATGGTGAGCTTCAGAATGTCCCTTTAGAGCTTTAATTACATCCAAACACTAATATTAGCTTGGACTGGAGTTAAAGGAAACTGCATTTATACTGTTCATTCACTAGTGGGCGCTACGAAACCAGTCATTATAGTGATGGCATTTTTTTAACATTTCATGCATTTAAATACAGTTCTTTCAACTCTTATGCCGCGTTTCCACCGAAATTACCCGGAACATTTTTACCAGGAACTTTTTTTCCCAGGAACTTTTTTCCCCCCAGACCTGTTGCTTTCTGCGTTTCCACCGCGGTGTAAAGTACCGGGAAGATTAGGCAAATAGACTGGTGACGTAGGTCTGCGCGCGTTTCTCAATACAAAGTACTGCTGATTTGTTTGTTTTTTTAAAGTACGCTGATTTTGGACGTGCATCCTCGGTAGTTAGTTCAGACTTTGTGCATTCGACTCGGGAGTGTGATGTCCGCGACGACGCAAGTCCGGTAAATCTATAAACAGCAGCGTACTTGATAACTTCAGTCAGCTCGTCTTGGCTACTGCAATTTTCCTATTTACAATAAAACGAAATAGGATATAAAATACCACTGCCTCCTTTGGTTTTCATTTAAGCATAATAACAGCTGCAGAAATGTACTTAGTTCAGGGATATGTGTATATGCAGCCATTACAATGAAACGAAATATTATATAAATTTGCCTTTTTTATTTTCATTTTAACATATAGATAAATTGAATACAGACCAAAGAAAACCTGTTAGATTTACCCCGCAGCTGAATTATATGTTATGTTTAACCACTAAAGACACATCAGAGCCAGCGGCACATATCAGAAGGTCTAGCCGATTTGAGGCTGCATCTCGGCGGATACATGAGGACTGAGCTCTCGCTGATCGAGTGGAGCTCACCGTCGCAGAGATCGGCGAAACACATTTTTTAAATAGGCACGGTCTTTATAAATAAACCATAGATTTGAGTTTTAAACAACTACATTCTCGCCTGAAATACTTTTAAAATTACATTTCATGACACAATAACAGTAATATTTGAAAATGATCCAAATAAATGGTGGTTAAACTCAACCAATGCTGCGTGAACTCAGATCGCTTTGGCTACTGCAATTTTCCCCTCAGTACATTTACAATAAAACGAAATAGGATATAAAATACCACTGCCTCCTTTCGTTTTCATTTAAACATAATAACAGCTGCAGAAATGTACTTAGTTCAGGGATAAGTGTAACGTTATATACAGCCATTACAATGAAACGAAATATTATATAGACTTGCCTTTTTTATTTTCATTTTAACATATAGATAAATTGAATACAGACCAAAGAAAACCTGTTAGATTTACCCCGCAGCTGAATTATATGTTATGTTTAACCACTAAAGACACATCAGAGCCAGCGGCACATATCAGAAGGTCTATCCAAGGTGAGGCTGCCTCTGGGCGGATACATGAGGACTGAGCTCTCGCTGATCGTGTGGAGCTCACCGTCTCAGAGATCGGCGAAACACATTTTTAAATAGGCGCTGTCTTTATAAATAAACAACAGATTTGAGTTTTAAACAACTACATTCTCGCCTGAAATACTTTTAAAATTACATTTCATGACACAATAACAGTAATATTTTGAAAATGTTGATCCGAATAAATGGTGGTTGAACTCAACCAATGCTGCGTCAACTCAACCAATCAGGATGTTTAGCGCCAAAGTCCCGCCCCCGAAAGTTCCTGAACTTTAAAAAAGTACCACCTCGCCAGCAGGGACTTTCTGGGGCGCATTTTTTTACCCGGAACTTTTATTTAGTTCCTGGTTCCTGCGGTGGAAACACACCAAGTACCGGACCAAGTCCCTAGTTCCTGGGTAAAGTTCCTGCGGTGGAAACGCGGCTTTACAGACTGAAACAGTTGACCTTCAAATTAATCTATTTTCATTCAAAATGTATGTCTGCATTTGCAATTTCTATAATTAAATATAGATATAGACTATAAATCAATATGATATGTTATATTACAACAACCATTCAAAATTTGGGGGTCAGAAATTAATAATTTTATTCAGCAATGATTTATGTACTGACACTAAAGAGTTAAAAATATATATTTTTGAGTTTCAAAGAATGCTGAAAAATATAACAATTTCCACAATAATATCAAGCAACTGATTGCAAATATGATTTCTGAAAGATCATGTGACACTGGAGTAATGATGCTGAAATGTCAGCTTTGATAAGAGGAATAAATCACTTTTTAATCACAAAATATATTCAACTATATATTCAACTTTTTTTTTTACAGTTGGTAAAGAGCAAGTATAATTGTCAGAGACTCTCTCTTTTATTCTGCAGAGGTTGGAGACCCCGGTGCGTGTGTGTGCGTCTCAGTACGTGTGCGCTCCGGACAGTGAACACACACTTCTGTCGGCGCCGGCTCAGTTCCTGCTGGAGAAGTTTCTTCAGTCCTGCAGCCACCGGCTCTTTCCTCTGGCCGTCTGTAACAGCGCTAACCCCGTGCTCTCCATAGACAGCTACCTCAACCTCGGCCCACAGGTACAAATAAACTAGGAGTCTCACACTTCAAGGGATAGTTCACCCAGAAGTAACGTTTTGATTATTTAATCACCTTAATATCACTCCAAACCTGTTCGACAGCAGCTTAAACCACAGCTAACTATCAGTGAATAAGACAATAGCGACAGTTTATATTCTGCATATTAGTTCATTCTGTAAAAATTGTTCATTTTCTTTGTGTTTCCAGATTCAGATGTGTTACATGAGCTCCCGGCCGCACTCGGTGAACGTGGATCATCAAGGCGTGATGTTCGGTGGACTGCTGCTCTACTTGTGTGACTCCTTTGTTGTGTCAAGCCTCCTGAAGAAATTCAACTTCCTTAAAGGTCAGTCCAGATCCCTTACAGCTGGAATATATAAATCCAAACTACACTTACACTATCAAAAAGTCCAAAATATCTGGGATCAGTAAGTTTTTTTTTTTTTTTTAAACAATTTTTTTTTTTGTTACAAAGTCTTTTCCGCTCATCAATGCTGCATTTATTTGACAATTTAAAATAACTGTTTACTGCTTGAATATATTTTCAAATGTAAATTATTCATGTGATGCAAAGCTGTATTTTCAGCATCATTCCTCCAGTCTTCAGAGTCACGTGATCTTCAGAAATCATGGGGATTTGATATCACCTTTAAACCATTTAATGAATCCTTGCTGAATAAAAGTAACTTATTTCTTTAAAAAATTATAACTGACCAATGTCTATGATTTTAAACAGAATCACAAACACAAAACTTGTTTTCATGACTAAAATTGAAAATTCTAACTTGGACACAATGTAATCTCAATGGTCCAAAATCCCACCCCGTATAGTTATTTAATACTAAAGTTTATCAGAGCCATCAGAACAGTAATAGAACAACTCTAAGCACATTGTGGTCCTATAAAAAGCTTTAGATCATTGTTTCTGTGGCTCATCTTGCAGACGCCACGCTGTGTGTGATCTGTCAGGACCGCAGCTCTCTGCGTCAGACTATTGTGCGTCTGGAGCTGGAGGACGAGTGGCAGTTTCGTCTGCGGGACGAGTTTCAGACGGCCAACTGCAGTGAGGACCGTCCTCTCTACTTCCTCACAGGCCGCCATATCTGACCTGCACATCTCCCTTTCCTTCAGCTGTTTGTTCAACACGAAGAGAGCACCATAGCTCTCCAACACTGAGAGTTTCTGCTTCTGAAGAGAATAAGACTTGAGATTCTCAGGCGTTGTGCATCACCTCGGACGATGTTACTGATGACATAGATACTGTGCTGGATACAGATGTTGTGTGTTTCCTTTTTGTGTAAACTTTGTTTGTTAGGGTTGTGATTTTGCATGCCCTAACACAAAAGAACATTGCGAAGGATATGTCCTTCTACACGTGATCTCAGGGTTTTTTGTCGCAAGACAAAAGGACTTACCACTGCTATTTTTTCCTTTATGTCTGCTTTATGTATTGCTTATCATCAATGCCATCCACCAAAGACTTATAAACCGCTCAAGCTGGACGCTTGCACAGCAGCACATGATGCGTTTAGGTGTGCCGTCTTGGGAGCATTTTATTGGGTAATCCAAATTTATGTCACCAATGCAAAACCTTTTATAATCTCTTGCCTGACGTAATCCAAACCATTCCTTGCTCCTCAGAGCTGTCAGGTGTTTAAGTTTGGGCGTTGCAATGGACCCACAAGGTTACAAAGTTCAATTACTAAAGCCAACATCCACTATACAGTATCTAAAGAAATCCATTTATGGTCTTCTTGATTCCTGAATCAGACGATGTGTGCCGATGTTCTTTATGATTGTAAATGCTAGTTGGTACATATCTTAAGTGTCAACCACAGAGTTAAAAGGTCATGTTGTCTAAAGTTGGCATCTATTAATCATCATATTTCAGCGAAACGTTCCTGTTAATGAAGTCGCTGGGAATGTTTTGTAGTTGCACACTGTAAATGCCTTAAAGAACCCTGATGACCCAGACTCCACTCCAGAACGCACTATTAATATCAGTCAAGCAGTCGAGACAATGACCCTTTCATAAAGATGGCTATTGGTAATATAATATGCCTGAGAAGATGAATGTTCTGGATTGGTTTATCTTTTTATGTTGACTTTTTGGATGTTAAAAGAAAAAAACTTTGTTTACATTTCGAAAAATGCCGATATTAATATATATGACAAACTTTTTGTCACGTTGGATTCTGGCTGGACACTTCGGGTATGTCACGGCTCAAACGCGCTCTTTTATTTTTCCGTGGCACAGAGAATCTACCTAGGACCCATTAGTTTCTAAATTAGAAAAATGGATCCTTTTTTGAGCGATTGTTTTATTTATTTAAAAAGCTTCTTTGACTGATAATCATTGAAATATCAGGAATGCTTTGCTAGCAAGTTCTTGAATTCATTCAAAAGCTTTTGCACACTTTCAGATGATGTATTAAAAATGAACTAATGTAAACAAAGCCTAACAAATATATGGTTTACATTATTATGAACCAACTGGAGCGTTTAGAATAAAATGCATCAGTTCCCATAATGATGCTGATTGTAATGATGAAGAAAGCCAAATGCCCACTGGACAACGAATGTGTCTCATTTGTAGATAATTTGATGTGCACATAAATTATGCAATTTGCTTCTCACAACCTTTGCATCTTTCCTGTCAGCTGTGAATATTCTGAACAAATGTAGCACCGAACCATTTGAAATCTTCTACCTCGTGATCTACTGGCCGGCTTTGGTTTAGTAAACATCTGGTTTCAGAAAAATGTTCTTATTGCTGTTGAGATAAATGAATGTAATAAAGTGTTATCAACAACCTTATAGCATCAAAAAATCGGTGACTTTCTCACCCTCACATAATGACTTGTATGTGCCTCTTGAGAACAAAATAAAATGACGAAATAGAATTTCTAAATAAACCTGAGTTTATCTCTCAAATTTGATTGGATGAGCGGCAACTGGTTCGTTCAAAAACACTAACCTGGGAACAAAACGTCATTACTGTTCGATACTCGGAGAATGCAATGGTTGATTACGCTGTGTTTGTAATAGTCTTAAGTGGCAAAGCAAACCCTGATAGCACACAAACATCATGAGACATCTATCTGATGTCTGTATTACATCTGGGAGATGTAATTTTTAGTGTTTGCTCATCTGCAATACATCTATAGGATGTTTCCTATCAGATGTCAAATAGATGTTTAGAAGATGTTTAGGATTTAGAATGTATATAAAACTGACATCTTAGAGATATCTATCAGATGTTTGTACACAGCAGATGCTTTCCAGATAAAGCCATCTTTAACAGACATCTTGCACACGTACCTGGAAAAAGTGTCACCTTAACAAAACGTATTCGAAATGTCATGAGATAATGAAAAGGGCTTTTGGCAGAATTTAAAAAATATATATATATATAAATAAATAAACCACCGCTTGTCAGTAGCATTGAGATGTATGAAGAGCATCTCACAGAGAAATACATTTCAACCCAGGCATCTTTCTGTCTAGGTCAACATGGCAAATCTGTGTGACAAGTTTAAAACTCCTGCTCAATCTAAATAAAATAAATATTAAAGAAAGAAAGAAATTGAGCAAAATGCTATTTGGTACTGTTATATATCTATTGATGATAAAATGTTCTAACACTTTTATAATGCCCTGTTTCCATAACACAGTCTTATGTGTTTGCTGTGCTTATTTGCTGAGTAAAACTATCAATCATCAACCAATAATGAACCTTGTATGCAGTCACCTCTGTCCTCAATATTGTAGGATTCTGTATAAAATCACACCACGGTTCAACCAAAGAGAAACCAAAGAGAAATAGTGAACTTTAACCCTATTAAAGCTGTCACACTTTTTCAGTCCACTCAGGTTGTCAAGATATCCTTATGATGACTGTCAAGGGTGAAAACCTGTGGGTGGTTTTTATGTGGTTTTCGAGTGAGGCGTTTGGGTGAAGTGTGAAACACACAGTCCAAAATAAATCTGGCAGGCGGTGTTTTGATGCATGGGTACATCCTATTATAGTCAGAAGAGCCCAGATGCCCTACTTACATGCCTAAACACACACCGTTTCCTCACTGGTACATCTGAGATGCAGACATATGCTCTGTTAGAAACAGACATACTGGCTGACAATAAAAGGCTAAAATATATGCAGTAAAGGTAAAAAGAATTGAAGATAATTGTTTGTTACAAATAAGTACAATGACTGTACCATGCTTAAGTATTGGAATCAGATAATACCATGGTAATTTGCTTTATTCAAGGTTATTCAAAGAATATTATGGTATTTGTAGTCCAAGTCCAAAAACATACAGTAGTTTTACAATTGTACATTTCCACTTGTTTTCTTTCAGTGAATCATTATGTTGTATATAAACACTCTGAGGTAAACATATTAACCAAAGATATTTTGATGATGCTGATGTCACACGCATCTTCTTGGCAACTTCTCCATCTGGCTAGATGTTTATGATGAGATTATAATTATGCATTCATTCATGAGTTTAGCAGTCTGTTTTCTAGTCTGGATGAGGTTTAAAACAGAAAAGGACTTGGTAAGTAATGTGGGTCAAAGTTCCTCCAAACAATGTCTGTATCGCGCTCATCTGAAGTTTATCAGCACGGATGTAGAGTCATGTGAGAGTCATGCTCACAGCTGTTAAAACAACATATTAGTGTTTGAGGTGAGACACTACAGGCAAAAACATTGTACTTTCATGCACCATTTCATTTTCTGAAGCTTTTTACAGAAGGGTCCGTTCATATAACACCAGATTTTATACAACCTTTTATTCCTAAAAACACTGTAAAAATGTGTTGTTTTTTATGACAGTATTTTCTGATTTATGGAATGATAAAAACAAGTCCAAAACCTCTGTAATAAAGAAGGAGCAAGGGAGATGACAGGAGGGACTTGGAGCACGCAGGCATAATGGCAACCCAATGTGGAGCTAACAGAGAAAGGAGCCATGGAGGAGGAAGGGTCTTCTAAAGATAAACAAAACTGTAATTTATTTAATCCCACACACAGGGTAAATCCACACTTGGAAGGGAAGGAAGACACACGTACACAACTGACAACAGAAGAGCGCACAGGCTGGAACTAAATACATGAGTTAACGAGGTAACTGGGAGGAACACAGGTGAACAGCATGACTAATTAACAAACAACGTGGACAGGAACAGGAATGACCATATAAGGGCAGATGAGGGAGAAAACGCAACAAAGACAGTCCAATCCTGAAAGCCTTCCATTCTTTTTTTCTAAAGCATGACAGGATTAAGTAAATAATTTAGTAAATAATAAGTAAATAATTTCCTTTTATTAGGTTTTGTACAAATTGATGTTTTTACTATACCAAGTCAAGCTCAAATATTCAACTGTTACTCAAGTTATTGTGAGAAAAAAAAATAGCAATCAAATATAATTAATGTTCATAAATAACTAAAAACTAAGATTTAATCCTAAACAAACTATTTTCTAATGAGTCACAGATTGTTATTATTATTGTTGTTGTTATTATTATTTTACATTTAATTTGTCTTCCTTTATTCCTACCTGTTAAAAAAGAATAAAAATGGATCTGCAATGTCTATTTTATACTGTATTCATGGAAATTTCATAATTTGATATTTGACTGTGATATTCAGATTACAACAGGGCATAATTAATTAATCATTAAATAATGAATAATTGCCACATTGCTTATATATATATATATTAGAAAGAAAAACTGTACGGTTGAATTCCAGAATTTATTTAAGACCACAAATGCACTTATAATCCATACAAGTACATGTGCATATATTTATTCTACACAGACATAGATCCTGTATTAAAACTTATTGCTGCACAAGTTAAATACGCAATCCTTTTATAAATCTATAAAAGGAAATATATTTTCATGGAAAAATATGTCTGTTGTGCTACAGGTTATATGATGCATATCAGTACAGTTACTCGAGACACTTAGAACAGTGACACATGCTACTCATTCAGGAACAGGATGGACGGGAAGCAGAGAGGAAAGCGTCTTTAAAGTCTACAGAAGCAAAGGCGTTGACAGTTAGAAGCGCAGTATGAAGCCATCATAAAAACAGACAAAGGTTAATATACAACACATGGCTGGGAGGTTTCATAGGTTTCAATAACTAATGTCTAGTTCTGGACATCATATCATTCCTGCATGAAAATCCCTACATACATTTATATTCGGGAACAGTTACATCGTTTATTATAAAGAGCTTCCTCATAAAATCACTGCCATCACTATTCCTGTCATTCTCACATAGCTATTTTTTTTTCTCATTCTTCAGATCATTTAAGGAGCTGTTAATAGGATTTCAATGGCACCATCATATAAAAGGCAATTCAAAGCAAGCATATTTTAGTTTAGACAAACAGTAGCTCAAGTCATTTTCACATTCACAGAATCCTTGAAGCCACATATGTGTCTTTTTACTTTTTGGTTGTTGTTGTTTTTTGCCAAAAAAATCACAAACTAAAAAGAAACAAAGAAAGTAACATTTAAGATACTTTAAAGAAACATTAAGTTATAGTTGGAAATATACTCTCTGTAAATACATGACCACAAGTATCTACTGGCTTCACACACTACAATGATACTGTAAAGACAACAATAGCTTAATCTTCCTTTCTTAACACTATAGGAACTGAACTGGAGGCCTGGATGCAGTGCATCAATTGCAATGGAAACCAATGAGTTAAACCTTTACGTTTACATGAGAAGGAGAATGTGTTGCTGGACTGTGACCTCTTTGCTTGGACGTGGTATTACGGCATCATGGGTCATTATCAATCTTTTAGGTAAAATCTTTTGACTTGCACAAAACAACTGCACAAATTCCCTCAAACATTCTTGGCTACAATCATTTCTACAGTAGTGCAATTTGACAAAATCTCATAAAAACATGTCCATTTCTCAATTAAATGGAGGTGGAGGTAAATAATGTTTTTAAATTTAAATGTTTACATTTTTAACAATTTAAAAACTAATTTTTCTTTATTTAAAAATTGCTCCTGAGGAAGCAGTTAATGCTTAACTAAAGATTTGATCTTCGATCTTACTGACTTACAGGGTTAAGGTAATGTGATTAATTAATGTGACTATTATAAGTATACAGCATGCCAATATTTGAAATAAAATATAATGGTGATTTAATTATGCATTATATGCAAAAGGATTAAAGGAAATGTTCTTCATTGTTTTGAGAATAATGTCAAAACATGAGTATTTCTTAAATGAAGCTTCGTTTTTCTTTATGCAAAAATATATACATCTTTTTTTATTATCATTATTTTATTATTGAATCAGGACATTTCTTTTTGACATGGTCCCAATAGGTTTTAGGGCTACTAACGATGTTTTTCTGGACGTTCTCGCTCTCATGTGGATTGATGTTGAGTAATATCACCTAGTGAATGATTCAGTGGTCCAGGTGGATGTTTAGTCATGTTTAAAAATCCATAATTAAGAGAGTGATACACAGACATGCAATTAAGAAACAAATAAGTGCACCAATGGATGGACGGATGGAACATGTGAGCCAAAGAAGAACCTTTGTTTCAGAAATGCAAATCAAATATGACTACTTAAATAAATAAATAAAAAACAGACAAAAAAAAAACTATCTTGGCCCTCAAGTGAACCTGTGGCCTTCATTTTGAGATTTTTTTGCTCATGGCTGTAGAGGGAATGGAAAGAGAAGGTCAGTGGAGATCATCCAGACCGCTGCCATTCTCAAACATGGCCTTGGTGAACTGGCGAAAAACTCTGTCCATGTAGGTGCTCTGCCGTGGCCAAAGACCCTCCAGAAATCCAATATGGCCGCCGTGACAGGTAATGAGCAGGGCCACATTGGGGTTTTGCTTTACTGCCTCTACTGGAAAGGCTGAAAGAAGAAAGACCTCTTTTAGCTCAACATGGATGGGACAAAGTCAACAGGCTGGGCAAAATTGAAGTTTCTTTCACTTCAGCCCTAAACTTAAATGTCACATTTTCTTAAAATTAAGGAAAATACACTTTCTAATGGGCTATAGTCTCTCATGCAGGCCTAATAAACCTGGCCAACTCACCATGATTGGGGGAAAAGACATCGTCCGCTGCGTTGAGGCACAGCATTGGCACCTGCACAGACTTGATCTTGTGAATGGGGCTCGCGTCTCGATAGTAGTCATCATTAGATGGATAACCGAACATGACCGATGTGAAACGTTCATCAAACTCTCGGATTGTTTTAGCCTGTGGAATGCAAGCAGTAATACGACTACATTAACATGTGACAAATGTGACACAATGTTGTGTAAGTCAGAATGAATAACTCACCTTCATCACATGGTCTATGTCATATTTTTTTTCAAGAATGGTTCTGTGACTGCAAAAAGAAAAGAGGAAAATGTCTTAAAATTATCTTCTTTTATGTTCAACATAAGAAAGCAACTCATACAGGTTTGGAACAACAT
Organism: Carassius gibelio; assembly: GCF_023724105.1. Lineage (NCBI taxonomy): Eukaryota > Metazoa > Chordata > Actinopteri > Cypriniformes > Cyprinidae > Carassius > Carassius gibelio. The sequence continues at coordinate 5,905,657 of NC_068372.1, forward strand.
GAGGGTGAACTATCCCTTTAAGCACATTATTCAAATACTCTAAACCTGCATGGGACATGCAGTTTGGAAAATGGATGGATGGATATTATTTAAATAAGGCATAAAATACACACCTTTTTAAAGTTCATTTAGATTTGGAAACTTTTTTACCATGTGGTAAATATGGTTCTTCAATTTTATTCTGTACTGCATGCATACTAATTCTTAAAAATAGTATGTGGAAACAGTACAAACCATGCAGTGAGGCATGTTACAAAAATCATATTGCAAATTTAATTCAGATTTGTCATCCCTTACAAAAGATATTTAGCATTTTGAATTAGATTTTGTTTAGAAATGGCAGGTCAAGTTGTGGGAGAGCGTACCAATGTGTACTAATGAGCTCTGTTCCAAATGTGGAAGGATATTGGTTTAATATATGCGTACAGAAAATGTGCATACTGTGCCCAGTATACCGCATACTACACATATAGTTAGAGTAGTACACCAGTGTTCTATTTCAGACAGCCATTCAGTAGTATCATAGTATATATTAAACACAACTGTACCATGGCACCGCCATTGCATTTTTGTGGTAAGTTTTTGATTAGCTGACTAAGAGTTAATTAAAGTAGAATAAGCCCCTTATGTGCGAAGTGTTCAGTTCATTACAACAGCCTGTTCTGAAACTGAAGCAAAATACATAAATTACATTTGTTAACACTCAAAAAGAGATCAGACCCAAAAAGAGGGGCAGTCGAGGACGTGGCGATGTCATTACATACAAACACACTAGACTACGGTGAATTAAGCCGGGTTTATCCCCTTCTGACCCCACTGACCGGTCCACGGATGCCTGCAGGCAGCTGGTGAGGTAGGAGTTGAAGAGGAAGCGGTCCAGGGGCTTCTCCAGTGAAGCTGTGCACTCAAACACATCCCAGCCTGCCGAGAAAACCACCACTCCCTTCAGACGCACCTCCGAGCCCTTCCGACCCAGATAGTTCGCCAGCATCATCCTGCAAGGTGTCAAGATATGAGACTTTGTTGCATGTCGTCACGAAAGCGAACTATTGCCTGTTGCCAGTTTAAACATTCAAGAGACTTTAAAGTGCAAGAAGACATGAAAAAACTTATACATAATTGAGTGCTCTTTTGTGTCTTATTGCACTTGAATGGACAAATCCATTAAAAAATTATTGGCGAGTCTCCTCGAAAACTGTTGGTTATGGCATAAGTGAACATAAACAGCTTATAAAGATGAGTTTCAGTATACTGTATCCATGCAAGTAATTGAGCCTAATTTACTAGATGCTGTCTGTATTGTTAATGTTAATACAAGAAAAATAAGAGAGCGAGAAAATTACTCATAGCTCTTGAATAACATGAATTTTGTAGCTTTAACAAGGATTAATCTATATATAATATAAACAGTAAAAACTATGCAATGCTTACATTCACATTTACATTCGTTAATTAAATTTCTGTACCTAAACTATTTAATCATTTTAATAATTTATTTATCTGTATTAGCTAATTAGTACATTCTGCACCAGGGCCCCGGATGCCTCAGCTACTGCCCTACACACACACACACAAACACACACACACACACACACACACATATATATATATATATACTGTACATAAGCTGTGTGAAGCTGACCCTTTTCTTTCTGTAAGACGGAGCAGATTAGATCCCTGTGCTGCCAACTCAGCTTTTACTTAGAAAGAGTTATACATTTAGGTTGAAATGATGTTGTGAGGATCTGGGAAATTTCATCTGCATTACATGACAGGGAAATAAATGCATGAACAAAGCATGAACTGAGAACACTTTATAATAGAAGACAGGAATGATATATAATGCTTTTTATGGAAACAGCAATGTTTAAGTTGTGTATGGGTTTGTTTCCTTTTGCACATTTGAAGTATTAATGAAGTATAATATGTGTAGTAGACGAAACTGCAGCGCTCATTCACAGAGATACAAGCAGACTTCATATAGTTCGCAGGCCAAATTAGAGTTCAATCACGATTTCCACAAAAATATTCACCAGCTGTTTTCAGCAGTGATCATATAAATGTTTCTTGATCAACAAATCAGCATATCAGGAGGATTTCTGAAGGATCACGTGACACTGAAGACTGGAGGAATGATGCTGAAAATGGTATTTCCCAAAGGCAAATGCATGCTGCCTCTCTGTTTAATTAAAGGCACTATAAAAGAACAGTGTTAGAGTGTCCTGGTGTGTGTGATCACAGCAGCTGAATTCCCATTTAAGGGCAGGATAAAGCCCTGTGTGTGTTAAACTCACCCGCCCATAGAAACCCCAGCTGCCATGAGCGGAGCTTTGTCAATGGTCTGCTGGACATGTTCAATGACCACCTCCAGATCCTCTGTGTTCGCTGCACAGTAAGTCCTAGGTGTCTAGAGCACAAGATATATACTCATAAGAGAGAGAGAAAGAGCCCTTACACACAAATACACCAAAGCTCATATCATCCTTTTTTATATTCAGTGAATCTTACAGTCTCCGTGCACGAATGCGGTTTATATAAAGTCAACAGTATGAACATGATCTCAGAGTTTGCAACATTGCACTGTACAATATATGCACCTGCGCTGATATATTATAAAAGAAACTCATAAACTTAATTTCCTTAGGTTATTTAAATGGGAAAACATGCATTTGCAAAGGTTTCTATGAACACATTCTCAACACATTTCAACTTGTTCAAGCACATGAAGAATTGAGGGATTTTACGCCTCTTCTGATGGCAAATACACATGAAGAAACATTATCATCTGAATTCCAACAAAGTTCATGAGTCAGAGGAAAGGATTTATTGACAGGCTCTTGTATACAAGGCTTGTTCACACGATATTACATAACTTTAATTCGAATGACTCAAGCTCCATATATTTGGTGATATTCATGCTGACACAAGCGTGTGTCACCTGTGCCAAAGCTTTTACAACATTTGGTTTGAGTTCAACAAAGAGGAGATAAAAGATGATCCTTACCAGTAACTTTTCACCTGAAACTCCTCTGTTATTAAACACCACACATCTGAAAAACACAAGAGAAGACTCATAGAAATGGTACATTTGACAGTTTTTGAACATAGTGGAATTCTTGATTCTGATTGGTTCTAAAGGCGTCCATTTATATAAATAAATTACTTCCAGTTTTGTTGATTATATTATAGTTTTAAATCACTAAACCACACTCTTACTGACAAGTTAAAAAAAAAAGACAAGAAAAGGTGTGTATTTCTAAATGAGATATTTCATTAGTAGTTTAAGGAAGTACGTCAATCATTTGAACGTCACTTTGGATAAAAGTGACTTAGAACGTGATCAGCTAAATGAATAATTGCAAAAATATAAATGGTTCTTACATTTACACAAGCATTTTAGGGAACACAACCTAAGATAAGCACACAGGCCAAGCAGATTATGTATTTGTATTAATGCCCAACAATAATTTGGTCAGAGTCAATTCTTCTTTCCATCTGAGCATAACTTTGAACTACAGAACTTTTAATATTTAAATAATTCCCCATTACTTTACATATGAAATTCTTCTTATATTTCCAGGTTTTTCATAACCATGGAAAGCCTGCTAATAACAACCAAATTCATTATATAACGTTTCATATTCCTATAATAAATATGTACACTTAAAAACTGGTGTCACCTTCTCTGAAATCACTTATCGTGAGAGTTTTCCTGTATCATTTTCCTATGCCAACCTAGTCTGTTTCCTCCCAGAACATAATAATACACATTATTACATGGATCTGTGCAATGATAGATTTTGTGTAGTCAATCATGGTATTCAGAGATCAAATATGACAGCTGAACTGTATCAGAGACCACTGTCCAAGGTATTATTTGTATTTTTTCCTCTAGTTTAACACCTCTCACATTACTCCGCTGTCTATTTCTTGTCATATAAATAAATGTATTGCTAATTTGTTGTGTAATAAGTGCCGCATTGTATCTGCATTGATTTTGAATGCAGATTATCACTTCATTTAGCTTAAGATGCCACAACATAATTTATAAGCACTTCATCTGACAAAATTGCTGCTTTTTGAGATTAAACATCCATTAAGTCAGCACCAAATGATTCCTTTAAACTTTCAGAGGTTAAAATACAAAGCTTACATGCTCAGCAGCAAAAAAAAGTATACATCTACTAACATATGTCACTGCTTATGTGTTAGTGTATCTTTAGCGGTTGGTGGGCTGTTTTCTGCTGCGCCATGGAAAGTCTTAGCTAAGCTGCAAAGCTGGTCAAAGCTGCAATTCATTAAGCAGAGAACAGGCAAAAGAAAAATGCTGAGTGAGCTGCTGTAGCCCCCACTGCCTCACGCCTCTCGAGGTTTACAAGAATGAGCTCCTGACAGATGCCCAAAAGGAGAGAAAGTGCCCGTCTCTGCATCCCTGAAGGCTTTAATACACAGCTCAGCTGTTTGTTGACTCTCTCTCTTTCTCCCTCTCCCTCTCCCTCTCTCTCTCTCTCTCTCTCTCTATACATGGACTAGCAGCTTGAAAAGTGGAGTCTGACAAAGATGTTCCAGGGTTACTGTAGGCACGTGTAATGCATTGATCTACATCACAGCTACATATGATCTAGCACAGTTGTGGCATAAAGCTTACAAAAGCATCCGTTCAGGCCTTTCTGAATATTTCAGAACAAAATATGCACAGCTAATGGAAATTATGTTGCTTCTGAAGTCCATTACACATGCAGGTAGAGTTGAAGCTGAAGATAAAGGAGAGCACAATTGTGCATTACTGAAACTGAGAAATTGTGATGTGATGACTCAGGTCCAAAGATGTTGTAAAATATCTGATATAAGCATACCACACATCAGTTTATCTATATTAATGAGACTTAAAGAATTGAGCACCATACGATGATCACAAGTATCATAGAAGTTGTCTGTGAGTCATTGTTCCAGTACACAGCTAAATTCAATGGGAGTGGAAGAGTTTTGGCTATTTGGGCTAGTTTTGTTCATAGATATGGCAACCCTGACGTGTTATCATTTTTGCACTGTGGCTGGACTGGAAATTTCTTAATTGTGTTCTATATATCACAAGCATTCTTTGTCGAGAGAGCAAGCATGAGCCTTTCCTAAATGAAAGGCTGTGAACCAGGCTGCTCACCTGTAGCCCAGATCCCGGCTTTGCTGTACCATATGTAGGATGTAGGATTCGCGGCTTGTGCCCGTCAGTCCCGGGAGCAGCAGCACAGTGGGGCGCGTGGACTGGTCCGGGTGGGACGCGCTGTCATCATTGTCAAACCAATCCAGAGAGATCTGGCCTCCATCTGGTGCTGTAATGAGCTCACTGCCGGACACACAGAACAGCTTAATTTAGTCAGAGGAACATTCAGTTAAACTGTGGAATTGTGTGTTAATACTAGCTTAAGCGCTCATGAATAGTACAAAGAGAAACTGTTATAGGAATGTTACTCAACTAACAAAAGTATCACAAAGTCCCATGGTAGTACAAGGGTTGCATAGCAATCCGTATCACACCACAGCGGCCTCTTAAGCCACTTAAAATGTACAGTATGAATGCAATTGGATTGGATTGGTTTGGGAACAAAATAATGTGCTTTGTTCTTATGTGCAAATGCCTTTAAAACAATTTGTGCTTTTATATGCAAGCTCAAGCCCCATTAAAAATGAATCATTCCGCCTTTGAATCAATCATTCGATCTTATCCAGCAAACAGGAAAATGCGAAAATGTCCAAAAGGGTTTACTAAAATAAAAACAGGATATTTTATAAGACAGAAAACAAAAAGACCACTGAATGAAGCAGATATTTATGTGCAATCCACTGTAAAAGACTGTAAAATATTTTTTCACCAAAAATGAAGCAGCACAACTGTAATCAGAAGTATTTCTTGAGCAGCAAATAGAAAAAAAAGATTATTATTTTTGAAGGATCCTGTGAGACTGAAGACACTAAAAATGAGCCTTTTCTTCGCAGAAATAAATGACATTTTTAAATATATGCATATAGGATACAATTATTTAAAAACTTTAACATTATTTCATAATATTACTGTTTTTAGTGTTTTGTCTAATAAATACTCCATAGGTAAGTATAAAAGATTTTTTCAAAAACATTTAAACAATAAGTACAGACCCCAAACTTTAATCATGTGTACACAGATTAACTGTTAAACACTTATTTGACACGCTATTTACTAAAAATTACTTTTAAAAAGTAAGTCTTCTATATCAAGGTCAACCTTTAGATACAGTTGATATATATTCACAAAATTGCCTAAATTCACGCGATACTGCTCATGATGTATTTACAGCGGATGGCCTCTTCTGTTGTTTTATTTGGCCTCATCATGATTCTGCTGGTAGTCCTGCAGAGATGCTGAGGAGAGAATCTGTGTCAAAGGGCTCTCGTGTTGTCTTACAGCTCTACACTAAAGCAGCTTTCTCAGCGAGCAGATAACATGCAGAGCTACATGTGTGCGATGTAATTTCAGAGCCATCATGAAATATGCACTCTAGATCAAGTCTGTCTGCAGTCACTGCCATCAAGAACAGCCTGCTCTCTGAATGTGGGAAAGTTTTTTATAGACATGTAAATCCCACCTTTCAAAATGCCGTATAGAGAATGAGAAACCAATCTGGCACGTCTACCAATGACAATCTATCGACTTTCAGAAATATTTCTGCAGAAGAATAAAAAATATAGTGCTTATTTCTTTCATCAAACATCTTACTTTCTAACAAAATTGAATTCAACGTATACTGACACTAAGGCCAAAATAATGACACTATGTCTGCACAGTTTTGGGGGGGAAATCAAATTTATATTTAATAACTAGCTCCAGTTTTGCTGTACTTTGTGTAGGGCTTCAAAATTTGGGTCAAAATGTTGTGATTATGTATCAAGATAAATTAAAATATTAAATAAAATAGGAAATATTACCATTGCAAATATATTACTATTATTAATTTATTTATTTAATTTACTACAATTAAAAATGCTATTAAAAAAAGCAGGTTTGTTATATTTTTTTATTATAATAATAATACTTAGTATTATTATTAACAATTATACATATTATTAATAAATGAAAATATTAAAGCAAAGAGGAAATATTAATACTGCATAAATACTATTTCACTTTAAAATAAAAAAAACTGTGTGCATTTAAGAAAAAAAGGCTTCATTTTATTTTGTACTGTATCTTGTAACTGTAAAATTATATTATATTTTTGTTTCAATTCTTTATGTTCAATTGAATTTGTGTCACGATCTCCGGTCTTTTGCTCAGTCACATCTGCATTAGAGTTCCCATCATGCTCCTTGATCCACACCTGCACTCAGTCAGTCTTGAACCACTGCCAATACCATTCACCTCGTTAACTCACCCTACTTAAGCACACAGCTTACCCTAAGCTGGTCTCGTTTAGAGTTAAGACTGTATTCTCCAGAGTTCATGTCTCCATCATTTCTCCATCAGTTCCTCCTGAGTTCCCGAGTCTCCCTGTGTTTGACGTAACCTGGATACTTACCTAAAAGAAAATGAGGTGTGTGCATTCCTGGTACCTCATCTCCACATCTATGATCTCTCCAGCACCTGCAGAGACAGTAAAGACCAGTTACCTCTCCATCTATACTCTGAATTGCTCTTACCTCTATTTACTTACCTGTAATACTCCATTTGCTCATCATTGCAATAAAACTGAACTGTTGTTGAATTGTCCATCTGTCTGTGATCCGTAACAGAAGACCAGACCTACACTGATCACAGTACAAGCATTCCTCTCCATCAAGCTGAACTGCTATACTCCCTCTCACAAAATGACCATCACCTTGCCCAATATGCAGAGGAATTCTTGGATTTGGCCTCCTCCGTCTATTTGGAGGTTAAATTGCTTATAGCAATCTTCCATGGAGGTTTCATTATACTCGATGCCCTGGGATAGTAACAACTGCTCACTGGAGCAATATATCCCTTATGCACTCTTGCTCAGTCGATCTTTCTCCAGAACACCACATTCTTCACCTCCAGCTCCTGAGTCACCTCCAGCGTCAGCTCCAGCCACTGAGGGTTTACTCCAGTGTTGGCTCCAACCCCTTGAGTCTGCTCCTGGTTTGGTTCCAGCATCGGCTCCAGCCCCTGAGTTGGCTCAAGTGTCGGCTCCAGCCCCGGAATCTGCTCCAGCCCGAGTCCCCTCCAGCGTTGGCTCCAGCCTCTAAATCGCCTCCAGCTTCGGCTCCTGCCCCTGAGTCTGCTCCAGCGTCGGCTCCAGCCCCTGAATCTGCTGCAACTTTGCCTCCAGCCCTGGAGTAGTTTTGCGTAGCCAGACCTTCAAACTTACAGCTGAAGGTCCATGAACTGCAGGTCTAGGACCGCACAAGAGGCCATATGACTGACAGGTAAAGCAACCAATCAGGTTTCGTGTTGTGCCATGTGTTTAGGGCCATGGAAATGTCCCCACAATAACAGACCGGTGTGTAAAACTCTTGGGATGTATTTTAAAGAGTCTATGCTGCAAACTTGTTTAATTTCACATAGTTTTAAAATCCAAAACTTAGCTGATCCTGATAAGGGTTCATTGTCACAGTTGTAAACACAAGAGCTTTCTTTTAACATGAGGGTGTTTGGCAACAAGGCATTTTTGTTTCCAGGTGGAACATTAAAGAAAGTGGCACACCTGTCTCCCGGAAATCCTGTATAATTCAACCAATCAGATGATGAATTTGAAACTCCTGAAGAGTTTCCAATTTTGTGTGCCATATGCATCAAATTTTCACCCAACAGTGCATGGGCAGGATATCTGAGGCTCAGACTAGCCCCTGAGTCCGCTCCAGAATCAGCTCCAGTCCCTGAGTTGGCTCCAGCATTGGCTCCAGCCCCAGAGCTCATCTCAGAGTCCACTCCAGCCCCAGAGCTCATCTCAGAGTCCACTCCAGCTCAGGAGCTCATCTGAGAGTCCACTCCAGCCTCGGAGCTCATCTCAGAGTCCACTCCAGCCTCGAAGCTCATCTCAGAGTCCACTCCAGAGCTCATCTCAGAGTCCACTCCAGAGCTCATCTCAGAGTCCACTCCAGCTCAGGAGCTCATCTGAGAGTCCACTCCAGCCCTGGAGCTCATCTGAGAGTCCACTCCAGCCCTGGAGCTCATCTGAGAGTCCACTCCAGCTCAGGAGCACATCTGAGAGTCCACTCCAGCCCTGGAGCTCATCTGAGAGTCCACTCCAGCCCTGGAGCTCATCTGAGAGTCCATTCCAGCCTCGGAGCTCATCTCAAAGTCCACTCCAGGCCCGGAGCTCATCTCAGAGTCCACTCCAGCCCCGGAGCTCATCTCAGAGTCCACTCCAGGCCCGGAGCTCATCTCAGGGTCCACTCCAGGCCCGGAGCTCATCTCAGGGTCCACTCCAGGCCCGGAGCTCATCTCAGGGTCCACTCCAGGCCCGGAGCTCATCTCAGGGTCCACTCCAGTCCCGGAGCTCATCTCAGGGTCCACTCCAGAACTCATCTCAGAGTCCACTCCAGGCCCGGAGCTCATCTCAGAGTCCACTCCAGCCCCGGAGCTCATCTCAGGGTCCACTCCAGGCCCGGAGCTCATCTCAGAGTCCACTCCAGAGCTCATCTCAGAGTCCACTCCAGAGCTCATCTCAGGGTCCACTCCAGGCCCGGAGCTCATCTCAGAGTCCACTCCAGCCCTGGAGCTCATCTCAGGGTCCACTCAAGCCCCAGAGCTCATCTCAGGGTCCACTCCAGCCCCGGAGCTCATCTCAGGGTCCACTCCAGCCCCGGAGCTCATCTCAGAGTCCACTCCAGCCCCGGAGCTCATCTCAGGGTCCACTCAAGCCCCAGAGCTCATCTCAGGGTCCACTCCAGCCCCGGAGCTCATCTCAGAGTCCACTCCAGCCCCGGAGCTCATCTCAGGGTCCACTCAAGCCCCAGAGCTCATCTCAGGGTCCACTCCAGCCCCGGAGCTCATCTCAGGGTCCACTCCAGCCCCAGAGCTCATCTCAGAGTCCACTCCAGCCCCGGAGCTCATCTCAGGGTCCACTCCAGCCCCGGAGTTCATCTCAGGGTCCACTCCAGGCCCGGAGCTCATCTCAGGGTCCACTCCAAAGCTCAACTCAGAGTCCACTCAAGGCCCGGAGCTCATTTCAGAGTCCACTCCAGCCCCGGAGCTCATCCCAGGGTCCACTCCAGCCCCGGAGCTCATCTCAGAGTCCACTCCAGCCCCGGAGCTCATCTCAGAGTCCACTCCAGCCCCGGAGCTCATCTCAGGGTCCACTCCAGCCCCGGAGCTCATCTCAGAGTCTACAATGCTGTCTGTAATGGCTCTGGTAATTATTTGTGTTTGGGCCTGCTCTCACCCCAGTGCTCAGCCAGGTGGCCCCAAAACTCACTCGGAGCACACTTTCACTATAGAATTCTCTAGCGCCATCTGTATCTCCGGTTGCTCCCTTGTGTCTCCAGTATTCCCTGAGTCTCCAGTGCCCCCTGTACCTCCCTGGCCTTCTTTGCTGCCGGCACCTCCTTGGTATCCTGTAATGCTGGCACCTCCCTGAGCTACCAGCATCTCCTTGGTTCCCTGAGTTATTGGTGCCACCCTGGAGTCACTCCAGTCTAATGGCACAGCCTTGGTTACCTTCCTAGCACCTACCACTTGTCGAGGAAATCTATCCTTCCTCGCTGGTGGTCCTCTTCTTGGCATGAGGACACACCTTCTTTGAGGTGGAGTACTGTCAAGATCTATGGTATTTTCCTTGGTCACATCTGGACTACAGTTCTCATCATGCTCCTTGATTCACACCGGCACTTGAACCACACCTGACCGTTCACCTTGTTAACTCGCCCTATTTAAGCACACAGCTCTTATACCCTAATTGTCTGGTTAAGACTGTATTCTCCAGAGTTCCTGTCTCCTTCGTTCTCCGGTGTTTCACCTGAGTTCCTGTGTTTGACATAACCTGGATACTTACCTAAAAGAAGACAAGGTATGTGCATTCCTGGTACCTCATCTCTATGTCTATGATCTCTCCAGCACCTGCAGAGACAGTAAACACCAGTTACCTCTCCATCTATACTCTAAATTGCTTGACTTATTTACCTGCATTACTCCATTTGTTTTTTCACTGCAATACTGTTGAAAGTCTGTGATCTGTGTTTTATAATTTAAGTATTTTTTTAATGTCAATACTGTTTATTACAGACTTTTAAACAAACTATAATATATAAAACAATAAATAAATGATATAACTTTGAAATACATTGAGTTTTAATGTTTATCAAAGCCTTGCCAAATATACTTATATTGCAAGTTCTGTATAGCAAACACAAATCAAAATACTTTGGTTATTTAGTCAAAACTACTATCTGTGACATTCAACAAACCTATATTCCTTTGGTGCCAAGATTTTAGACAATATATCTGAATAGAATGCACAAATATTGCTGGTATTTGATGTTGCTCTCTCGTTTGGATTTGTACTCCTAGAACATTCAGTTTCCAAAACAGAAGCTCCCATTTCACACCTGACTACATGGCATTGAAGCTCGTCGGCAGTGTCAGAGATGGATGGCAACACACACAAGAGCAGTCAGTGAGTCCCAGCATGCATCACACCCTTCTGTCCTAATGGGAATGTGCAGCTGCTGGGACGGTCAAACTCAGATGCCCTTGACTTCAAACACTGTCCTCGATTATTCCATACAAACAGCAGGATCTGTAAGCAGATTTGCTCACTCAGACACATGTGCATCTCTCACGACCGTTGCATATCGAGACAGTGGAAACAGATTAACTATTGCTTATAATTCAGCTAAAAGCAATGCAGGTGACGAGTCGAAACAGAATGGTGGATACTACTGTTTTTGCGTGCATGCATCTTGTTTGATCACAGAGCAGAAATGCAGGGGCCATTTTAGCCTCTAAATTGCTTTAGTAAGAGATACACTGCAGCACTGAATCAGTTTAACCAAATCAATAACTGACTGTTTATACATGCTGATATACATAAACATGCTGCTATTCACCACACAATACACTATTTCACCAACAAACTGAGTTAAAGCAAGTGTTGAGTATTTTATTTAAACAATTTTCAAATATCAGATGCTTTAAAGTTGTGACGTAACAGAAGTAGCAGATATTTCTTATTATTTAATAAAACTATTAAACTGAATTGAAAATATTTTGGTAAAAATACAATTTCAATGTAAAATACAACAAATAACAGTAATAATGACTTTATTTTACAGTACAACTGCAACATGACTAATATTAATTTCTTCATTTCCAACTGATTTGTTTCATAATTGAAGAATTTTACAACATTAATACTGATATTTTCATGGTTCTTACGGTGAAGCTGCATTGAATCAATGTATTGATTGGATTGTAGGCAGATCTGAATGCAAGTTTGCAATCAATTGTAAGAGAGTAAAAAAATTACAAAGTAAAAAAATATATATTTTTGCAATGTAATCAAAAACATACATCTAAAAATTACAATAAATATATTTAAAAAATATAACATTGACTATATATTTTCATTTCATGCATTTTTTTCTCAACTATGCTTTTTTATGTACAGTAAATTTCTTTATACATACTGAATTAATTTGTAAAATATGTTTTCTTTCTATAAAACATAATTTATTTATTTTTTGCCACTTTGGTTATGGGGTGAAATATGATCCTCTATACTTGCATCAGTGTTTGATTCCCATTACATGCAATCATCAGAATATGAAAGCTGATATAAGCTACACCTTCTCTTTCTCTCTTTATACTGCTGAGAACGGGACTCCTCTGAACATTAGAGCTACTCTCCTTCTGCATCAGACAATCAATGAAATGAATGCTGAAAAGAGCTCTCTGATCATCTATCAAGGGCACTTTCATATGTTAAAGAAGGCAAAACAAGTGTTCAAGTGGAGAAACGGTGGCAACTTCAGCATAAATACGAAACCTGCTTTGATTCTGAATTATCTATCAGCCAAAGGAGACCCAGCTTTCTGCAAAATTAACTTCAGAAGGACAACGACTGCTTCCCTGCTCCTCAGGACTGTTAAAGAACCCCAATGACAAATATTGTATGTCTACTTTATTATTAATAAAGTTGGTATATACAGTAAGTATTCAAATTCAGAGAAAATGCTTATTTCCTGCCTAAACTAACCTAACTTCCTCTGACCAATAATACCAATAATTGTGCGTTTCATCGAAAGCATATATGGGCTTTGTAAACCGTCATCCCGCCACAAACACAACACTAAACACATTCTGACTGTGAGGGAAATGTGCTCACTTTCTGTAGTTGACCAAGGGCTTGGCGGTCACGAAGGGTCTGAGCAGCGTTTGCACCCGGCTCTCCCAGCACCAGAAAGTGGGATAGTACGTCTCTGAGACCACGGGGCATTTCTCCCTCAGGAACTGATGAAACTTCTTTCCTCCAGCTATCAGTATGGGCTTCTGCAAAGAGCAAGACAGTTGAGACAGTTCAAAATATTTGTAGAATAGAAATTCATTTATTTATTTTGATAATACTAAGACTTTTTAGTAAATATATGATAACAATTACTATTATAATCATAATATACAATACACATTTATTAATTCTATTACAACTCTATTTGATAAAATACATATAATAATAATAAATATAATATAATAATAACAATCATAATATATCTTACATAATTATTATAATGATGGTTAATTAAAAAAATACATTTGATATCATATTATAAATATACTGTATTATTTTATGATAAAATATTATATTATTATTATAATAATAACAATCATATATATATTAATAAATAATAAAAATCAATTAAATTAAATACAAATAATTTTATATCAAATTAAAATATATTGTATTATTTTATTATAATACAAATAGAATGAAATTGTGACATATATTTGCAAAAAAAAAAAAAAATTATCAAGAAAATTAACTTTTTACCCTAAAGAAACCGAGTGACTTGATAGAATAGCTTATGAATATGTTATAATAGTAGTTTTAATAGTCTGCTAAATAAATTATAATTGTATAGTTTTATATTTCTGTGTGCACCATACAGATATATTTGAGCTTTGTCTAGAGACAATCTTGCTGAACAACTGATTTCATTATTGTCTATCAACCTTTAAAAACCAATCAGTGTTTTGTTCTGTGTGGTGAAAATGAGAACACTAGTGAACTATTATACAATATGCAGAGTCACTACCTTAAAATCTATTTCCCTGTCTTAGCTGTAAAAAAAAGGGGAAATATGCTTTTAGGGCACTATTTTTACCCGTGCATATGTTTCAACATGGCAGCAAGATAATTCCTTTGACAGATGAAAGCTTGAATACATATTCCAAGGCGCATTATGACATTAATATCCGCTGTGCACTCGCGTAAGATTACATTATGCGGACTGAGTCAAATACTGGCATGCATTATGACATCATTTGCCACCAGTTCTCTGCAAATATGACCCAATCGCGTGCACGAGCATCCGAATCAGTCCATTTATGTGGTCATGAATGTGAACGCAGCCGACTCGGATACACAGTCACCTTACCTTGGCCACAGAGATCAGGTAATAGCAGGCATAAGCGGCGCTGAATCCGAGCACCACTGACAGTCCAACCCCAGAGCCAAATAGCCCGACTTTAACTTGGTTTTTGAAGTAATGTGAAAGGTCACTCGTAAATAAATTAAAATTAAGCTCCGGTGAGATCATTTCCTTATAAGGCCCTCGGTTCCGGCCACTGAGACACTCGGGCTGCTGCTGGATGAGAGGATGCGCGTCCGAATGCAGAGGTGAACGGAGACAGGAGTTTAGAGATGAGGAGATGGGTGGCGCTCTGCGAGGAAAGTCAGTGCAGCCCGGAGAAATGCAACCCTGTAGAGCGGAAAACAGAGGCAGGTCGAAGTGGGCGGGGCTTAGGATTCGGCATTTCTTTTTCTTGATTGGATTGATCATTTAAAGCCACGCGGTTGATGTAAAAGTGCCCGAAAAACAACGCCTGCACATGAAACGTTGTTTGTTGGTATGTTTGTTTTTGCCAAATATTATTTAAAAAATTAAAACACACAAGAAACACACACAACTCTAAGTAGCTTAAAATACACAAATTACTTAGGCCTAAATAAATATTCTGGAAATCTTACAGATATGTAAAGTCCTTTTTTAATTATTATTAAATCTTATATGCTTCCTTTTTCCGTGAAGATGGGTTGAGTTTAGGTTAATGTGCTTTTGTTTTTGCATTGCCAAAATAAATGAAAATAAGTTTAGAGAAATTTATAACTAAAACAGAGCCTGTATATATTTATATTTTTAGAATTTCTGTAATTCTTACTGTAAAGCGATGTCACGTGATGCGTGTTACTTTACTCAACATAGAAGCAAGTAGCCAATCAGAATCTTCTGTGGTTGCACGAATGCGCATTTTACTAGGACTGCTTGGGCAGATTTTCATTTTGCGTGTCATTAAAATGTTCAGAGTTTCAAATGCGGCTCGGCGATGGATGTAAAAATACTACTTGGTCATGAATATTAATGAGGGTGCGTGAGTGGACACTTCAAGAAGGTTACTAAGCAACGTCAGCGCAACCTAATTAATATTCAGTGTTGCTTTTGGTGTCGTCCAGGGTTTTATTTTATTTTTTATTTTTATTTATTTTTATTTTTATTTTTTTTATCTTTATTATTCATAAGCATTAGCGTTTCCACTCATTTTATCTAGTTGGTCATCTTTATATGGAGTACCAGTGAATTTTTTTTTGTTTTTTGTTTGTTGTTTTTTTTTTTTTTGCCTGCACGCTTTAATGTCTATATTAACATACATGACTACTGGTTTACTCAGAGAACTGGACAGCAGTTATATAAAATGCGATCACTTTATTAATGCAGTATAAAATAACTACGACAGATTAATTAGAGTTTGTCTGCTTAGTTTAATATAGACAGAAAATCTGCAGTATAGAGCCCTCTAGTGAAGACAGGGTCCAATCGACCCAAGTTTGTCTTTCTCGCCTGTTGTTTTTTGTTGGTTGTTTTACTTCTGCTGAACTGAGAACTAACTAACTTATTAGACAGATTTTCATCATAGAAATAAATATATAAATTGCAACATTAAACGTTTTTTTTAGGTCCATTAACGTCACATACAAGGCAAAGAGTACAAGGCAGATGTGCTGTGCAGTTTAAAGCATGTAAAACAGAATAACAACATACATTTTTTAAATATTTAAAGTAATATAAAAACAATTCTAGGATAAAAAAAATGCTATATAATATTAAAGGGTTAGTTCAGCCAAATATTAAAATTATGTCATTAATAACTTACCCTCATGTTGTTCCAAACCCGTAAGACCTCCGTTTATCTTTGGAACACAGTTTAACATATTTAAGATTTAGTCCCAGAGCTCTATACTGTATACCGTATACTGTCCATGTCCAGAAAGTTTAGAAAAACATCATCAAAGTAGTCCATGTGACATCAGAGAGTCAGTTAGAATATTTTGAAGCATCGAAAATACATTTTACTCCAAAAATAGCAAAAAATACGACTTTATTCAACATTGTCTTCTCTTCCGTGTCTGTTGTGAGCGAGTTCAAAACACAGCAGTTTGTGATATCCAGTTCACGAATGAATCACTCGATGTTACCGAATCTTTTTGAACCAGTTCACCAAATCGAACTGAATCATTTTAAACTGTTCGCATCTCCAATACGCATTAATCCACAAATGACTTGAGCTGTTAACTTTTTTAATGTGGCTGACACTCCCTCTGAGTTCAAACAAACCAATATCCCGGAGTAATTCATTTACTCAAACAGTAAACTGACTGAACTGATGTGAAGAGAGAACTGAAGATGAACACCGAGCCGAGCCAGATAACGAACTAAATGTATTTTCGATGCTTCAAAATATTCTAACTGACTCTCTGATGTCACATGGACTACTTTGATGATGTTGTTCTTACCTTTCTGGACATGGACAGTATACCGTATATACCGACATTATATAAAATATGTTAAACTGTGTTCCGAAGATAAACGGAGGTCTTACGTGTTTGGAACGACATAAGGGTAAGTTTTTAATGACATAATTAAACATTTTCGATGAACTAACCCTTTAAGTTCTTTTCGGGGTTATCAGGAGAAAATGCCTCATAATGCATATATGTGTTAATTGACATTTAATGTCATATGATAAACGCATTTATGCATTTTTTTTTTTTTTTTTTTTTTTAGAAATTGCCCCTTTGCACAAATTCAAACATCTGGCTTGGCTGTTCGGTTGTAAATAAATCTTAACCAATGATTCCTCATTGACATAGAGTTTTGTAACTCTGCAGATCTTATACATGCACAAATAGCTACATAAAACCCTAAAGAAAAGGAAAAATAGAAATCACATCATATGACTCCTTTAATCTCACCTTTTTGTAATTAATCACATATCAATATATTTATATTACATTAATATTATATTAATTTCACACTGAATCTAAAAAAAAAACCACAGAGCCGTAGTTCACTGACAAGCTAGGAAATATCATGTTCATAATCGCATTCAATTATAACTGTGATATTGCCTGTTTGTCAGTGAACTACGGCTTTGTGTTTTAAATGCCGCTCCATCTGAAAGCAGGTGATGGCGATTTACTAGCAATCACGGAACTGGCTTTACTGACGAGATGTGCTTGACAAACTGCACAGCCCTAGTTCATACAGTCTCATATAGTTCATATAGTCATGCATTGTTCCTGGATAGTGGTAGTTGTGTTAGATGCATAAAAGGTTGTGGGTTCAATTCCCAGGTAAAAAAAAGTATAGCCTGAATGCACTGTGTAATAATAAAACTCCATATTCATCCGGAAGAAGGAGGCGGGAACCGGCGGACAATCAAATGAAACTTTAATAATTCAAAATAAACACAAAACAGTGCATCAGCCCCTCACGGACGACTGATGCGCACTAATAAAAATCAAACCCAACTAAAAGCCAAGGCCTGGTCCTCTCTCGTCCTTCACTGTCGTCGCTCCAGTTTTATATCCTTCCATTTCCTCTGTGGGACTCGAGACCGGTGGTGGGTCGCAGGTGTCGCTCATTTCCCAGTCACTCCACCGGCCTCGCTCGTTCCCACCAGGCGGCAAGGAAGTCGACCTGAAGTTGAAGTCGGCTGCGTGCCGCCATCTTGTAGCAGAACTTCACTTGCGTTAGCATTCCCATTGACTCCCATTCATTTTGGCGTCACTTTGACAGCGAATAACTTTACATCTGAGGCGTTTAAAGACTCCGTTTGTCCATTTTTTATTTTTAAAGATACACGACGATGTATAAAGGGTTCCATTACCTTCTATGTTACATTATGGCCCCGTATAAACAGTTTTTGTAAAAAATAGGCTAACGATTGCGTCATAACCACTCGACTCTCTGTCGCATTACCGTACAGACAGGAGGAGAAGCTCGCAGGCAATTAACTTAATATGGCATACTGGTGTTACATTTTAAAATACTATACAAAATAATTAATCTGAATACTTACTCCTGCTCACTCACGCAAAAGAACTCACCGCTCAAGCTCGCCGTCTCTGTAAGATTAACGATGGCAGTTTGCACGCAAAGCCACTTAGAAGATTTACATCTGTCAGACAGGTTGCTGATGTCGTCAAGATTCGTTTGAGTCTGCGCGTCAGAAACGGAAGTGCTAAAAAATGCTAAAAATGGGCTTCACTTGTCTCAATTGAGTTCCAATGGGGTCGGTGTGTCCATTTCTTTCACTCTCTATGGTTCCCACATCCCTCGGCCCCGCCCCACTCGTCACACACTGTAAGTCACTTTGGATAAAAGTGTCTGATAAATGCATAAATGTATAATATATACAACGCATTCATTTTGACAGACATAATTATAATCCATGTTGAACACAGTTGTGCTGCTTAATGTTTTTTTTTTGTTTGTTTGTTTGTTTTTGTGGAAACTGTAAGCATTCATTTGTTTCTGGATTTCTCTGGATTAGCCTACTGTCACTTTTAATCACTTTAATTTGTCTATGCTGAGTTAAAGCAGGAATTTCTTCAAAATTGTCATGTAATAATTCATAAATGATAATGATAATGATAATTCATAAATTACTTTTTCTACTGTAGTTTTGTTCATTTTTGTCCTTTTTTTGTCCTTTTTGTATTGTCTTTTCTTTTTTCAGAAAAGCAGTGTATTTTCTAAACTGATTGTGATATATTTAGAGACCTTACTCATTGTTTGTAATTCATGTTAATTCATGTTAATTAGATGCCATGAAAAACTACACCTCAAGCTGAAAGTTCTCCATAGTAGGGATGGGCAAATCGATCCTGAAGTAGCGATAAATCGATACTGATGTGAGTATCGAAAGTATCAATGCTCTCCGAATAAAATGGTTGTATTTTATGCATGCAACAGCGTATTACTTGAAGTCCCTTATGACAATAAATCACGGTGAAGTAAAGATAGTTTAACTATAGTATTTGTAGATTTCCTTGGCTACCACTACAGTAAACATATTTACACCATGTGTAAGCAAACATATAACCTAATAAGTTGCAATTAAGGCGTATTGAATGTTAAAATGCATTTCAAATATAAAGTTAAGTAGGTATTATTACCCATTGTGCTCGTAATCTAAAAGTTCAGTTTAGAAGTATTGTATCGGTATCGATGATAATGGCCATCAAAAGTATCGGTATCGTACCGAGAACAAAATATATGGTATTGCCCATCCCTACTACATAGGTCTTCCACAAAAATGGTCGAGAAATATACAGCAAAATACATTTGTGAGATCACTGAAATGTAAATCTGGTGTTCTCAGAAACCCATGTAGCCTAAATTACTAGACTCGTCGTTAATGTTTAATATTGAAATACCGCACATGTTCTGTGGTCCTGTAACTTGATATTTGATATATGCAAATAACCTTTTATTATGAATCAATAGAGCCTTGACACTCATGTCTTAAGACTTGAACATTTTAATGTCTACTCTTTGGCACACTTTTTGATCAACTAAATAACTAAGGGGTGTATGCATTTGACTGATAGAGCTTGTTAATGGATGTTGCTTCTAGATTCATTTTAAATGTGTAGAAAGTTCATTTTTTTTCCGTTGTCTGTTGCTCTTTGTGTCTCTTAAGGTCAAGATAGTAATTTTGCTGAAGCTGCTAGGTGATTATTATTACGTAAAGAAAATGTAGACACAAACTAACAAACACTAAAACTTCTGTAGACAATAACTACCTGTTATTTTCGAGATATAATACTGAATGTTCCTGTTTGTGTAATATTACATATCATTTAGATCTAAACCTCTTGAATTAAGGGATAATAAATCTAACAAATAATGAAAGGCTGTGCTCTCATGATTTTACAAAAATGAAATTTATTTTCCATATTTATGTTTTATTTGTCCTTGTAGTTAACATAATAACAAGTTAACAAAGTTTATTTTTATTAATTTGTGTTGTTTTTGTTTTGATATTTGAAAGTGGTCTCCGAGTCTGTTCGGTGTAGCTGCCCCAGATTTGCCTGAGCTGGCCATTCAAGTCTTAAATACTTTTTAATACTTAAATTATATTCGCTTATAAATGAACCGTTTAATTAACCTGTTTACGCTGTATATTTTACGGTCGAAGATCAACAAATACGATCAAATAACATTCTGATTAATTCATTTTATATTGGCGCTATTTGAGCCAGCCCTCCGCTGAGAAGTTTCTGGGTCTTAAATAAAACACTCGTAATGAGGAGGCGCGATCATGGCGGACGTGCTGAGTGTTCTTCGCCTGTACAACATCCAGAAAAAGGAGATCGTTGCGAAAGGGGATGAAGTTATTTTCGGAGAATTCTCCTGGCCTAAAAATGTCAAAACTAACTATGTTATTTGGGGGTAAGTGTGCGCTTCATCCGCTCGGTTCTTCGTGTTGTTTTGAGCCGAGCTGCTTTAGCTGCTAATACGCTGCTGCTAAACTCGTGTTGTGTTGAAGTGTTCTTGTACATAATAAAGAGTTTTGTGTCTGTAACTCACAGTAGTTATGTGTCAAACACTGGGAGACTGTAACTAATCTGTTGGTTGTTGTTTAAAACACACTGAGCTGTTTGCACAGAAAGCATTTAGGCTTGCGCAACAACTTCTCATTTGTGACACTGTTGAATCGTTATTGTTTCAAACTTTATAATCCAAACTAACTTGGTACCGCAATGTTTTCAATGTTTTTGGACATAATATACCTTAAGGTACACTGGAGTAACACGTAAAGACCCATGTGATAATAAAAGTATCACCTTACACTGTTCTTTTGTTTGTTGTGTTTATGGTAACGTTATAATGTATATATTTTTTATGTGTCCTGTTTAAGGTTTGTCTGAGGTTGCTGTGCTTTGTAACCCATTTTGATGAAAATGTATCTTTTTGAAAGGTTCCCAGATTTTTTTTAAACATGCAATTTAATTACAGAACTGGAAAAGAGGGACAGCCTAAAGAGTACTACACTCTTGACTCGATTCTGTTCCTGCTCAACAATGTGCATCTTCCTCACCCTTCGTATGTGCGGAGAGCTGCAGTGAGTACAGATGCACAGTTTATAGCACGCACTTTAAAATGTGATCAAAGTGTATTCATTTTATTATTACTATTGCCATTTTTGTTTTCATGATATTTACATACATTTAAACCTTGCCTCTCAGAGAAGTCAATAGTTTTTTTTGTGATGCAATTGTTCTTTTATATTCAGGTTTCAATTAAAGCTTAATCTATAAAAGGAAATATCCTAATCTCAATGGTTTTCTTTAATAATGTTGTTTGAGTGCACAGGTGGTTGAAAAGTAAAACATAAGCCTGCTTTTGTGATTGCAGACAGAGAACATCCCTGTTGTAAGACGACCCGATAGAAAAGACTTGCTGTCTTATCTCAATGGAGAAAGCTGTAAGTGTGACGAGGAATCACAGACATTAGTGTTCAAGCTCTTTATTAAACAACACTTATTTATCTGTTTGTCAATTAATTTTACAGCATCATCAACAAGCATCGACAGAAGTGCACCCATTGAGATTGGTTTACAAAGGCCGACGCAAGGTGTGTGGTTTTTTTAGTGTATTTTTGATATAAAAAAAAAAATCATAACAGGCCATAATTTGTTCTTTATTTTAGGGCATGTTATAATATGATAAAATAGTCAAAAGTCTCTCTATTTGAGCCGTATCCTGGCAATAAATTGCAATTGTTTTAACAGTTAAAAGGGCAGCAGATGAAGTGTCTTCAGAGGCCAAAAAGCCTCGGGTTGAAGTAAGAAGCGTTTTAAAACTTCAATACAAAAAAAAGATCTGTTTGAAATGCTGTAAAGCAATATGCCTGGATGCTGCTTATGATTTGTGCATGTGCTTCTCAGGATGAAGAGCGTGTGCGTCTGGATAAGGAGCGTCTGGCCGCGCGTCTCGAGGGTCATAAGGAAAGCATTGTGCAGACAGATCAGATCAGGTATGATCAAACTGATCCAACGTTTTAACATCGTGAGCAAAAATATGGACACAAGGTTTTCCTATATCTTTTGTGTTCAGCAGAAGATAATAATGCATACCGGTTTGGAAAAATACTAAATGATGACCATTTTCATTTTTAGATTGACTATTCCCTTCAATACATTTTCTAAATGACATTTTTATAATTTGTGTGTAATTAGTTATATAAACCCAGTAAAGCTGTGTAGTTCAGTAAATTTAATCAATGTTGAAGCGATTGCCTAACATTGCCTTTTTATTATAATTCACAATATAACAGCTTGTCATATCTTAACCGTTTAGTTCTCCTAGTTTGTAATTCTTCTTCTGATCTCAGGTCTCTGTCTGAAGCCATGTCTGTGGAGAAGATCGCTGCTATCAAGGCCAAGATCATGGCCAAGAAGCGCTCCACCATCAAGACTGACCTGGACGATGACATCACCCAGAAACAGAGAAGCTTCGTGGATGCTGAAGTGGACGTGACCCGAGACATTGTGAGTCGAGAGAGAGTGTGGCGGACGAGGACCACCATTTTACAGAGCACCGGCAAGGTAAGAGGAGACACTCAGGGCTGTCCATTAAGACAAACATATAAATAAATGCCATCGTGGACCTTAGGCTTTCCTACCAATGTCTCTGTAATTATTTACTCTGCTGCCACAATATCTTTTAAATGTATTTTAATGAATTAATAAACATTTAATCAAATTGTGTATCAAGTTGGAGTGAATTGTTCTGATTTTTCAAAATTTGCAGCCGATGAACATTTATTGGCCAAAAAAAAAAAATCTCAATATATTGTAAATTGTTGTACACAGATGAGTTTGTACATTGTTTTCATTTCTTTTTTTATATACATTTATATTTGTTACAAATGATTTATTGGCCAAATAAAATTATTTACATCTGTAGTTAATACTATTATATTTTTCCTACGATTTATTGTTTAATTAAAATGATATATTATATCTGGATTATAGCATCTTGTGTTTTGGTGGTTCTGAAATCTAAAACGGTTGTCCTGCGGGTGGAGGTGTTTCACTGATCAAGCTGTTGTCTAGTTTGGGTTATTTTGTAAGGGTTGGATTTTGAATGGTTAGTTAACTCATAACTTGGTTAAAAGCCATGTATAAAGAATATGAACTCCTGAACATGATGATCTTTTGATGTTGTAGAATTTCTCCAAAAATATATTTGCCATCCTACAATCAGTGAAGGCGCGGGAGGAAGGTCGAGCCCCTGAACAGAGACAGACCCAGAACCAAACACAGGTGGTGAGTACACAATCAGAGACGCTTTATTAATGTGCGAGTGTTTGTGGTTCGTTTCCTCATCTGCTGTATATCAGAATATATATTTTTTTATATATATAGAACTTCAAACGCTAATTAACAATTGCTTGGATACATTCCTCAATACTTAAAAACACTTCTTCAAAACTCTTCACTTGGCTTTCATAACAAACTTTCACCTGGGCACAGCAGTTAATTTTAAATGGAAAGAGCACAGCCTTAGTTTGTTCATATATAGAGATTTATTTTATTTGTTACTTGTTTGTTTTAAAATCTGTTTAGTTTAATTATTTCAATTTCACAAAGAAATGTGCTCCAATAGCCTAAAAAAGACACCTTTTCATTTACTTTATAATGTCTTCAATCTAATAAAAAAAATAATAATCGTGAGAAAATCGAATCGTGAGTTGTGAATCGTTACATCTCTACTTAACAGGAAAAATTAGTTGTTGGTGGGGTTTTTTGTCTGTAAACTTTCATTACAAAACAAGAATGATGCTATATGCCACTGTTACATGTTTACTTTACAGTGCAAAATTACCATCTATAAAAAAGACAAATAAGAAATAATGATTTTGAAAGATTAACACAAGTGTAGTTGTTCAACTAAATCTGTTTTGGTAGTATTTCATTTTTTTTATTTATCAGGAATATGTTCGCTATTTTGATCATGGACGATTAAAATGTTTCCACAATCTGCTTTTAAAATGGTTCTTAATATTTTTCAGTTATCTTTCGCATCGGATTGCTCTAATACCGTCAAAAAAGCAAAGAAAAAAGAGCAAGGTTTATATATAAACGCAGTTGGTGTATCTAAAGTGAAAGTAAACAATTGAGAGAAAGATGCGTGCCTGTATATTTAGACACGTGCAGGTCTGAAAGTGACCGTGCCAAACCTGCTGCCTCGTGCCATTAAAGGGAAAGTGTACCCCAAAATTAATTTACTCCGTTATCTCACACTCATGTTGTCCCAACCACCAACTCTTTGGTTACCCATATTCTTCAACATAACTTTTATGTTCAACAGCAGAAAGGTTTTAAAACAATCAGAGTTAGTTAATGATGATGGAGTGTTACGATTAAATACAACTACTTTACCAAATAAAGCACTTTTGGTTATTTTTATATTATTTTATTGTTACTTTCTAAGGTTTAGGGCCCTATCTTGCACCCAGCGCAATTGATTTTGTACACCGACGCATATGTCATTCCTATTTTGCACCCGCGCAAAGCGCGCTTTTCCCTCCACAGAAGCACGTCGCTAAACTAGTGAATGAACTTGCGCTCCCTGGGCGGTTCAGCGCAAAAAAAGGAGGCGTGTTCCGGCGCAAACAATCCCTGGTGCTATTTTGCTGTTCCATTAAACAATTGCGCCACTGACCAGAAAAAAACTAGTCTAAAGTCATTGGCGCGTTGCGCGTTGTTCATTATGCTATTTTAAGGGCGCATTCTTGACCATAATGTATAGCGTGCACAACACGCATACACTTTGCTCATGTAATCTACACAGATGCAACAGTTATTTTTGCAAATCATAAATATTAACACATGAGATGACGGAAATCATTGTGGTGTATTTTGGGTGGGTTTCTCCCATCCCCATACAACACAACTTCTCTGTCTTTCACTGCTCTTACAAGAACATCAGTCTCCTCGGCTGTGAACCGCTCCTGGCGTGCGCCTGGTAAATACGCCATAATAATAGCAATCCATAATGGAACTTGCGCACCTGCTTTTAAAGGGAATGTTGGATGAAGCTCTGATTGGTTTATTTCACGTTACGCCCAAACCACACCTATGAATAATGAAGCTACTTCAGACCAACCCACTTTAGATTTGCGCCGGGCGCAAGAGCCATTTATCCCGCCGGGAAAATAGCAACAGCGCCGAGACCCGCCCACAAAGTTACTTGCGCTTCGCGCTTTGACACTTGCGTTTCAGATCGTTAAAATAGGTCCCTTAGTATTTAAAATAGGGAAATTGGTTCAGCTGTACTTGTCAGACAACTTAAAAAGTTATGACCCTCAACAGGTTCAGGAAACTTTCCTCCGTAAAATGTGCTGCACACACTCAAATATTTGGGTGTTACTTAAAACGTATCTGCTGATTTCTAGTTGTCCTCTTTTGGAAGACCAAAAAATGTACTAACAATTAACAAAACAAACAGTGTCTGCACAACATGGTGGCGGCGGCAACAAAACAACAGTGGGAATAAGTTACGCCTTCTTTCTTTGAGTATATATTTGCACTGTGTTATGCAAATCCTCCCACACAGTGATGTAGACATGTTGGGGGCGTGTTTAAACGGTGTTTTAGGAATATATCCCATCATAGGACCCCTTTAACAATTGTTTTTATCCCATAGGATCCAGCAGTAAGAAATAAACAGCCAGTCCCAGCTGCCTACAACAGATACGATCAGGAGCGATTCAAAGGAAAAGAAGGTAAGTTGGACTTCAACATGTTTGGTGCTTCAAAGGCCAAACTAAATCTGGTGATTTTAATGATATTTGCACAGCCAATAAAAAAAAATCTTCTTTAGTACCCGATCGAGGAAATGTAGAAGTAGCACTTTTAGTATGACGTAACATCTATCTGAATAAAAAAAAAAAAAAAATTTAAACAGGCTGCCATCTTTTGTTGAATCTTATTGAACTTAAGTGACATGTTTATAACTACACAAATATGCATGTATATATTAAAAAATATATATGTAGGTGTATATATGTATTAAAATAAACAAAAATACAGGGCTTAAAGTTCTCTTAAAAAAAAAAAAAAAAAATCTTGATCACTTTCGAGTCCACCTACCAACTTTGTCCAAAACAATTAAAATAAATAGCAGCTTATTAACATATATAAATTACATTAATGTTCACATAGTTGGTTATGAAGAAGCCATCTCTTATAATGATGTGATGTTTTCCCAGCTAAGCAGGTTATGTGTATTTAATATGACAATGGTGAAAACAATCTTTTTTAATCTAAAATTAATTGCTTGTTTGTACAATAATTCCAATGGTTTTAGAGCCATAGCATGTGTATTATCATATCATATTAATCAGTTGTCAAAATAATCAGTAGATTACTTGATTACCAAAATAATCATTAGTTACAGCCCTAGATTAGTTAAAATGTCTTAATACAACTGCATTGTTTTACTTTTTGTACATTGTTTAAAAGACCCATTTTGTCATTGAAAATCTTAAAAATAGTATAAATAGTCACATTCTAGTGATCCAAGTATCTGTATTGTTTAATACATAATAAACATACACCACACACACATGAAAACAAAAACTTTTATTTTGGATGATTTAATCATTTGACAGCACTAGTTTATCGGGGTGTGATGAGATCTAACTGGTCTCGCCAGAATGTGCTGATAACCTCACGCTATTCGTATATGTCAGACCTTTTTAGACATAACTGTATTACACCAGCCTGTTCACCAGCAGTGGTATGCATGATATTTATATGCTCACCTGTGAATACAATGTTTGCCTGATGTTAAAGGGCCCAACATACCCCCATGTCGTTCCTAACCCGTAAAAGCTTAGTTGGTCTTCTGAATATGATTTAAGATATTTTGGATAAAAACCGGGAGGCTTGTGACTGTCTCATTAACTGCCAAGTAAATAACAGTGTCAAGGTCCAGAAATGTATGGAAGACCTCATCAGAATAGTCCCATATGCCATCAGTGGTTCAACTATAATGTTATGATGCAATGAAATAAAATAAGTTTAATTTCATGAACTACAAATTGATTTCAGAATGCACCTAGATTTCTTTGCATTTTGTGTTTTTCAGTTGAATAAGACATGTATAATTTATTTATTTTTTTTACAGAAACGGAGGGTTTCAAAATCGACACTATGGGAACTTACCATGGCATGACACTGAAGTCTGTGACGGTGAGTTTATATGAATTTTTTTTTTTTTTTTTTGACATGTCTGTGCTCTAGAACCAGTCAGCAATGAAGCCTTCAATTTATGAAACAGACCGGTTTATTCATTGGATTTATTTGGTCCAGTTCATTGAAATATATATAGGTTCATCAAAAACATATTTTGTGTAGATGGGCAAATCTATGCTCCGCCTGTTTCTTTTTCAGTTTGCCAAGCCTTTAATTGCATGCATTTATTTTAATAGACTTTAAAAGATAGCTTTTTTACAAATTCAGATTATTGTCATGACTATCTTACAGAAGAATACATTATTTTAAAGAGTGTATATCTGGATACCTCAGTCCTTGCATGTTTTCATTTACTCCATGTCACTTATGGCTAGGGTTGGGTACCTATGGAACCGGTATGCACCGAACCGAATCAGAACGCAGATTTTGGAGCCTCATTTTGGTGTCTCTTAAATGTCTGAGCAATCGATTGAAATATTTGTCCTGGTTCTCCGAAATGTAGACATGAAGTACAGGCGTCGCTAGGCTTTTTTAGCTTTTTTTAATAGCATTTAGCGCCATAAACTGTACACAAATTCGCGATCGCCTCAGTCATTCCACTTAAATTTCATAATAAAACAAGAGCAACACTAAGCGGACTCAAACAGAAGACACAAGGTGTGTGTTCATCGATAGATTGTTAGAATATCTGTATCTGTGCAGTTCTTCATATATAGTTAACAAAAGGTCACAATGGAGCAATCGGTTTCTCATCTACTGTAAAGTTTTCGATCCGTTCACTGCTCCTCACTCCTCACGCTGTTTTCTCCAGCGAAAAACTAGCTCTTAACACATATGAACCATACTTTTAATTAAAATTATTTAAATATATTTAGTTTAATTAAACGTGCTTTATACATGCACTACTGTGCAAAAGTCTTAGCCTTAGGCAGTCTGTTGTCGGACTGCTTGTGCATTCAACAATCTCACTAGATTATTATTAAAATTAATGGCAAAATGTTTGTAAATGTAAACTGATATTTCCTGCTGACATACTACAGCAAAATATATAAATAACTGGCTTATAAAACCCTTTTTCAGGGTGAAAATACTAATGTGCCTAAGACTGTACTTTACAAACAACATTGATGCTATTTATAAAGAATGAGCATACAGTAATTCACAGAACTGATTAAAGCCAGTAACAGACCACACTCATTTTAACTAAATATCAGAGTGATTGACCGAGATACAGTAGAAACATCATATGTGGTTTTCTATTAAACAATGACCCAGATCATCAAATACATTTATTAGCCTTAGAGTAAGGGATGCACAGCTTGGGAAATGAGAGTATCCAAGGAGTGTGTGAAAGCTATGGATTTATTTTAAATATTTTGTAGTGCTCTTTAATGTTATCCATAGTTTTTGTGGCTTTTTTTTTATTTTTAAGTATCGTTTCTGGCACCGTTTAGGCACCGGTACCATTTTAAAAGTATCGGAAAAAGCTCAAACGATACCCAACCCTACTTATGGCGGGACCCTAATGTCCAATCGCAACATGAGCAGAGTGAGTATTTAGACTTAAAAATAAAATGAAAAAGTTTTAACAATTATTCTTTATTTATACACTTATTAGAGATCGTAGTTGATTGTACGGACCAGACCCCAGTCCCTCATAAATAAATTAATAAGTATTAATACTCACCATTAATAAAACCCCTGATGCTGTCGGGAGCAGACCAATTTTTCTAAATTTGGCATGAAAGGAGTAACAAAAATGAAGTTGCGATTGAAAGTTGCAGTCTGTACGGATGCCCAGAAGCGTGACTTGACACGTGACATTGCAGAAAATGTGTGTTCACAGATGTAGCATATGTTGATCCAGATTAATATCAAATATCGATGTGCCATCAGCACAGCTGAACAGTTCTGCATTCAGCACATCAGTGGTGTCCTCTGCAACTTTCACTGGCTTCCAGTTCAATCACGTATTGAGTTTAAAATGCTTAAACACTTGTTTTAAATTGGCTCCTTATGTTAGTGATTTAGTTACCCCGTACATACCTTCTCGTCCTCTTCGCTCTGCTGATTCTCTTATTCTTTATCAGCCC
Organism: Carassius gibelio; assembly: GCF_023724105.1. Lineage (NCBI taxonomy): Eukaryota > Metazoa > Chordata > Actinopteri > Cypriniformes > Cyprinidae > Carassius > Carassius gibelio. Next base: position 5,935,511 of record NC_068372.1, read on the forward strand.
CACTCCAGATTAAAAACTATGGGACAGAGAGCCTTCTCTCGTGCCACTCCGAGGTTATGGAATATGCTTTCTTTTGAATGTTCGAAGTGCTCCTACACAAAATTCTTTTAAGAAACTGTTGAAAACCCACCTCTTTAAAATTGCTTATCATGATTAAGCTGTTGATTAGGGTTTTGATTTTATTTTGGTCTTTTATATTGTATCATTGAATTTTGAAATTTTAATCTCATCATATGACTCCTTTAAGATCTTTTAACAGCCTCCTCCCGTGTAGTTTGTGGCTGATCCCTCTCCTTTGTCATGACTCCATACCCAATGAATCAAGATCTTGCATGGAGCTCCTGGCTGAAACCGATTGAGGGTTAATTTGTATTTCTCCCATTTCTGACCAATCAGACCTAATCAGACCAACAGTTATCTCATTCTCACCAAGCTTCTTGCTTATTGTCTCGTAGCACATTCCAGAGTCTTGTGATATTTTTTTTGTGAGTCACAGGATTAGCTGTCATGTGTACGTGTGTTCACACAATGTCATTTCCAGATTCCAACTAATTTTTACAACATGTAATTATGACTTCACCATGTGAACGTTGTACCTACTAACTGCCGCGGATTCATTTTGGTGTTATGTTTAGGCATTGATAATGTTGATAGAAATTTATGATTCCTTGTCCAAGGGTGTGAACGACTCAAAGTAGAATAACCTGGATATTTCATAGTATATAACTGATTTAAGTTATCGTTCTCCGTTCTCTTTGCTGATGATAGTACTTTCTGTGCCTTGTAGTTACTGTTTACATGTAATCTGTTTCCATAACTTAAGTACTTCTAATCAGATCAGTTTCTTTTTAGGGATTACATGTGCACAAAATGGCAGTAAATTAATCGTAATCTGCAATTCAATCATGAACCTAGGTTCAAGAAACATCCAAAAGATATTTTGTACTACCATTTTACTCTCCATTGGATGGCAAATGCTACACTTGTGATCCTTTCTTTAAGGCACTGGTTGAACCAAAATGGCCTTATTTTCTTAATGCATTATAACTGTTTTTTAGTATCTTGAAGACCCTTTTCAGCTTTTCATCTTGAAGAACATATTCAAAATCCTATATATAAAAAAAAAAATACTTAAAACCAAAACTGAATATTTTCATACAAATTTAATCAACCAGGTTTGTGAAAATAATCAATTAAAGATTTAGATAACTGAGGAAAAAAGATGATAATAATAATAATGGAAAAGGTGTTTTATTTGACAGAACCCACCCCTGGCACGCACACACACATACAAAACCTGTTTATTGAACGTTTCATCCTGTTGTTTGGCAGGGAATGTGCTTGTTGCTCTGCAGGTGCTGCCAGTACTGGATCAGCTCATTGGGGCCAAACCCATGGGAGGTGATCAGGTTGCTGTACGTACAGCTAGAGTAGGGCACTTGCCAGTGATTGAACAGATGTTCATTTGGTGGCGGCTCTGGCTCTATCTTCAGTTTAGCTAGACAAATACCCACGTAAACGTCTTCTAAATGCAGTCTGGGTATGGTCAGAGATGCCACATATATCCTTTGAGCCACATCACCTGAGAAGACGTATCCAGTCCCAGAACAAAAGGTGGGGTATTGCCTTCCAGGGAACAATTCTAGGGGCATATACCATTTACTCTCGTTGTTTCGGTTTGGGAAGAAGCCTGTCATGTGAAGTCCGGTGAAATACTTCTGTGTCTGTTGCCCTTTGGGCTTTAGTATTTTCTCCATGAGGTATTCGGTGTTGACAAACATATCGCTGTCGGTCTTCATGACATATTTGGCCTCGGGACAGTACTTTGTGATCCAGTACATCCCCATCAGCGTTTTTAGGGTAAGGTTGTTGTAAGTGTCCCTGTAATCTTGTTGGATGATGTCGTGATACCGGTCACTTTCTTCTTCTATTGTATGCTGTAGTTTGCTGCCATTTCTTTGGGTGTCTTGATTTACACCTATGAAAAAAAGCCTGATGATACCCAAACCCCAAGCCACACTTTCATTGGCCCACGTTTTCCTGATGGCATCCCTGGCATCTGTTTTCTTGGGCTCAACTGCAATCAAAAGCACTAAGAAAGGAGCTCGCAGCAGACATGAGAATGGTTCGTTAAGGATGTACTCATAAGGTTCATCTTGAAGTATCTTTGCCACGCTCATCTCGTCGTTCAAACTGATGTTCAAAAGCGAGGAGTTTTCCAACTTCTGCTGCAAACTTCCATCCGTAGCTGAGATGTTTTCATTTGACGTCAGTAGTTTAGAAGACTCTTCAAGCTCCTTCAACCTTAATAGATATGTCATGGAGAAGTTGAAGGAGGTTTTTATGGTTTGGAGCTCTTGAGCAGCAAGTGTCTCCTGGGTGATTTTACAGTGCCACTGACCCTGATAAACGAGTCTTCCCACAAACACGAGCACAATGAGGAAAAGTGCCACACTGCAGTATCTGTGCTTCCGCTTCCATCGCATGATCTCTTTGGTTCTTTGGATTTGTCAAGCCTCTGAGTAAACTGTCCAGATATGTGGAAACCTGCAAATAAAAAAGGGATTTTTTTTTTTACTTGTTCATCTTAAAGCAGATCATCACAGGCAAGAGCTGCAGAAAGCAGACAGCTGCTTATGCTTATACTTTGATGTCCTACACTGATCAGTCTGTGCAGCACCGCTTCAAATCCAACGGGCCTAATGGTTCACCCAATTCATTCAAACTGTGCATTGAGAAATTATATGCCACTGCATGTTGCTTGGAGACAAGCAGTTCTGCTTTGTCTTTATATTTTTGTTGCCAAAATTTAGCAAAACATACAACATTGTGTCTAAAATAACACTTAACTTCTTAATTTCTGAACTGTTGTATAAGACCGTTATCACATTTGCACTCGTGTGATATTGCACTTAGCCTTATCTTTAATTTTAGGGTAATTCTACCTACGTTCTCTGGGCTCCATCATGAAGTGAGTTTTTGCCCTGTCTCATTTGTCATCAGTCAACTGTATGAAATGTCAAATGACCCACATATAGGTCTGGGAAGTGGCTAGTGTTAAATGGGTTTAATTTACATGTTTTTTCACCGTGATCAATCGAATTAACATGTTAAATTATCAGCCCATATATACTTGATATTTTTATAAATTTATATTTTAAATATCATATAAATATCAAATCCCTACAATCAAACAGTAATGAATGAGAAACAGAGCCTACTTCTTCTTTTCTTTTTTTCCATTGTATAGGTTTCTCTATGGCGGAGTAGAGAACGATCACATGAGCTCTGTCTTTTTTCCTATTGAAATGACGCAAGCAGCACAATGCAAAAAAAATACTATAGAGCTCATAATAATCAGTGATTGTCTACGCTGAATGCTGTGACATGACATTCCCAACAGTAAACTTCTGCTGCCTCGTTCTATTAATTACGTACGAACTCAGAATTCAAAGGATGTCCAATGGTTGCTTTGTCCCTTCCAGTGTAGACAGACTTTAATTGTTGTCGCTGTGTGACAGCTGTCGTACCCAGTGTATACATGGTGTAAGACCATGTGATTTACCTTTCCAACAACTAGTTTTTTTTTTTTTTTTTTTTACATGGTTAAGTTGGCTAAGTGTTTTTGTCCGAATTGTTTATGATTGAATTTATTGCTATGTCCAATACCATGTTGTGCAAAGTTAATACACTTAAAATTGCAGTTATGAATGACGAGGACAAAAGATTTGTAGCTGTATATAGTCGTCTAAAATACAGCCTCAATTATCTTTTATCTAGATTACATGTACCCAGGGCATTAAGTTCTCAAGCACCATGCCAGATCTCAAGCATTCTGTGATTGGCTGCGGAAAAAAAGTCGTCCTACATTTAAAAACACTTGTTGATCATCACGTTTGAATTAAATTGCCTATTGAGTTTGCCTATCAATGTGTGAGGAACACAGCTTTTTTTATACTCAGCCAAACTAACATTAATAGCCAGTCAGAACATAAGACACACACCATAGTATCCAATTGCAGAGTCGCAGCTGATGAATGAAAAAGAGGCCTTGGTCTTGTGCGTGACACATTGAAAAAAGCTGCGAGATGCAATGGTCCAAGATTTCCATCTGTTCCATCTGTCTATATCGCAGTATCAAAGTGAGTTTCTTACTTTGCATGTGCCAATATATTAAAATTAAATGGGTTTAAATGTAGTTGAACCACATGAAACATCCCCAAGCCGTTGTTGCCCTCTGCAGGTATTTGTTATAATATAGGCACATTGTATTGTATTTTTAAGTGTTTAATAAAACCATGTACTTGATATCGATACTTTATTTGTGGCCAGTTATTGAGTACAATGGAAGCAATCAAAAACAACAAAAGAGCAATGATATAAAGTGCTATAACAAGTCTGTTAGCTTCAATGCAGTAAAAGCAGCGAGGGCTTTTAAATATAATAAAAAGAAAACTGATAGAATAGAAAAAGAATAAAGCAAGTTAGTGTTAAAGGTATTTTTTGTATAATGTACAGAGCCCCTAAAGGGTCTTATTGGTGGAAAAAATTGGAGTGAAATTTCTTTTTTTTTTTTTGTGTTCCCTCAAGAAACTGTGTTCCCTCAAAACTTTTGCATTCTCTCACAAAACTAGTTGAGTTCAGACAAACACCTGTTTACGTTACAGCTTGTAGTGGTTCATACAGCTTCATAAGATCACAATGGAGTGGTTCAAAGAGTTTTGTTTTGAACTTAAAGAAATAGTCAGTGCATGCTTAGTATGTCCCAAAACCGTGCCATAATAAAACGCTTAATCTAAAACACAGTTCGACGAGAGCCCAGGGAACGGAGCGAGGCCGTGGAGCACCTGCGCCATTCACCGGTGTCGAGTCCCACGTAACAACAGGAAGAGTAGCCTATGTCCGAGCTCAGCTGGTTTTGTGAAATAATGCAAAAGATTTGCAAGAAAACACAAAGTTTTGCGAGGGAACCCAAAGTTTCTTGAGGGAATGCAAAATCTTTGCCAGAGGATGCAAAAAAATCACAAAAAAAAACATGTTTTCTTCCCACCCCAAATTGTTTTTTTTTTACCACAATGATCCTTTAGGGGCTCCGTATAAATGAAAATAAAATAGAATGCAAAAAGATGGCTAAGGACTGCTCAGATTGAGTTGGGGAGGTCATTCCATCAGGAGGGAACATTTTAATTTTAATAGTCCATAAAAGTGACTTTATGCCGTCCCAAAGAAGCACAATCAAGCGACATTCTAGATGACACAAGTGTATTACTTTATATATAAATGGTCAAATTAAAGTTTATTTTCCACTAAATATATCAGATTACTCGCTTGTCAAAATAATCAGTAGATTACTTGATGTAGCAAAATAATAATTCCTTAAGAACATTTCAAAATACAACTGCATTGTTTTACTCTTTGGGATTAAAAGACATATTTTGTCATTTGAAAATTTCTTAACGTTAAAATATTGTCACACCCCTAGTGTCGATAAGCGGTGATATAGCTCATAATTTTCCAAGTGTATGATAGAGCTTTCATTTTTCAGCTCAATCATATATTCATGAAATGGAAAATCATCAATGTGTGGTGCTTGAGAAAATTCAGTCCTTTACTCACCTTCAAAATAGTCCAAACTTGTGTGATTTTCTTTAGTGATGCATTAAAGATATTTTGAGATGTTTTCTTAATGTTTTTTTTTTCTTTGTCAAAGTCCCCTTTTAATACCATCTGAAAACACAGCCAAAGGTGACTGATGGATCATTTCCTCTTCTCTTTATTCTAGATCTAGTGCACACTACAGCCTTTGTGTTGTCACTAGCTAATTGAAGAATAAATCGCATCAGCACATTGTCAGATATAAATATGCAGAGGTTTCGTTTGACATACCTTTCCCTTGGACTGAATGAGACCGTTTTGTTTTGTCAGTACTGTTTCAAATATATGCTGTATGCTTTCTTATTGTACCGTTTTATAACGCCTGTAGGGTGTTCCTACTCCTATGATTTGTCAAGCCTTTGCTTTCATCTCTTTGATTTGCTGCTCCTCTTCCTGCAGAATTCACAGATGATGATCTCTCCCAGCTTGGCTTTAGGCATTTCCTGGGTTAACTATTTCAGTTGCCAAGATCAACTGAAACAAGATTCAGAGCTAGGCAAAGCAGTCCACTCCTATTTCTGGTATACTTTCGTTCTTCTTTCACATACAGTGATGATCGGCTGCAAGGGTGCGGCTTCCTTTTTGTGGTCTGCTTTTCTGATCATTAAGAAATAAAGGAGTTGGGGAAAGGTGTGAACACAGCCCTGTTGACATCTTCAAACACACACACCCCTTCATGTGACCTGCTTGAGCAAAGAAAACTCCATCGGTGACAGAATGGAGAAAAAAACCTTGGGAGAAACCAGGTTAAGTTGGGGGATCAGTTCTCCTCTGACCAGACGAAACCAGTAGTTCAATTCCAGACTGCAGCAAATTCAGATTGTGCAGAAGAATCATCTGTTTCCTGTGGTCTTGTCCTGGTGGTCCTCTGACACAAGGTCTTTACAGGGGATCTGTATCTGGGGCTTATTATGCTGCTGACGCACTTTCTATATGAAATTGATTGTCCTTTACATTCACAAAATATTAGGGTTCTTAATTTCAAACATCTCTTTTGCATGCAAAGTTTTGAATTATCAACAAAAAATGGAAAGTTAAATTTTACTGGTATTTCTTTTAATTAAAACTAGGGCTGGGTTGAAAAAAAAAATTCTCAATTTTAATAGATTCTTATTTTTATGAAATGATATTGATTCATAAATCCAAAGAATCAATTTAGTCTAGCCTGTCAGATAATGAACAGATGGCCTCCCATCCAAAAAACTGCAATAAGCTTGATGTGAAACAAAGTTACTGTTCTTCAATATAAAATTTTAGAATAAATCTGTCAAGTTGTGACAACCACCATTTAAATGTAAATTTAGTTTGTGTTTTTTTTCTTCCTTGAGAAAATTTGCCATGCCCTTTTCCTGATATATATCCTAAATCAATATTGAATTTAATTTAATTCGAATATCAATCTTGTGTAAAATAATAGAATCGAATTGTGAATTCTGTCTCAAAACTAGGGCGGCCCTCGAGTAAGGATTTTTCTGGCCGACTTGTCGTTCATTTGAAGCATTAGTCGACTAACCTTGTTTATTAATAAACCATTTAAACATTATAATGAGCCTTTAATTGCCTACGTAGCTTAAGTGCTCAAGCACACACATAAAGCTTTCCACAGTGGACCGCAGAAGTAATGATTATGAGTTAGTCAGGGGAAAAAAACCTAAGCAGAATGCATTAACATTTTAATAATTTGATAAACTAGTGCTTTCTTTGTTTTCGGATTAAGAGATGACCTCGGCGACTCTGACTCGTCATCTCTGCAGTAGTAGACTCGCCTGTAAGCATGTTTCATACAGATTAATCTGAGAATAGGCCATTTGTTTTCCATTTGAATAGGTTTTTTTTTTTTTTTTTTTTTTAAGTAGATATTTTACTCTCAATAGATGTTTTTAAAAGGCTGTAAGGCAAAGATATACATGGAGTTTCAAGCTCAAGTTCACAGAGACCGAGACGGTAGAAAGTGCATCATGTTTGCTCAAATTTTAGGTTGATGAAGGATAGGCAAGCGTTAGGATCGGGTTAGTCAGTTTTGTGTGGAACGGCGTTAATTTAGTTAAAATTTTCATAAATGTATACATTTTTTTTAAACTGGTGATAAGAATAAAAATTCATTTTAAAATGACAAACTGACGGAAATCTATTGGCATTTTCATTAACTAATAAAAATGAGAAAATGTTTGGTAGGGACTGTTTGGGAAGAGATCTTGTCAGAACTAATCTCCTGTGTGGTTGGGAGTTTAGATGCGCACATTTGAACTGTAACAGTCTGTTGATCTATCCAGCGGGACATGAGCTAGCATACACTTGCCTCGCTTCTCAAAAAACATTCAAAAATTGTTATATTACTCCCAATATCTGGGAGTAAGAGAAGAGCATTTATAAGGTAAATGAGAACGTGAGACTGTTTTCTGAGTGCGCACACCTGAATCATGCACACAGAAAAGTGCTTCTCTCACAGCGTACAAGTACTGAATTCAGCTCTGTCACGTTGCATGAACGGAGGAATACACAACATTATGCTGAACTGCCCTGTTTGACAAGTACCCGTTTGGTTACATTTTAAGTGAATGAAAATAGTTGGTAGAATATCGGATGTGTATCCGTATAATGAACCAGTGCATTCAGTTTTAAGGGGACAGCAGCTTGAGTAAGTTGCTGTTGTCTGTGTCATTAATATTAATCAAGCAACAAAAGAGAGAAAATCACTCACTGTTATTGACTGAATTACTTTAGTAACCCTAATAAGGATTCTTCTAAATTGATTTATATAAATGTCTCTATGAAGTTATTGTAAGTTGTTATAAAGAATTAATATTATATGATCATTGTTTCATTTGATGAAATGTTCTTGTTTCTTAAAATAAGTGGTTTTATTTAATTTTAATTTAAAGGTATGTTGTGTGTGTGTGATAGATCTTTCTATATTGCATGCTAAAATATTAAAATAAAACCTATATGAGTTTGGGCAGAATGTGGAAGTAGTAGTTTTAGTTAGTATAATGCATTTATTAAGCATTTATCTAAAAATTTTCCAATGTCCTTAAAACAAATGTGCCAACTGAATGCTATGAAAACATATAGTGCTAATCAATTTATTAGACCACCTCTCATAAGGCAAAACACAAATTTTAGGAATCTGTCAAAAAATTTAATTCTACAAATTCTATGTAATTTTGACTTGACAAACTGAAAACTAAATCGTATTTATTCACATAACAAAAATGGCCTCCTTAGACAACAGCTTGTATGCTTGCTGGCATTATGTACTTATTGGGTATGGACTAATTGGGTATCTGAATAAAAAAAACACTAAAGCACTTGACAATTTTTTTTTCTGCCTTTCACATATAACAATAATTATAGCATTAAAAATAGTTTACTACTATTACTAAAAAGCTTAAGCATATTTCAGGTCTAACCAATATAGAAAGCTATAATTATTTTGGTAATTACCAGTACTGTTAGTTAAGAGCCGCAGTGGCACAAACCTTACAAAATTAGGTAAAAACCTTACATTAATTTTATTTTAATAAATTGATTCACTGTAGGCTACATGGTTTATGCCGAGAATGCACACGTATCTGTTGAAGCACCTGACAGGCAAGCCATTATGCTAATGCATCAGCTTGAATCTTAAAAGATGTATCATGTTTTGGGCAGCTTTGATCACATACTTTTCTTGCAAGAGCTCATTCTGTTTCCTCTATATGTAGGTGAATTATGGCCATAGAAATGCGTTATTTAGTTCTGTAATCTAATGCGACCGGCTGCAGTTGTACATGCACTGTGGGCAGACCCAACTAATCTATAACGAGAAACGTTGTCAATGATTTTCATTATCGATGATAATCGATTTTATCGATTAGTTATTGCAGCCCTAGCTAAAACTAAATCAAAGTTTGCAGTCAAAATCAACACTTTTGTTGAAGTATTCAAGAGAAGAAAATTTGCACCACTGATAACTAGATATGTACATTTTTGGAAAAAAATGTGAGCGGTGCTTGTGGCAAAACTCTGCACTAGGGATGTGTTGTTGTTTTTTTGGACTGGAAAGTTATTGGGTAGATACCATGGTACCGATAATCTTCAGGACAAATTATACTGTTATCAATACTTGCGTTGTTTTATCTCTCTATACTTCTGTTAACAAATTGGAAATTGGAAGCTGCTGCTCATCCTTTCCCTTCACTGAATGATACGTGTGTGTGTGTGTGTGTGTGTGTGTGTGTGTGTGTGTGGAGTCAGTTATTTTGGCAAGAGTGAAACGAAAGTGTGGGCTCTTGTTACAAAACTAAGTGACACCAGTGTCAGGTGCATATATGAAGTAATGTAATAGCAAATGGAGGCAACACTAGCAATATAATAAAACATTTACTAACAAAACACAACATATACCTCAAGCAACTGGAGAGACACATTCACATTAAATGTCAATTCAGCGGTAGAGTTACACTCACGAGACACTGCACTTATTTGCAATCTCAAAAGTACATTATTTGCATGTGCTTGAAGGCCTAGCCAGTGAAACGTTTTATTTGCATGCTGTACTTGAGCTGCACATGTGCTTTTATATTTTATATCTATCTATCTATAATCGCAATGCATTGAAAATGCGCTGCGTCCTCAATTTTCAATTTGACTTCACATTTGTACAATTTTGTCTTTACTTTCAAGCAGTCATATATATACATATGGTCTGTACCTGACCTGGTTTCGTAAGTTAGTAGTATTACCTCCTGCTAGTGTGACATTGGAAGCAGTGTTTGTGTAGAGAATAAATGAGCTTGCTTCTTTGATTATCATATCATTTCACATTGGGCACGGTTCAGTTGGACTCGGGCGCGGTTCGCATGCAGTGTGAGCGCTAACCGTGCCGGAGCACGGAAAAGGATGCGTTGCATCACGGTTTTGCGACGCTCCAAAACCAACATGCCAGGGAAAGGGTCGCTTTGGTCTACGGCAGAGGTGCAAAACGCATAAAAACTAAAAACTGCAAAGTCCTTGCTGCACTTCAGCTGGTACATTGCAAACATCCTCATACGAGCAGCGCGATTACGTGAAAATTTTCGCGCCACTAAGGCGACGCATCTGTTTAACAACAGGTTGTGAGAGGGCTGTGGACCAAACGACACAAAATTATCCACAAAGAAAACACAGCGATGTACTCCATTGCGTTCAGAGAGCGCCGCTCTTCCCGTTTATCCCGAAACCGTCGCACCATAATGACGTAAGCGTGCTCCGGCACGAATGCTGAAACGCTATATGTGAGTGCAGGCCAGAGGGGGAGTGGGGAGGGGGGCAATCGTACTCGGGCCCGGTTCATGGCAACCGTGCCTAGTGTGAGTACACCCTTAAAAAATGTGGTTCAGGAAGTGAGTCGGTACAGTTTTCTTTTTCTTTTTTTGCCGTCCCGAGTTGCGGGCGGTTAGTTGAAAATGTTGTTCGGGTGCTGGTAGTTTATACATTAACCCGCACATCACTGGTAGATGCCTCGTTACGGAGCATCTTTCTCTCTTTTTTTTTTTTTTTTTAAGAACCACCAGATGCCACGGTTTGAGAGACTCAAAGCTTTAAATATTTTCCCGAAAACAAAGGAAAGCCTCAGTGTTTTACAAGGCTTCATTTACCCATCACTGCCTCCTACATATTTAATTGTACGTGACATGATTTAAACAGCTTATGTCTTCAAGTCGTGCTCAAGTTGTTCTTAAAAGCCAAAATGTGGCCAGATGTCGACTTTTAAAGTAGTTGGAGCTTTTATTACTTGGACTTGAGTCTCGCCTCCCTCTGCCATTAGGAACGTCTGATATTAAGCAGCGCCACGTAGGATGAGTGTATGACATCAATCACAAAAGCATAAGGATCCGTCTGCTCTATCACTCTTGCAGTACTTGATGTCATACCCTGGTCATTCTGCGAAGCAGCACTTCAAGGCGAATGCGCCTAATGTATGCTACCGTGACTAATGACGTCAGAAAAGCGTCATTACATTATAATGGTTTATGGTCTATTACTGAACGCATAACCGAATGGTCCTTATATGCATCGTGATGCACTGAAAAGACTATTAAGTTCGACACCCCAATCTATAATACATTTATATGCGTGTATATGTTGTATGCAGTGGGAAAGGGTATATTGTCAGGTGATATCCATGCCACTTTGACAAGAAGTGTATCTTTGTATGGAATTAATGAAAAATGCTTCTAAATGACTGATTGGCCTGTGAACTAGGCTAATTGAAATGCATCTTCCTCACCTGAGTCACCATTGTCATTCATGGGCATTTTCTCTGGATTTCTTTTTTCTGTAGGAAGGTGCATCTGCTAGAAAGGCCCAAACACCAGCTCTGCAGCCTGTTCCCAGACCAGGTATGGATGAACTCCTTGAAGTTTAAAGAATTATTCTATGTAATGCGATACAGCTAAAATATTCCATATATGATGTTATCACTTATAGACATTTATTTATAGGGATGCGCACAATATTGGATTTCTTTCCGATATGCTGATAATTTTCAACTCATTTTGACCTATAGCTGATGCCGATAACAATTATTATTTTTAATTTTGGTTAGTTTTTAACAATAATTTATTTGTTTGTGAATTAAATAAGCAATAATAGTTATTTTATAATGACTACGTTGATTTGAAAATAACTATACAAACTATATTAATCAGTAAGAGACCATGCAAGTTGGTGTATTCCCCTTATTGGCAAGACATTTTAGTGTCATTTTTCATGTCGGGCTGATGCCAATATTTATATTTGAAGCCATTGTTGGCCAATTCCGATATTGATCCGATAATATCGTGCATCCCTAGTTATTTAATTTCTCTGTAACTTTTTAAAAGGGGAATCATTTTTGCAGCCATAACTGCAACAAGATTTGTTTTTTCAGGCTATGAGAACCATTTATTCTCCTGAGCTAAACCTTTTTCACTTATGTTTTGTAATTTAAAGTAATTTCTTCTACTTTGATATTTGATATCATTCCATTTGACAATAGTGGTGTTAGAAATTACTCACTTCACATTCACCCTTTTCTTGACCACACAATATCAAGAGTATTTATAAAAAATAATCTGAACATCATCTAATCGCTCACTTAAGTGGTTAGTTCACCCCAAAATTTAAATGTCACTAATGACTCACCCTCATGTTGTTCCAAACCCGTGAGACCTCGGTTTATCCTCGGAACACAGTTTAAGATATTTTAGATTTAGTCCGAGAGCTTTCTGTCCCCCCATTGAAAATGTATGTACGGTATACTGTCCATGTCCAGAAAGGTAATAACCCTTGTAGAATGCTTTGACACTATTTTGACTTCTTGATAAACTATTAATGTTCTTTTGAGTTTGAGATGGCATTTGAAAGCACAAATAATCATGCGTCACATCTGTCATTTTAGTTTGACGTATAAAATATCCAATATATTTATCTAATTACTACAAATTTTCATAGTGGTAGCATGTGCATAACTTATTACTAATTTTCTTTTACAATGTGTCCATATATGGAGTGTTTTTCTTTTATTTACTTATTTTTTTCTTGTCTTTAGTCTCTCAAGCAAGACCACCGCCTAACCAAAAGAAAGGTATGTCTTTAACAACATTAACAAATGTATATCAAATTGTTTTATTTTTATAACAAAATAAAAAAGCACATGAGGATATGGAGACAGAATTCAGGAAAATGTAAGTATTTAATACATCTTTCTCTAGTGTGAATGTATGTAATCTAAAAGATGACTATATATATATGACCACAAAAAGTCATTGCAAACGAGGCTGGCTGTTCACAGAGAGGTAATAGACAGGTGAAGGGGAGGAAAAGATGTGGTTAAAAAAAAAGTTTACAAGCAATAGGGATAACCGCACCCTGTAGAGGATTGTGAAACAAAACCCGTTCAAAAATGTGGGGGAGATTCACAAAGAGTGGACTGCAGCTGGAGTCAGTGCTTCAAGAACCACACAGACATATGCAAGACGTGTTTTCTGAGGTCCAATGTCAACACAGCTGTATACCAGGAAGTTTTAGAGTACTTTATGCTTCCTGCTGCTGACCAACTTTATGGAGATGCAGACTTCATTTTCCAACAGGACTTGGCACCTGAACACAGTGCCAAAGCTTCCAGTACCTGGTTTAACCTGTTAACTGTCACTCACTTTTTTGAAGATACACTTGAATGTGCATGATACAAACCTACATTTTTACAATTCATGACTGAAAACATTTTGTAACATGATTTTGATGTGCCATTTACATGGTAATGCAATGTCTGATTTTAAAATGGGTTTTAAAGGATGAATTTTGAGATTTTATGTTTTCAAGTGATATATAACTTCTGATGATTTCTAAAATGTGATAGAGAAAAAGGCAACGAGGAAGTCTTTTTTTTTAAACAAAGGTCAAAGCTCCTTTTGTAATGTAGATTTCTGAGGGTGCACTCTTGTCATAAATTGATCTATTACTTTTCCTACATAATTTTTAACAAATAATATTGGTAAAGTCAGATGTTATGTCAGACCCAACAATGCAGAAGAGCTGAAGGCCACTATCAGAGTTACAGTATTGTTCAAAATAATAGCAGTACAATGTGACTAACCAGAATAATCAAGGTTTTTCGTATATTTTTTTATTGCTACGTGGCAAACAAGTTACCAGTAGGTTCAGTAGATTCTCAGAAAACAAATGAGACCCAGCATTCATGATATGCACGCTCTTAAGGCTGTGCAATTGGGCAATTAGTTGAATTAGTTGAAAGGGATGTGTTCAAAAAAATAGCAGTGTGGCATTCAATCACTGAGGTCATCAATTTTGTGAAGAAACAGGTGTGAATCAGGTGGCCCCTATTTAAGGATGAAGCCAACACTTGTTGAACATGCATTTGAAAGCTGAGGAAAATGGGTCGTTCAAGACATTGTTCAGAAGAACAGCGTACTTTGATTAAAAAGTTGATTAGAGAGGGGAAAACCTATAAAGAGGTGCAAAAAATGATAGGTTGTTCAGCTAAAATGATCTCCAATGCCTTAAAATGGAGAGCAAAACCAGAGAGACGTGGAAGAAAACGGAAGACAACCATCAAAATGGATAGAAGAATAACCAGAATGGCAAAGGCTCAGCCAATGATCACCTCCAGGATGATCAAAGACAGTCTGGAGTTACCTGTAAGTACTGTGACAGTTAGAAGACGTCTGTGTGAAGCTAATCTATTTTCAAGAATCCCCCGCAAAGTCCCTCTGTTAAAAAAAAAGGCATGTGCAGAAGAGGTTACAATTTGCCAAAGAAAAAAAAATTGGCCTAAAGAGAAATGGAAGAACATTTTGTGGACTGATGAGAGTAAAATTGTTCTTTTTGGGTCCAAGGGCCACAGGCAGTTTGTGAGACGACCCCCAAACTCTGAAATCAAGCCACAGTACACAGTGAAGACAGTGAAGCATGGAGGTGCAAGCATCATGATATGGGCATGTTTCTCCTACTATGGTGTTGGGCCTATTTATCGCATACCAGGGATCATGGATCAGTTTGCATATGTTAAAATACTTGAAGAGGTCATGTTGCCCTATGCTGAAGAGGACATGCCCTTGAAATGGTTGTTTCAACAAGACAATTACCCAAAACACACTAGTAAACGGGCAAAGTCTTGGTTCCAAACCAACAAAATTAATGTTATGGAGTGGCCAGCCCAATCTCCAGACCTTAATCCAATTGAGAACTTGTGGGGTGATATCAAAAATGCTGTTTCTGAAGCAAAACCAAGAAATGGTGAATGAATTGTGGAATGTTGTTAAAGAATCATGGAGTGGAATAACAGCTGAGAGGTGCCACAAGTTGGTTGACTCCATGCCACACAGATGTCAAGCAGTTTTAAAAAACTGTGGTCATACAACTAAATATTAGTTTAGTGATTCACAGGATTGCTAAATCCCAGGAAAAAAAAATGTTTGTACAAAATAGTTTTGAGTTTGTACAGTCAAAGGTAGACACTGCTATTTTTTTGAACACACCCCTTTCAACTAATTGCCCAATTGCACAGCCTTAAGAGCGTGCATATCATGAATGCTGGGTCTTGTTTGTTTTCTGACAATCTACTGAACCTACTGGTAACTTGTTTGCCACGTAGCAATAAAAAATATACTAAAAACCTTGATTATTCTGGTTAGTCACATTGTACTGCTATTATTTTGAACAATACTGTACCTGGTCTCTCATAACACCTGAGCAGTGCCACAGACTGATCGACTCCATGCCACGCCGCATTGCTGCAGTAATTCAGACAAAAGGAGCCCAACTAAGTATTGAGTGCTGTACATGCTCATACTTTTCAGTTGGACAAGATTTCTAAAAATCCTTTCTTTGTATTGGTCTAAAGGTATATTCTAATTAGAGTTGACTAGAACATCCAGAGTAAAAACCAGAATTTAAAATGCTTTTTTTTTAATTATTCATTTATCATACTGCAAGATCCCTGCAGTTAGCTAGTTTATTTTTAACAATTTTTTTTTTTCCCAGGTTCTAGAACTCCCATTATCATCATCCCTGCAGCTACAACATCTTTAATCACAATGCTCAATGCCAAGGAACTCTTACAGGACCTCAAGTAAGTGCTAATAATACTACTATAATATAATATAAATAATTAATTATTTATTTTTATCAAACAACACATATCCCTCATTATTGTTGGAGGTGTTTTCTGTCAAACTGAAATGAAACCATTCTTATGACAACATGAAAGGAGCAAGTTGTCAAACCAGCTGTTCTTGGGCATCAGATGTTCTTCAGAACTTCCTCTATAGTCTCGGGAAAATCCATTTCAGAACTATAATGGAACGAGGAAGATGGTTAAGTAAAAACAACGGATTGACTTGATGATATGATTTTGACAATCAACAAATGGTGATAAACAGAAATGTGAGATGATTAGTCTGTTTGTGAGCTTGATTTCCTGAAGGGGAGCTTAAACCGGTTTATGCACTTGGTTAGGGTATTATAGCTTTAATGAAAAAATCTGCAGTGTCTGCCAAACCAAACAACTTCACTAAACTTTATTTGTAGTGCTCCTCGCATCCTATAATGAACTGAGATTAGTTACTTTTTATAAGAAACAATAAAAATGAATAAGAGTCTCAGCTTTGAAATTGTCAATTCAAACACTTCATGCGTTTAGGCCAAGCATGCACCAACCATCTTTTCAATTTTGTAAGATGAATAGTTTATAAATTTAACAAAAGAGAAGCTTTCAGAGTCTCCTAGTGGTTTAACATTCAACAGGTTAAAGGTGCTAGAATTTGTTGAAAATGCTTGAATTTTAATGCAATGTTTTCAGGGTTTGAAAAATGCTTGGATTTTGGATAAAGTGCTTGAAAATGCAGTTCCATTGGCTTTATAATTTGCTTTCTTACTGAATAGTTAATTTCTTAAGATGAAATAAGCAGCTCTGCTGGAGTTTAAACATGTGGCTGTAGTGTGATCTTTATTAACGTGGATGGAGCGGAGTGGAAGATAAAAAAAACTTGCAATGAGGTTGCTGCTTCAGTCGGGGATGGCTTGAAGATGACAAATTACGGTTAAAACAAAATACTTGTAGCCTCTTATAGAATTTTTGTTTTTTTAATTATTAGTTGCACAGCCATAGTATAAAGTGTTCTTTATCTGGCTGTTAATAGTTTTTTCTTGTCAGGTTTGTCACGTCAGAGGATAAGAAGAAGCAGGGCATTCAGCGGGACAACGAGGTTCTGCTGCAGAGACGTAAAGATCAGGTTCAGCCTGGTGGTGCATCTATCAGTGTCACAGTACCCTACAGAGTGATCGACCAGCCGCTCAAACTCGCCCCACAGGACTGGTGAGCTCCTCTAGTACATTATCTGTGATTTATAGTTGAAACTCATGGTGTTATCAACAGGATTTGCCTGGTTCATTGTTAATGATAGATCCGTTCTTAAACCTATTGAGTAGTGAATTTTGTTTTTGCCAAAAACAATAAAAGCATTATTTTTAAATAATCAACACTCAAATAAAGCTGAGTTGTATACATTTAAATTGCACATTAAGTCAGTCTTTGTATACACTTTTTTTATTTTATTTTTTATTTTTGATGAACAATTCGTTGTGTTTTTATGTAAACATTTAAGCTGTGGCGTTAATACCTTTTCATGACAAATTTATTCAGACATACTTTAAATAATGAAGACACCCCCAACTGGTTAAGTAAAAATATAAAGAATATGTAATGAACTGTATATTTTTAGCGACATGCTCTAAAGTTTAATTAGTCTTTTTGAGGTTTTAAGACACGTATAATATTAGAGACAGTTTATTATGATTATTTGATAGTAGATGTGCTATGAGTAATGCTTAGTGATGCTCAACTGAAACCTATAGACTAAAATATTTATGTTGTGATTTTAAGAATCTTAATTCAATGCCATTGTTTTGTCAATGCTTTCACCCCTCCAAAACCTCATAAATGACTGATTATTCTTGTTGTTTGTTCACAGGGATCGTGTAGTGGCCGTGTTTGTCCAGGGTCCTGCCTGGCAGTTCAAGGGCTGGCCGTGGCTGCTGCCTGATGGATCCCCCGTGGACATATTTGCCAAAAGTGAGACGCAGCACATTATTTACTATACACCACATTGATTACATAAAGGAAAGAGTGTGTTTTATTCATGCTGATGTTCATTTAGTCCGAGCCTTTCACCTGAAGTACGACGAGGCACGGATGGACCCAAACGTACAGAAGTGGGACGTGACTGTGCTGGAGCTGAGCCACCACAAACGACACCTGGACCGGCCCGTCTTCCTCCGCTTCTGGGAAACACTGGACAGGTCAGGATTGCAACTTCTGTGTCTGTCAAACAGTGACTTTTCAGTCTACCTTTAGCATGGCACACACTGGATGCACCTGGAAGACTATACAGGCGCTGAGCTTTTGAATGCTCTAGTGTATAATGTTACAGAAGCTTTTAATTTCAATATTTCAGATAAATATTGATCTTATTGACAAATCACTAAACCATTTTAAATTGTAATGTTTTTTGAGCTGCAAATCAGAATATTAGAATGATATCTGGAGGATCATGTGACACTGAAGACTGGACTAATAATGCTGAAAAAATAGCTTTAAAATCACAGGAATAAGTTACATTTTACAATATATGCAAATAGAAAGCGGTTATTTCAAATAGTACAAATATTTCACAATATTTCTGCCTTTGCTGTATTTCTGATCAAATAAATGCAGGATTGGTGAGCAGAAGTGAAAAAAAAAAGACTGCTAGTGTGTATGAAAATAGAAAACCTTTTATTCCTTTAATCAAAGCTGGATTTTCAGCATCATTACTCCAGTTTTCAGCGTCACATGATCTTTCAGAAATCATTCTAATATGATGATTTACTGCTCAAGAAACATTTCTGATTATCAAATTAAAACAGTTCATATGCTTCATTTTATTTTTCTAGGAAACTTTACAGTTAAAGCAGCATTTTTGTAAAATGGAAAACAACATGCCTTTACTGCCATGGTTGCAGAATAGAGACATTCATTTACATCTTATTGGATCTTGCCTTGACCTGTAGCCCACTTTTTTATTTTCTCTCAATCAAATTTGAGTTTTTTGGTCTGTGTAAACATGCTTAAGATGCTTTTGATCGCTGCATAGTGTCTTTCAAGTTTATCATGTGAAAATGTTTCCAACCTTTTTGTAGTTCCTGCTAAAATATAACTTGAGTCGTGGTGCCTTTAGTAGGTACTTGAGTGTGCAGGAATTCAGTTAAACCGCTTATAAATCTATTTTTAGGTAGTCTGGTTAAATATTGGGACATCGACACAATTCTAATCTGTTTGGCTCTATACACCACCACAATGGATTTGAATTTAAACAAACAAGATGTGCTTTAACTGCAGACTTTCAGCTTTAATTTGAGGGTATTTACATCCAAATCAGGTGAACAGTGTACAACAGTTTGTATATGTGCCTCCCACTTTTTAAGGTACCAAAAGTAATGGGACAATTGGCTGGTCAGCTGTTCCTTGGCCAGGTGTGTGTTATTCCCTCATCCCATTTACAAGGAGCAGATAAAAGGTCCAGAGTTTTTTTCAAATGTGCTGTTTGCATTTGGATTCTGTTGCTGTCAACTCTCAATATGAGATCCAAAGAGCTGTCACTATCAGTGAAGCGAGCCATCATTAGGCTAAAAAAAAAAAAACATCAGAGACATGGCAAAAACATTAGGTGTGGCCAAATCAACTGTTTGGAACATTCTTAAAAAGAAAGAACGCACCGGTGAGCTCAGCAACACCAAAAGACCCCGAAGACCATGGAAAACAACTGTGGTGGATGACCGAAGAATTCTTTCCCTGGTGAAGAAAACCCCCTTTACAACAGTTGGCCAGATCAAGAACACTCTCCAGAGTTTTTTGAGGGAAAGAAGTGGAATGTTATGCAATGGCCAAGTCAATCACCTGACCTGAATCTGACTAAGTATGCATTTCACTTGCTGAAGACAAAACTGAAGGGAACATTTCCCAAGAACAAGCAGGAACCATCACCATCACAAGCATCACCAGGGATGATGATCCGGTGATGTCTATGCATTCCAGACTTAAGGCTGTAATTGACTGCAAAGGATTTGCAACCGAGTATTAAAAAGTGAATGTTTTGATTCATGATTATTAATCTCTCCCATTACTTTTGGTCCCTTAAAAAGTGGGAGGCACATATACAAACTGTATATTCACCTGATTTGGATGCAAATGCCCTCAAATTAATGCTGAAAGTCTTCAGTTAAAGCACATCTTGTTTAATTTCAAATCCATTGTGGTGGTGTATAAAGCCAAAAAGATTATAATTGTCGATGTCCCTATATTTATGAACCTGAATGTATTTTTCAACCCTTATAGTAATCATGTATAGTTCATCATCTGTACATCTCCTCTACAGATACATGGTCAAACACAAGTCCCATCTGAGGTTCTGAGACTGCTGGCCATCCACCGGTCAGCATATCGAGACTGTTGAGATCTTCCCTCCCTCCAGAGACCGGTCAAGATGTACTACTAGACACCTGATGCTCTCAGCCTTCCTGAAAGCACTTAGGAATTCAATCCGCTTCACTTTCTGCTGACACCAGTATGATTTGTTGTCTCTTCCTACACGCGTAGATGAGCAGGTCAGGGCGGGCAAGACGAAATTAGGATCTTTGGGTTGGTCCTTGTCATGTTTTCTCAGTAGATATGTATTTTTCGATTGTAAAGCAGTTGGTGATCAAGTCAGATTCAAAAGGAGATATTTGATATGTTTTTTGTAAAACATGAGCTGGATGAAAAAGCCATTGAAAATGGTGACCTGTTGATATAAATAAAATGACTGCTATGTCTAAATCTCGTTATTATAGATTCACTTTGTTCCTTTCTTTTTTTTTTCTGCATTCTGCCTTCTGTTCTATGAAGTGTAGAGTGGTGCATTGACATTTACTGCAAAAATGTGAATGGTAAAATTAGAGTAAGGCCTTGTGGTTTAGGAAGTGATGGCTTTGTTCAGATCCTGCAGGCATATGAATAACCAGAATTCTGTGGTTATATAAAATCTGTACTTAAGATTGTTCATGGTGAATTTGCTCTCTAATTCAGCAGTATATTGGAGATTGACCCAGTTTAACCCAGAAACCCAAGTTCTGCTTGCATCTAAGAACTTTTGAAATGGAAATTGCAGTTGCTTCCATAAGTCAAAGTCAGTTTTCTACAAGGGTACACTGGTTTTTTTTTTTGTGGATGGTTTTGTATAAATGCGTTTGAAAGTAATGTTTGTTTTTAAACATTTCTGTTGAATGTGGATTATTATAAAAAAAATTATAATAAAAGCTATAAAAAAATTGTGATGCATTTTTTTTCCCTCAGTTTCAGAAAAGCCTATTTTAAGTAGGGATGTGATGGACCCCGAACTGGTTAAAAATTTATTAAATTATGTAACCATTTAAGTCAATTACAATTGGTTGAGGAGATTTATTTGAATATCTTCAGAAAAGTATAGCTGGTATTTTGTTTTCGTGTTGCCTCTGTATAATGCAGTATTTAGTATATAAGAGCAGCGCTGCTTTGTTTACAGAAATAACTGGAAATGCTTTATATGCTATTCTATGATCACTCTCATGCAGCCTGTTAATTTCACAAAGCTCAATTTAGGCTATTGTGTTTTTGCATCAAATGTTAAAATTAAACAATTTAAATAAAAAACATGGTTGCAAAAGCGAAGCGAGGAGAAGACAAGAGATGAGCAAGGAAGATGCCTCCTACGCCCCCTCCACCTCCTTGGCAGACCTTTGCACAGGTTACATACAGTTGGCCCACCCCTCAGCTATTGCATTTCAAGGCAGAGACCGCGTGTGAATGGAGTATGTCAGAGAGGTCCACCAGAGCAGGAACCCGCCTTGACCAGGAAAATCATCCACCTGCTACAGCACCTGGATCAGCAAGCCCTTCATCCAACCAGGTGGTGAGAAAGTAAAAGGCACACCCACCCACTAGTCACAAGCACTTTACATGCTCACAGTTCCATAAAGTTTTCGCTGTTTCCTCAACAAATGTTGCAAAACACCTAATCAGAACACAGCATAACACCACCTCAGGAAGTCATCGCTTCTGCATACATGATGAGCCACGTAAACTCTTGTCTTGGGTGCTGAGTGTTCGCACATGAACAATACAGGCCACAAACTCATTTCGTTTTGGCACGAATGCACACAGTCCTGTTCAGTGTGGTTACAGACTGCAGTTCAAAGGAATAATTTATTCTCGGGTTTTTACTCGATACACCAAAAAAAAAGGGATTTGATCTCTCCATCCCATATAAGATCTTCATGCACTGAACAAATACCTACGGCATTGGTTTTCAACCTGTGGTCCGTGGCCCCCTAGTGGGTTGTGGTGGTACAGGTGGGCCGCCAATTACTATTAAAATAAATAATATTGTTAATATATGTAAAATGTCTAAAGGCCAATTTATACTTCTGCGTCGAGTGTACGTCGTAGGCGATGCCGTCGTGAGCATTTATACTTCTGCGTATGTCTGTTTTGCTCTACAGTTACACCGCCGAAACGCTAGTTGAAGCGAGCGGGTTCCACTGTGTTTACATTCCTCGATCCTCGCGGGCTTCTACGAACAATGGCGACTGAAAGAGAGCGGATCATGTTGGAGCTGGAGCTTATTGAGATCCAAAAACTGTTAATTTTAGTTAAATTACTAATTTCGGAATTTAAAAATGGCGGCTGGTCCAGGGTACAGAAGATCATTCCTGAAATCCGTAGGAGGAAACGTGATACTACCAAGCCGACCAATCACAGATCTTGCAGTCCGCGTCGTCGCAACGCGTAGTTACATTTTTAAGGAGGTGCACTTCAGGGTACGGCGAAGGGTACGACGTATGGTACACGTCAATGCGTATGCTATAAATTGGCCTTAAGTCATAACATAACATCATTTCATATATATAATTAAATGACAAAAAATAAATACTATTTCCACTATTTGAGCTTGCTGATTGGTTTAAGAATAAACCACCAACTTATCCTAGATGTCTTTGCTGCATATGCTACGGAACAATAAATTCAAACATGTATAAATGACTAAACAGGGTGAACATAAATGGCTGTCAACATGTTCCCTCCTGACTGCTTGCTCTGCTGACTGTCTACCCACTGCCGAGCTCTAACTGGATCTGATTTTCCCGTTTTGCTGAGCGGTTCGAGCCCAAATTATTTTCTGTTCATTGCCAGTTCATTCTAGGGCTGTGCAATGAATAGAAATAGTCATAAAAATCACGATTTGAGCGTGTGCGAATTCTAAATCGCTTTATAGCACGATTTTCTGCGGCCTTGACCTCCCACAATATGCTATCCGATCCAATCAGAATGCAATGTGCCTAGAGTGAGAACAGAACAGACTGGGCATATGCCTACGTAACTCCAGGTTCACACACTGTCTGTGATGTGCCTTTTTTCCGAGCCCATGTTAACAGATCAGAGCGTTCACACTGCACACGGTAAAAGGTTAGAAAAAAAATGCAAAAATTAATGAAATCTAGGTGCGAACAGAGAGATTCGCACTCATGCATTATTTTAATGTGCATTCGTGTTACATTAATGCACTCTCGTTGCTGCTTCTGCACTGCAGACAGAGTATGTGTGAACCTGTAAAATGTATAACAAATCTATTTAAACACCTGAGGCACCGCTACAATTAATGAGCTCTATGAACAATGAATGGAAAAGAATAATAGTCCCTGGACACGGGATTTATTTATATTTTTTTGCCACAAGTCTATACATTTTGTTACCATGTTTCAAATTCATCCTGACCTAAGGAAACTTAAGTTCAGAATGCTCATACAAACTACACTGTGCTCAGGCGATTGGTTTACCCCAATTGACTTGAAGGTTGCATATTTTAACATAAGAATATATCTATCCCACAGGAATTTTTTTTCTTGCTAATTACATAGACGATTGGCTAGTGAATTGAAGCACAAAGCAAGAGATCACACAGCTATGGTCCTAGAACATATACAGAGGCTGGAATTAAAATTAAACACAGAAAATTCATGAGGGCAGGACAGGTCAGCTGTCATGTAAACTACCTGGAAATGCTGACCATATTTAAGTATTTTCTCCCTTTTCTGAAAGATCATCATGTTCTCGTGAGAATGGACAGCACTGTGGTTGTGGCTTACATAAACACAGGGAGGTTTAAGATCACTCCCATTACACATGGTGACAGAGGACAATGCTCAATGCCCTCTATTCTTTATTCTGAAAGAGTGCGCCTCTGGGAATAGATGCGCTGGTGCCTCTCACTCTCCTTTACGTGTTCCCATCAACTTCGTCGATATCCCCAGCCCTTTACAGAGTGAGGAAGGAGGGATTGAAAATTATACTGGTAGCTCCGTGATGGTTAAGGGAAATATTGGCTGATGGAAATCATACATATGCTGTACGCTGATCCATGGCCCCTCTCTCATGTTTCCCTACGAGAGATCAGCGTTGTACGCAGCAGTGCCTTTGTTTACTGCAGCACAGATTGTTCTGTCCACCCACGATTTCTGGTATGAGAAGATTCTTATAGTTACTGTTTCAGTTGCTTGCTTTGCTAGTGTGTATACAAAGCTTAATGCTACATCCGTGAACTAGCTGACGTCAGAGGAAATCGCTCAGAACATGTCCCAGTCTACATCATCAAGAGCTACCTGTAGCATGCTTCAGAGTGGGCGGACCAGCGCGTCACCACCCTCTGCACTGGGGGTTCTTGAATGAGCCTTTGTTTATTTTCCGGTGTGAGGAAAATGGGGGCATGGTCCGATTTGCCAAAAGCCTATAGTGAGTGAGCTTTGTAGGTGTGATGAGTGGGTGCGGGGCCGAGAGTCGTGGGAATGGGTCGAGGCCAGTGGAGTGATTGGAAATGAGGGACACCTGGGCCACTCACCAGTCTCGAGTCCAACGGAAGAGATCCAGAAGGATAAAAGAGGAGTTACGTGAAGGAAGAGAGAGGATCAGGCCTGGGTTTTGTGTTTTGGTTTTATTTGTGCACAGCAGTCATCAGCGATGGGTTGTTGTGTTTTGTGCTTGTTTCATTTAAATGTTTGCCGGTTCCCGTCTCCTCCTTCATGTGACAATGAAGGTTTTTACATTGATACAGTAGGTATTCTTAAACTGAGTTTAGCAATGATCCAGTGTATTCAGTCCTCTGGTTGGACAGGATACCACTACGGGTAAAACAGTGGTTGGTTCCTGGGGGCCTGGCTAGCACTCCCCAGACATCTTGCTGGCTCACGACAACCATCAGACTCGGCTATGTGATTCAGTTCGCCTGGTATCCTCTTAAGTTCAGGGGCATCCATTTCACTTCTGTGCTGGACAAAGATCGCACTGTATGGAACAGCAATGGCAGGTCCCTTTGCCTAGGCCCTGTCCTATCATCTGTCCTGACTGGTGTGGGGGGACTTGCCAGCTTTCGCAGGGCATTGGAGGGGATCAGCAATAGCGGTGTTTTTCTTACGGATCCCAATTTGTCAGTCACTGACGTAATGTTGAATGTGACTGACTGAAAGGGAAAGTCTTGGTTATGTATGGTAACCCTTATACCCTGAAGGATAGAATTGAGACGTTACGTTCCCTCGCAACAGTTGATGTACCACCGCTGTACGGCTGAGGCACACCATCTCAGCTCATCAGCGAAAAACTGAATATGTGACCATATGAGCTCTCCTTATATGCTGGCGCTGCGGGGCGGGATGCGTGATGGCAATCTTGCACGCCAACATTCATTGGCTTATTTTGTTAACACTTAAAGGTGAAGAGGAAACGTCAGCTAGCAGCTTGACATTGATGTGGAGGAAGAGCAAGGTGACACACGTGGAGATCCAGTGCAGCCCTTAAACCTTAACCCCACTGGTGATTCCACCCTTGCAGCCCTGGCAGGAATGTTTCAATCATTCCTACAATATCAGAAGGACAGGGATGAGAGGTAAGAGAAAGTCGGCTCAACAGGAACAGTAGTACAAGGTCCTCACTCATCAAGTCACTTAGATGCAGATGAATCTGGAGCTTGCCTGACAAGGAGCTCTCTCTTCTGGATGATCAGTGGCTCAGGTTTTTGATCACATACATCAGTTGCCTACGTTGCAAGACACTTATAATATTGAACATTTTCTTACTACTTTTGAGAGACTGGCAGAAGTATACAAGTGGCCGAAAGAAGAGTGGGCTATTCATCTTGTTCCCCTGCTCACTGGGAATGCAAGAAATGCATTTGTTGCCATGTCACCTGCCTATACCTCTGACTATGAGAGAGTCAAGAAGACATCCTCAAGAAATATGAAATCAAAGCAGAAACCTACAGACTGAGATTTTGAACACTGAACACACCTGCTAACGAGTCACTGATGGAGTTGTATGTCCGCCTAAAAGATTTGTTCTCTATGTGGGTGAAGTTTAATGAAAGCAGCAAGAGGGACCTGATGGACACCATGGTGTTGGAGCAGTATATGGGTGTGCTGTATCCAGAGGTGAAAACTTGGGTGAAAGGGAGAGATCCCGTTACAGCAGAAGAGGCAGCTAAACTGGTTGAAGCATGTGTTGCAGCTCGTAAGGGATTCTCTGAGACCTTCAGATATGCAGTCAGCCTTCAAGCAGCAAGAGGTAAGTCTGAGGGGTCAGGGAGAAGTTTGTACTCTCATAGCCAAGCCCAGATATTACATCCCACCCACCCTAAGCCCACACCACCTACAGCTACAGCACCCATAGACACACATTCGACCCAGCCCAACACTGATGTTATCTGTTATAACTGGGATAAACCAGGTCACACTAGCCCACATTGCCCACTTAAAAAGCCTAAATCAGCAAGGTTGTGTTACGTACCCAGACCCACCCCTACAACTGACAATAGTTCCACCAAAGAGCCCACTATTACAGTTTTATTAAATGGAAAACCAATTACAGCCCTGGTAGACACAGGTTGTACAAGGACCTTAGTACAGGCTCAGTAAATAGCCAGAGATTTGTGCTCTGAGGACACAGTTTCGGTATGTTGTGTCCATGGGGACAAAGCAGATTTACCCACTGCCGACGTTTGTATAGAGGTGAACAAGCAACCATACTTGAACGTTGGTATTACAGCTAATTTGCCTAACCAGTTTTGCTAGGTACAGATATGCCAGTTCTAGCACATTTAGTGCAGAAGACAGCGTGTTGTGGAGTAGTCACTAGAGCTCAACCACAAAATGTAAACCAGTCATCCAAAGAGTCTGTACAGAGCACCCTTAGAGAAATTCCATTTTTCACTGAGGAAAGTGTAGGTGAGACAGGGGTCTCAAAAGAATACAGACTGCAGAAAAGAAGGAATTGGGTTGCAGATCTGATCTGAAAGATTTAACCAAACATTAAAATCCATGCTTAAAACGTTTGTGTCAGAGTCCGGCAAAAACTGGGACCAATGGTTACCTTATCTGCTGTTGTTTCCCCAGGCATCCACCAGGTTTTCGTCCTTCTAACTGCTTTTTGCCCAACAGGTCAGAGGTCCTCTGGATGTCTTGAAGGACAGCTGGGAAGCTAATGACAAGCCAGGCAAGCAAAACATATCCAGACAATCTAGATTAACATGTTGAAACAGTGGCATGAATGTTCCTCTCAGCCACATTCACCACAAGAGGCTGTGAAAGAGCTCTTTGTTCGAGTTGTATAGGAAGAGGATAAAATAGAGGAGCAATACTTACCTGTTCATCAAAGTGAGTGCCACCTAGCCCTTCAACATTTGTCAACTGAACAACGCCAACGACTACTGGAATGCGTCTCGGACAAACTGTTCCTAGACAAACCTGGAAGAACAGACCTTGTCCAACACCACATTCATTTAAAAGACCCAAAAGCCATACGGCAACCAATGAAGCAAGAGTTGGCGTTAATGCAGAACCTGGAAGTCATAGTCATCATCTAGTGAGTGGAGCATCCCCATTGTGCTTGTACCAAAGAAGGATGGTTCTCTCAGATTCTGCCTTGAGTTTAGAAAACTCAATTCAGAAAGCAAATCTGATCCTTACCCCATGCCAAGAGTTGATGAACTACTTGAGAAACTTGGTAATGCAAAGTTCCTCACAACACTGGACCTATGCAAAGGTTACTGGCAAGTCCCACTAAGTCCAGTCTGCAAAGAGCTGACAGCTTTTAAAACTTCATTTGGCCACTATTATTTCAGGGTTCTGCCTTTTAGACTTCATGGGGCACCTGCAACTTTCCAGAGGATGATTGATCAGCTCCTCTTGGCTTTCACTGCAGCATATCTTGATGTAATAATTTTCAGTACATCCTGGCAGGACCATTTGCAACATCTGTAGGAAACATTGTACAGCAAGACTCACCATTCGTCCGGACAAGTGTGCTATTGCCAAGCAGGAAGTGTGTTACCTTTGGTCATGTGCAGGGACATGGAGTCATACGCCCACAGGTGGGGAAAGTCGAGGCCATCAAGCAAGCGGTACGTCCTACAACCAGGAAGCAGGTACAAACTTTTCTTGGCTTAGTAGGGTGGTACAGGAGATTTATCCCCAATTTTTTAAAAAGGGCTTTAGCACTTACTGAACTCACTTAAAAAGAACAGCTTCAACCCATTGCTTCTTCCCCGTGAAACACCGTATTCAACCATGGAGAAGGAGTGCCTGGCAGTTAAATAGGCCTTGGACTCTTTTAGGTACTACCTCATTGGTAGAGAGTTCAGCTTGGAGACTGATCAAAGAGCCTTAACTTGGCTAAACCAAATGAAAAACACAAATGCCTGTATTACAGGAAATTGTGGTTTCTACCAATACAACCCTTTCAATTTAAAGTATCCTATAGATCTGGCCCTGATTTTTTTTGTCTTGGACACCACAGGGAGTGTCACCAGAAGGGGGAGGAAATGTCAAAGTTTAAGATTAGGTTAAGGCACTGTGACTAGCCTCATACACAGTTAATCATTAATACATGGCAAACATTTTAACATCAAGCATGATTCGAATGCCAGCATATAAATGGATACACGGATCTGTAATGGCGTAGTGTATTGTGCATCTGTGTTTAATGAGTATGTTTTATG
Source organism: Carassius gibelio (assembly GCF_023724105.1). NCBI lineage: Eukaryota > Metazoa > Chordata > Actinopteri > Cypriniformes > Cyprinidae > Carassius > Carassius gibelio. Next base: position 5,964,781 of record NC_068372.1, read on the forward strand.
TTGTTTAATTTATAGTGATCACTGTTGTTACTTTCCAACCAAACTGATCCAAGCACCATTTCATATCATCTGCCATAAAACATTGAAATAACCACAGACACAAGTTCTCTATCTACTATCATTTATTGGGCATTAAACACACAAAAAATTGCAAACACTCACCAGTTTCCATTTTCCAGAACCAAACCTGTGCAATATTCAACCTGGGACTTTTATACATTTACCATGCTGAGCAGCCATTTTGCTGTGACATCATATGGTGAACTTGTTATTACTTGCACTACTGTCTGTTCATCCAGAAACACGGAGTAATCCATTTGCACACTGAAATATTTTCTATGCACTTTACTGTCCATTGCAATAGTGTAAATGATGTTCATATGTTCATAGTTCTGCCAATAGTGTACATACACTTTTCTAAAATACATCTGTATGGTATGTTCATAGTACACCTATCTGTATATCATGCTGATAGTATTTAAAATCTGTAAATTATGTCCATAATACTTATCTGTATAGTTATTGTACATATTGAAGACTTGGTATATCCTGTACTTACTGCTTATTGCACTTCTGGTTAGATGCTAACTGCATTTCCTTGCCCCGTACCTTACATGTGCAGTGACAATAAAGTTGAATCTAATCTAATCTAATATGGGTCACCAGTTCATGCCTGTACAAAAATGTATTGTTTCTGGTGTTTAAAGTCTTGATGGTTGTTTGATATGTGTGTTGAATTGTGAGTTTTTACTTATTTTCATTAATGTATATTTTGTTGCCAAGTGATTTGTATGTATGTATGTATGTTTCTATACCCAGAGGAGAAAGCCCCCTACCAATTTCAGAATGGTTCCATCCTGGGGCAGAGCTAAGAGTATAACATGGCTCCCACACAGTTAGTCAGTGTGGGTTGTTGTAGGATTTTGTGTTTGTAGTCTGTATACGGAGTAAATAGCTTTTTTCTTGCTTATGGGGTTCAAATCAATTGATTTAGCTGAACTAGCTTGTGAATACTTTGTATAAAGTGTATATTTTGTACATTTCTATTTTCTTTTTGATTATTTTGTTACTTTTACACCATGTGTTGGGGTTTGTTACCACGTGTGTGCGCCAACAAAACTCCCCTTCACCCGACTCCAAGAAGCTTCTGTGTCACTTTTGCCTCATATCCCCACAGTCAAATCCTAACAACTTCTATCTCATAACAACTATCTCATAATTTTACATGTCAGTTTCAACTTTGTGTCATAATTGAATCAATTTAGACTTGTCATACTTATAAGTTTTATCTCATCATTTTGACTGTCATACTTTTATTGCCAATTATGATGTCAGTTTAAACGCTCAACATTTTTGTCATCAATGACCTTTTATCTCACAGATATAACTTTTTATTTCATAGTTGGCTTAATTTTGATCTTTTTACATCACAATTCTGATTAATTAAATAATTATTTTTTTCTCTATAATAATTCCTTATATTTATATAGCACTTTTCTAAGCACTCAAAGTGCTTTACATTGTCAGGGTGTATCTCCTCATCCACCACTAGTGTGCAGCATCAATGCGACGGCAGCCATAGTGCGCAAGAACTCTCTCTTTCTCTCTCTTATGTGATAGAAACTAGTCCTGGACACTTCACACTTGTCATTAAAAACTCCCCAGTCACACTTAGTGGCAGTATCTGCATATTAAATATTCAGCCTCATGTTTCATTGTGCATTGTGCTAAATGTGTTGTTGAATTTGGTTTACTTTTATCTCTCCCTCTCTGTCTTTCTGAGCATTAGATGTGTAATAAACTTTGTTGAGGCTGTCAAATTTGTAGTTATGTTGTTTTTGCTTTTTTCAAGTTGATTAGTGAACAGCAATCAGATGATACTTTTTATTGTTTATGATAGACCAATACTAATCACTGTAGTACCTGTTTTGTAGTACCTTGCTTTAAGATTAATCTATAACTATGGGCAAAATTATCCTTGTTTGCTCCACAGAACAATAACTACGTGGTTTTAACAAATAAAATGACACAAATGTAATTCTGGAGTGAAATATTCCTTTTTAAGTGATCGTTAACATCCAGTTTTTTTTTTTTTTATTTAGATAGGCTTTTATTTATTGAGAGATATTATTGTGGTCTTTGTAGGTGGGTTACACTGGCACTGTTCTGTCTTTTAAATGTAGAGACTTTACATGCATTATTCTAAGCGATGTATAGGTACTGCGTTAAAGGTTTGCAGCTGCTTAACCTGATGCTGAAGAACAAGCTTTACTCATGTCACAGTGAAGACAAACAGATCTTCATTCACAGATGATTCTTTGTGTTCCTCTCTCTTATTTGTGAATCACTCCTCCAGCTTTTCTTGATGTCAGTATCGTACAGCTCTAATGAGAGAGGATCTTTACGGATGATGTACCTGAAACCAAATAAATAAATAAAACCATAAAAACCACAGCCACATATGGTACTGCAATTACCATTGATTATCATGTCTTGACAGACATGACTAAAACGATGGATAATACACAGAAATATAATAAATAGAAATTATATTTCTACAAAAAAAAAGAAAGCCTTTTTTAAAACGATAGAATTTTTTTCATAGTGACATTGTTTTCATGACAATTTACTAAATTTCACCTCCAAATTGACATTATGCATGAAAAACACTCATACTGGAATTATACACACACTAGAGGTCTTCACGGGTCCAAAAATTCTTGCCCGAACCCGACAGAGACCCGTAATGTACTACACCGAACCAACCCGGACCCGTCTATTATTTCAAAAGCTGGACCCGGACACGTGTAGATCTGAGAAATGCCTACCCGGACCCGACCCGGACCCGTATATTATTTGAAATCTGGACCCGAACCCGCCGGGAAGACACAGACCCGACTGGACCCGACGTTCACATATTCCACCTTAAATTGCTATTACAAGTCAATAAACCTGTTGTGAAGAATACAGCTTTTTGTATTACCTAATTTAAAGAGCCGTAGTCTCTCTTCCTTGTACCTGACTGCCTGTGATGCATTACAATCCTCCGTCAAGAAAGTTATTCATGTCATTCCTCTCGTTATTCCAAGTCCAAGCTGAATCCACTCATTATTTCAGCTTCAAAAGTCCACTTGATGTCACGGTGAAGGATTACAAATGCTACTGTGCACATGTACATTCTGACTCGAGTTAATTCGCATAATAACTTAGACTGTTTGCCCTTTTGAACTATAATAACGATCGCTCGTGCAATGCCATGGCCGCTGACGTTATTTATTTACTATCATCTGATCTCTGCTCTGCATCGAGTCTGAATCTGAACCACTAAAACTTTAAGATTAAACGGTTCATTTATAATATTATAAAAATGGGAGAAAATGTAAAATGCGGTTTGGCGGTCGAGGTGTCCCTCACTGCTTGCCATAGAAACATGAAATGCACTCGAGACTGCACATGCGTGCTAGCTGTATCAACCTAAAATGCCTTAACGCAATTTGAGCGTAATAGACAACATTCATGTGACAGTTCACCTCAGATTGTGTTGCTGATTTGAAATATATTAAACATGAGTGTGTCAAGTCTGCAAGCATTACCGTGTGTGCACTTGTATTAACTCTTGAGTCTGCGAGCGAGAGAGAGAGAGATCACTTTTTTTGGCTCACTCTTTTCTTTTCCTAATTTTACAAATTGCAAGTTACAAAAAACACAAGCAGTCTTTGATAACGGCCGGATGTTCTCTGAGTCCGATGACTCCGATCGGCGATCGCACGGGTATTACACACAATGTTAAACAGACCCGGGACCCGAGGTAATAGATTCGGACCCGACCCGGACCCGGCTGATGATTTAAAATATAGACCCGAACCCGTACGGGTCCCGGGTCAGGTCCGGGGTCGACGGGTCTCGGGTGCACTGTGAAGACCTCTAACACACACATGTGTTTGGACACACCTTCTCATTCAAAGAGTTTTTCTTTATTTTCATGACTATGAAAATTGTAGAGTCACACTGAAGGCATCAAGGGCTATTTGAGCAAGAAGGAGAGTGATGGGGTGCTGCTCCAGATGACCTGGCCTCCACAGTCACCGGACCTGAACCCAATCCAGATGGTTTAGGGGTGAGCTGGACCGCAGACAGAAGGCAAAAGGGCCAACAAGTGCTAAGCATCTCTCGGGAAACTCCTTCAAGACTGTTGAAGACCATTTCAGGTGACTACCTCTTGAAACTCATCAAGAGAAAGCCAAGAGTGTGCAAAGCAGTAATCTTTTAAGAACCTACAATATGACATATTTTCAGTTTTTTCACACTTTTTTGTTATGTATATAATTCCATATATAATTCCACATGTTAATTCATAGTTTTGATGCCTTCAGTGTGAATCTACAATTTTCATAGTCATGAAAATAAAGAAAACTCTTTGAATGAGAAGGTGTGTCCAAATATTGCCGATATTTTTGACTATGACTGTATTTTCCATCACAGTTGCACCTGTTTTAGGCTATCCATAAAATGTATGTATAATTCTAATTAAATTGTAAAGTATATAGATATTTAGATGTTTATTTAAAAATGTATAAATTAATAACAATAAAACTGTGTCTATTACAATGCAAAAAAACTATAACTAGCTACTATAACTACTATAATAAGTAATACCGTATTTTCCGCACGCATAAATAATGTCGTTTTTTTTAGAAAATTAAAGGCTTTTAAGTGCACCTTATAATCCGGAGCGCATTATTTATGGATTTATGTGCATAATAGTGCAGCAAATACGGTAACATGAGAAATCACAATTTCTTAGTTTTTTTTTTTTTGTTTTGTTTTTTGTCTTCAGTGAAACTTCTTTATGAAGTACAGTAGATTCAGCTTCACTTACACAATGTCATTCAGCTCCAGTTTTGTATCTGGTGACGGGTTGATCAAGGCGTATGAGTGACTGCTCTGGTTATTATTCATTTTATCTGGATTAGGAGACAAATGTTCATAATATAACAGCAATCTTCTAGAGCATTTCAGTCATTAGAGTTTGCAATTAATTTAAAATAAATGTTTGAAATATGTAAAAATGCAGAATACAATTGTAATCAAATAGCCAATATATTTTTTTTTTTTTTTTTTTTGCATTCTGCCATGATTAGCAGGTGTGGTAAAGGGTTAATTGTTGCTTCCAGAGTTCTTTAAATAAAATGTCTAAGCTTTCTAAAAAAACATCCTAATTAATTCTGAAATGATTTCACTGTAATATTCGTCTCACCGAATCCGTGTGTGGAGAGCCCCAGGTTCTGCATGCGTTTCTTGACCAGCTCTGTGAGCTCCAGTCTCTCGGAGCATGAGAGCAGGACGCCGCGCTGCTGTCTGTCTGCATCTCGCTCAGCGTGCCACGGCCCCAGCAGATTGGAAGCCCACTGCATGCTCCTTCGACGCAGAGAATGAGTCTGGATGTCTGGCGATTCACAGTGAAGAGCCTGATGCTGCTCCTCTTGGTCCTTTCCCTCCTCAAAGACTGACACTTTGTCTGACATCTGGGATAGTGGAGTCTAGAGGGAAACAACCAAGGCTTGTCTTTCTTGATATTTCCAATTTCATATTTCAACTTCATTTTAACCACTTAATCTGAAGAACTTTGGTTATTTAGTTTATTAATTAATAAAGTAATAATAGAAAAATGGTAATGAATCAAATTTTTTATTTTCTCAATTTTCGTTATATGTAACCTTGTTACCAATGTTATAATGAGAAAAAAAAAATCACATTTTTAATTTCAAGCTATGGGAAAATATTTAGCAATAGCCAACTTTTGGTCCCAAAACTTGTGTAGACATAATGTGTGCCAACTCAATTTCCCTGAATTTCTCTCATTTGTAGAAAAATTTATGCCAGTGAATAATTTTTTTTAAAAGATAGTTGCAACTTTTTATCTCACAATTATTTATTTTTTTCTGTCCGAACTGGGTGATATAAACTGGCTTTTGTAAGAAAATGTCAAAACTGTGAGATTATACTTTTATCCCCCTATGAATTAAATCAACATTGCATGTTTTTATCTCTCAGTTCTGAGAAAAGAAATCAGAATTGTGAGATTAAAAGACACCATTATCGAGAAACAATCTTTCATACATTAGTAACTTTGAAACTAAATTCAGGAGTTTTTTTTTTTATAAATAAATACTTGTATTCTTCAAGGATGCATTCAATTGATGCAAAAATGACAATGAAGGTATTTATAGTGTTTCACAATGTTTCTATTTAAAAAAAAAACACACAGTTCTTTTGAACATTCTATTCATCTACTGTATAAATGGAAAACAAATGTATCAAGTGTTATTGGAGTTATTCAAAATAACTGATGATTAAGTGATAACTGAGTAAAACTCTTGTTTCTCCTGATCTAAACGTGTACAGTACATGTGTTGTGGATGGATTGAGTTTTAATGAAACCTCAGGAGGTTCAAGAGTCTGAGACTCAGTCCTGTAGATGCCGATGGGAATGTCTCCTACAGTGGACGAGAGCATTTCATACAGTCTGCCGTACGTCTCGATGCACAAGTCCTCCTCTGTGATGCTCATCTGAAATGTAATATGCCATATTTTAACACTAAAACTACATGAAATAAAGGCATCTAACAAAAGTCATTTAGATGAGGATGTGGGGAATGTGTTAATGTTAAACGTCACACTTACAGAACAAAGAAAACCAGATTTTGGTGTGTTCTCCAGTCCAAGCAGTAGTCTGGTGATGGTGATCATATAATCCTTAACGAAACACTGAAACGACAGACGCACTTCTAGCACAATGACAGATAGTTTAAAGGCATGAACATTTACAAATTTCTAAAGGCAAGAGCATACACGACCTTTAAAAGGTTGGGGTTGATAAGACTTTTTCATGTTTTTGAAAGTCTCCTATGAGAGAGTCTCTTATGCTCATTTATTTGATCAAAAACATGTTTTAATGTTTTAAAATCATTACAGTTTAAATGAAGTGTTTACTTTTCTGATATTTAATGTCATTTTAAAATGTACCATATTTTCCGGACTATAAGTTAAGTTAATTTATAGTTAAGGACTATAAATTAATTTAACATGAACCGAGAAAAATGAACCAAGAGAAAACATTACCGTCTCCAGCCGCGAGAGGGCGCTCTAATGCTGCTCAGTGCTCCTGTAGTTTACACTGAAAACATAGAGTGCCCTCTCGTGGCTGGAGACGGTAATGTTTTCTTTTGGTTCTAAATAAATGCAACTTATAGTCCAGTGTGACTTACTAGTCCAGTTGCTAATGTTGTCATCTAGTGGTCATTGGCAGATGCACAGGCAAAAATGATTTCAGCACAACAGGCAGCAGCTCTTAGTACCTGATAGAGAAGTGTGTCCAGCATCCCAATGCTAAACACCCTACCAGCTGCAAAGGGCAGGCGAAATATGAAGGACAGGTTTGAGCCTTTCTCTCTTTCTTTCTGCTCCATGAAGCCATGGGGAAAAATGTGGAAAGGAAGATTCAGGTCCAAACTGACTAATCAAGGCAAAAGCATTATATTATGATTAGTTTAATAAGAGTAAAAAAAAGCATGTCCATAATGTCTGCTCACCTTCTCTAGTTTGGAGAAAGCCAGCGAGTGACAGTCCTTGGCGCTGAACTGCATGAATCTCATGTTAGCGGGATGAGTTAACTCTGTGATGATGTTGAGGCCAGAGAGCAACCTACAGAGCAGTCAGTCATTTCAGTTATTTAAGATCTTCAATTCCCTTCTGAGGAACAAGAGCTCTTAGTTGATCTGAATAAACCCTTGTTTAAGATATTTTTGCACAAAAAATTCAGATAGTAAAATATCAATGAAATTAAAGGCCACTTAAAGAGAGTACTTTCATGACTATATTTCTTAAAGGGGGGGGGGGGGGGGGGTGAAATGCTCATTTTCACTCAATATCCTGTTAATCTTGAGTACCTATAGAGTAGTACTGCATCCTTCATAACTCCAAAAAGTCTTTAGTTTTATTATATTCATAAGAGAAAGTTAGTCTGTACTGATTTTTCCCGGAAAAACACGACCGACTGGAGGCGTAACGTGTGGGCGGAGCTAAAGAATCACGAGCGCCAGTAGGCTTTTGAGTTGAGAGCATGTGGAAACTGTGACATTACCGTGAAGGGAAAAAACCATCATCCAAAACAAACCATGGCTAACAGTCAGATTCAGACGTTTATTTATGATCCAGAATCAGATCCCGAGGCTGAAACTGAACGAGAGCAGCAGCAGCAACGACTCGCTCCAAGCGGGGCTCGAACCCGCGTCTCCGGCATGGGAGGGGACGAACTAACAAGAGATATTTGAAGCAGTTTTACTCACCGCCTGCGGTTCCAACACACGATCGTGACCCTTTTTCGTTGGGATTGCATCATCCTTAAGAAATAAACGATGTGCAAATCCAGCGTCAAACTGGGTCTTGTTTGTAAAACAAGCATCTTCGAAATGCAGGGAACAAACACAAACACTTGCACAACTCCGTTGATGCTCTATAAAAATAAACTCCATCCACTGGTCCCTTAATGCTGTTTTTTCTCTGGTAATCTGTGCAGGGTTGTCTTGCCCTGGCAACCAAAAACACACTTCTTTTGTGACATTTTGCGACGCTCTCGCTCTGATCAGTGAATGTCTGTTGTGCTCTCTCTGCTCTGCTATACGGGAGCGCGCGCTCTTCCGGCAGAAGTGTCTCAGGACCCATTTAAGGAAATTCTGCTCCATCTAACGTCACACAGAGCCATACTCGAAAAAAACTTTCCGAAACTTGTGACAAACCGGAAGGAGTATTTTTGGAACAGAAATACTCCTTCAAACGTACAACTTAATTTTTGAAACTTTGTCCATGTTTAGCATGGGAATCCAACTCTTTAACAGTGTAAAAAACTCAGTATGCATGAAATAGCATTTCACCCCCCCTTTAACCTTTTTTTTCTGATGAACACAAAATAAGATATTTTAAAGAATGTTGCTAACCAAATAGTTTCTGGTCCCCAATGACTGCCATAATAAATAAAAAAATCCAACTTCTGTTTAGTTACTCACATTTTTTAAAAATATATTATTCTGTGTTCAACAGAAGAAAGAGACTCATACAGGTTTTGTACAACTTCAGGGTAAAAATAAAAGGGCTTTTTGTAATAACGTCAAATTTAAAGTTTTAGAGGAAAATGTTAAATTATTGTCCCTATTATGAGATTTCCTATATTGCATTTCATGCATTGTGTAATGTAGCTGTATGTGAATATTAACGATCTGCAAAGTTGTAGAGCTAATAATTTACGATAAATAAAGTTATTGTCTTCCAAAATTAAGAATCAACTTTCTACAGCCTAACGAGTCACGGGGTAACACATTTGCATAATGCGTGCCTTGTATGTTCTATGTTGGCCAGCCACAAACAACTTGACCCCACCCACAAACACGTTACTCTACTGGCGACTGCTTTTCTAATCTCAGAGAGTTCAACGCAGGATTCACAAAACTTCTGCTGTTGAAAGATGGATCAGAATCCAGTTTATTTGGACCAGCTGCTCCACTGAATCACAACCTGTATGATAAATAATAGATGTGTACACTTAATACAGAACTATGCCATCTGACCAATCAGAGCAGAGCAGGCTCACGGAAAGGAGGGGTTTAGAGAGAGTGAATCTTTGAACTGCTTCAAACAAAACTTTTGAGAATCTCTGGAAAATAAAGTAATATTTAATGCATATTTTGAAAAAACAAAAGTTCATATTATGAACCTTAAAAATGGCATAATGGGGCACTTTACTTTATTTTAATTTTTTGTTGTGCTTTACGGAAATACACATACTTGTGTTTATGTGAAGTACTGGATTTAGGAATGTATGTATTTTAAATGTACTAAATCGTAACTTCATCATTACAAATGGGTATATACAAATATATTTAACCCTTGGAGAATCTCAAAATCTCGAGCAGTCTCTAACCTGAACAGAGTCTGGACGTTAATAATGGTTTTTGCATCAGCCATATAGTCTTCCTCAGCAAACATGGTGCTCTCCTTATCCACAACCACCATACTAGCAGCAAAAGAGACGCCACAACGCAGCAGGTCATCCAGACTGTACGGAGATAGATGGATGGATGGGTAGAAATACAAAAATACAATACAAACAAACACGATAACGTTCCATAATAATGACTCTTGCCTGTCGATTGTTCCAAGGAAGTAATAGATCATTGGGAACCAACAGACAGTCTCAAGAAACTCTGCGTCTGGCCTAAAACAAAGACAATCCACACAGAAATACAATATTATGTAGACATCAGGGGAGATGTGACTATAACTTCAAGACTGCAGGACAATGGCAACGAAAGAAGAGTTGGTAAAGCCCAAAGAACAAGGTAAAGTGTAAAATTAGGATGTTTACTCCTGTTCCAAGAGCAGCACGATGGGACACAGTTCATTCTCTGGTCTGTAAGAGGCTCGTAATGGCAGGATGAAGTTGTACAGGCCGTTTCCTGTGGCCTCAGCAGACACAATGATGAGCTTGTCCTTTAAACCGTACGCTTTGACATCTTCTTCGTCTTTGTGGTAGCAGGTCTTGGACAAAAACTGAAATTACAATAAGATGATCAAGCAATGCAATATTACAATTCAACATAAAACTAGTGATCTCCAGGCACCTATATTTTTTAAAACATAAGCTACTATTCAAAAGATTTTTTTTAATATAGTCAAAACTGCATAATTGTGAAATGTTATTACAATTTAAAACAATTATTTTCTATCTGAATGTATTTTATTTAAAATGTAATATATTCTGTGGATTTTTGTGTCACATGGTCCATCAGAATTAGTTCTAATATTGATAAAAAAAATAGTAGTAATTTATTTTAAAAAAAATTTAAGTCTACTGACCCCAAAATTCTGCATAATCATTTTAGATAACACTGTTACTTGCAGTTACTGTGCAACATACTGTAATTATCAAAGAAACATTTTGTAAACTGGACTAAAAACTCAAATGTCTGAGGGGACACATATGCTTCAACATAAATTAATTATATGTAGACTTACATATAACTTAGATACTGTCCACCAAAGTGTAATCATGTGATACCTTTTGTAGCTTCATACAACATTTGGGTGTTTTCTTTTTCCGTAAATGGCAAAGTATCGGTGAGCTTCCGATGTAGGGTAAATCTGGAGGATATCCCTTAACATAACTGAAAAAAAAGACCAAAAAAAAAGTTCAGTCTCAACATTGTCCAGTGTTTCTGTTTGGAACTTGGAACTTTCATAAACAGATTATTTTCTCTCTCAGTGAAGGCAGAAATTACTCATTGCTGCCTTCATCTCCAGTGTTGGGCTGACATGGACACTTTGACTGATCGCTGAACAGGTTTGCAGTCTGGAGCGAAGGTGAATCAGGCAATTCTAGAACAGGAACCATGTTAGTTTCAGTTGAGAGCGATGCACCTAAACTGGACGCAATGCTTATTTCCTGCAGGTCTATGGCCACCGCACCTTTAGGAAATGCAAACAAAAATCTTTAGACAAAAATATGGAATGACTTTACATTTTCATCCACATGTTTTTGGGAGAATTCAAAAATGCTTCTCCTCTGCTGATACTTTCAAATTATGATTAGAATTGTTCGTCCAATAGCATTTAGAAATACACCTCTTGTGCGTCTCTCATGCTGATCAAGGCTAAGAAAAATATTATGGTGCTTTTTGTCATTTAGTAAGTTGACAACCCTGTTGAGTATAAGAGACTTCTTGCAAACACATTACAAAACATATCGACCCCAAACTTTTGAATGATATTGCTGTGATATTTACAGTGTCTATCTTTGAATTAATATAATGCTAATTTGTCTGACCCATGCTAGCAATAGCGCTGCAGGTTGGAGGTTGAGTCTTGGGGCTGTTTCTGCAGCCTGTCTGAGTTTTAAAGCAGGTGTTCTCCTCTTTGGTGAGACTGATGTAGAAGCACACGTCCAAGGGGTTCATGATGTGCTCAGGACCTGGGTTCAGTAGTATATTCTTCTTAGTGTTGTCAGGACACACTCCAATGAGACAGATGCCATACCTACAAATGAAAGAGATATTTATACAAATTACATTTCTGGTCCAGAGGTGAGAAGTGGCCATTTTTGTGGAATCAAATGCCATTTTGACTGTACTATGGCATTTAATGCATTTCTCAAATATGCTTTTATCTCATACTCACTTATTATACGCATTAAAGGAGGCATAGGTGAAGCTCTTTCCTTCATACTCAGAAAAGAAGATGCTTTCTTTCAGAACAATGCTGTACACTTCATTTCCTGAGCATTTTCCGTAAATTCTGTGCCAGTCCTCAGGAGAGTGCTGACCCTCCCTGCACAGATACACACATCATATCATATACAATATATAACATTTTTAATTCCATTACATTAGGTTGAGTAAATAACAAAAGTTCAGGGCCAGATTGATTAAACAGGTCAAATTAGTGTGAGATCGCAATCGTTGATGGGAGTTGAAAGTCTGAGGTTAATCTACTGACAACTGGCAAATTAAAGAACACAGAGGCAACCACAATATTTTCATAATGACCAATGGATTTACCAAGAGCGGCACTAATTAGCATAGGGTCGCAGTCAAAAAGCAGAGCCAATGATAACCAAGCATGTCTAATCTAATAAAAACACAGGCACAACATTTGTTAACATATGCCTTGCCTAAGTTTCACATACAAACGTCCTCAAAACAATCCCTGTTCGCACTGATCTACAGAAATGACTAAAAACACTGTATGATGCATGCCAGGCCAGTAGTTGGCACTGTAACAAACACTACACAAATATGTAATATGCATGCATATGACCTCATTGTGCTTGCAAATTACCTCACAGAGATGATAACGTTATCTATTCGAAAACTTGTATTTTTCAGCCCCCAAATTGCCTCTGTCATGTAAATGAACGGCCATAACACATTCAAAGTTTTCAGGATTTTAGTTGAAAATGGTCTCTTGTGAACACCCCCTTATTTAATCCAATGAATTTTGCATCTGTAAGAGTAACTTCCACAAATGCATAGTCCATAAAAATAACTGTCCATGCCTTTTCATCTCTAATTTTTCACTTTGTGACTTTAGTAGTTTTTTTAACACAAAAAGAGGACCCCAAATAATTTTTGGGTGAACTATTCCTTTAAGGATTGATGATGGTGTACCCACAGGCCTCGAGATGTGTGCACCAGCAGGGTGATGAAGGTGGACGTCGCAGGACAGATGCAGTTTAGGGCCAGCATAGCATATTTAAACTCTTCCTCACAGACAATATGATCTGAAGGGGAATATTATGGTACAACTGTGTTAGAAAAGATCTGTGTCAAAGTCTTTTGATGCATTTGTTTGAAATGTTCTGGAATCAATTACAAAGACAGATTTAACAGTACCTGCAAATTTCACATGAAATTTGTTTTCTGGTTTGAGAATCTGAACGAAAAGAGTGCAGCTTGGAGCAAAGTCCTTCACTGCCCAAGCCCTCAGGATGGTCTGGTAATCCTGAGAAGAAACAAATTAGTAATAAAAGGTGGAATATTCATATACATTATCATAAATAAAAATATATTCTATATGTCCCATCCATTTACCGATTACTAGACAATAATAATTTCTAATGTTTTAAACATAAGTATGTATTTCTTCACTTTTTGATGAAGAATTTCAGTATTACATACTGCTGCATTGCGGTCCTCCTCACAGCGACAGGTGAGAATGAAGCAAGCCTCAGCGTTATCCATCCTGTATGAAAAGACATGTTCTCAGAGAATACATCTTGAATTAAGATTCTTATGCCATTGCCATTTCTTCAATCATTTTTAAGTGTTAAAATGTGATAATCTTGAAATCATGATAATTTCTGTATATGGTAGTAGTTGCACCGCAGTAGCCCAGAGTAGATGTGGAATGGGAAACAGGCGTGAATTTCTTTAACTCACTTTGCTCTGACCAGATCTTGATCTTTGAGGGCAGAGCCCTGCAGATATATGACTCTATGTGACCACATTGGGATCCGCAGCACCCGTCTCACTGCCACGTCCTGCTCTGCTGGGCAAAGAATTATGACATAGTACTCCTGAAAGACAACAACATCAAACAGGTAGAATAAATGAAGTTTGTCAAGACTCAAATTAAAAATACTAACAGACATTAATACCTACTTTGTGTTACCTGATAAATGACCTGGGCCCGGTTCCCCAAAACGTTCTTATCACTAAGTAGTTCTTAACCTATTCCTTAACCTCTCTCTTAACCTTATGGCACGATTCCCGACACGTTCGTACTCTAAGTATATCTTCTGTAAGTCACACTTTTGTAAGGTTGGTCTGGACCATTCGTAAGCTCTCTCTTAGCGTTGTTTGAGCTCAAGACAACAGTACAAGTCAAACTATGGTATGTTGACAATGTTGAGGCTCAACAATTGACATTTTAAGACTGATAATAAAATATGTTCGCAATGGATACAGGCCTATTTATGAAGTTTACTTTATTTGGTATCAGAACTAATATGGTGGTAATTAGCCTAGGCTATTTCATAATGTCATTAAAGCGAATTGGCAATCACTTTTGATAATGAAAATCTTCCAAACAATTTTGCTCTAAATGGATAATCTATCTATAAATGGGTAAGCATGGTGGTGTCCAATAAACGACGAACTATGGCAATGATCCAACGTGTCCTTGTATTGAATCAAAGACGGCGCCGGCCGCGGAGCGTTTAGTCCATGTCAGTTTTTTTTTGGCAAAACTTAATTCCTTTTGACATTTTGCCTGACGTGGCTATATAAAAAAAAAAAATCCCCCATTATGGAGCTGCTCTTAATTTTGCTTTAAGCCCTGAAGTCTAGCTGCTTGCAGCGCTAAGGTTTTTTGAAACAGAGAGCTTCATCAAGGTCGTGGGAGAGGGCTACGGCCTAAGCTAGGTGCCATTTTATACGTTGCGTCCCGACCATCTGTATCTTTCCATCTTTCTTAACGCTATAATGCACCTTTGCGTGGAAGTGGAAAATCGATTCCTGAGTAATCGATGCCAACTAATTCAGCACCCTCACTCAGGACAGAGCCATTGTAACATCGGACGTAAAAGGCAGCATGTTAAGAAGCTTCCTAAGGGACACTTCGAGGAACACACTTAGGAACATAAACAACTTTAGTAAGAGTAAGATTAGTAAGTATATATCTTTAGTAAGATATATCTTTCTAGTCTTCTTCTAGTCTTCTTATGGTGCTAAGAGTGAGCGTTATCGGTGAACCGGGCCCTGATCATTTAAAGGGTTAATTCACCCCAAAATTTGAATTATGTAATTAATTAATTACCCTCATGTCGTTCCAAACCTGTAAGACCTTAGTTCATCTTTGGAACATAAATTATGATATTTTATATTAAATCTGACCCTCCATAGACAGTAACATAAGTGAAATGTTCCCAGGTCCAGAAACATAGTAAATACATCGGTAAAACATTCCATGTGACATCAGTGGCTCAACTTTTTTTTTGCGCAAAGAAAACTAAATTAACAATTTATCCCTTGCGCCATTTTAGAGAGTATTACAATGCATTTGCAAGCACTCCCCTAAACGCAAACAACGCTTATTATGCAGATTACGTTAATGAATGCATTTTCCCCCGAAAGTAAACAACGCTGATTACATCAATTACGTTCTTGGGTACCGTCCAAAATGTCCACATTTCATAAATCACATTAACAAAATTAGGTGAGAAAATGCAACATGATTTTAAAGAAGCACGCAAACTTTTATGGAGATCAAATCATAGGTGGCATTATAATGTGAAAAAATTATGATTACTGCTTGCAGCTATATTTTATTTTTTTCTATGTACCTGAAGTCTGGGGTGAGCATAAAACTCATTTAGGAAATCCATCAGCAGATCGAGTTTGACTGAACTGACACACAGCACCACGTGTCTCTCGGATTCTGTTCTTTGCTTGCTGTAATCTCCTCCTGACTTCTGCCGCTCCATCCACAAGTAGGCCAGCTCCTCAAACTAGTGCATCACAGCACACAGAGAAAACACCATAATGCACGGAATTAGCTCTCATTCTTTAAAAACATTTCCACAACAGTGTATTATTTCCTGGGTAGGGTTAGGTTTAGGGGTAGGATTTGGGCTAAGATTATATTTTTGGACAATAATGTTGATCCAGGATCATCAAAAGATGTATATAATAATGAATGAATATAATAATGGCCAGACACATCTTCAATACAACTAACCAAAAGCCTGGTGAGTCCATTCAGTCGTACACTTACACACTCAAAATACTTTATTATTTAAATGAATGTTAATTTGGAACTTTAATTTTAGAGCTAATACGTGGCCGCACGGTTTGTGGGATTAAATGTGACAGTGTTCGGAAACAACCGCTCCACAAGATTAATATATGTTTGGTATATGAGCAATCTGAAAAGAGCACAAAATAACTGAAACACAAGGCTGAAGTATGAGTACCATACAAGATCACTGCATCAGTTGCAACAGATACCACATCCTTTATAAATTCAATTGCTTCAATAAACAATGTAACAACAGTAGTTAATGGAACCACTTTGCAAAGTGCTATAGATTGGCTCCATCACACAAAACAGCCCCTCAGTCTCAAAGTCGTGATTACTATCCTAAGTGAATTGCAGCACAATTCAGAAACTCAGTCTAACGAAGTGAATTAATTGGACACAACTCTGGATGCCCCTGAGGACATTTTCTATTGGAAGATGTTGGATGATGTTTCTCAAAAAGGTGAAATATTCACAATATTGCATCTAAAACAATTTGGCCAGTTAAAAGTGGACACAGGAGCCAAATCCAACATTATCTAACCAACAGCTACACCTCATTGTACCCTCAGCTCACATAAACACTGCTGAAAATGTGAATCTCATTGCATATGGTGGGCAAACTAACAAGACTGAGGGCACCACAACATTAGACTGATCAAGAAGGTCAAATCAAATTCTATGATGTAGGTCAAAAAGTAAGACCACTGTTTGGATTGCAACACAGCATAGCAATGGGTCTGATTCAGTTAGGACCACATATGCATACAGTGCAGAACCAAGAACCATAGGTATGGGAATTCAGTGATCTGTTTAGCACCACAGTGTTTGGAAAACTGCCTGTTGTTTATCACATGCGATTAGATGAGTAAGTAGCCGCCACTGTATGTGCATCCAAGAAAGCTCCCATTGCACTGAAGGAGAAAGTCATGGCAGAGCTAGAGAGAATGACTAAATTGGGAACCAGCCATTACCCTGCTATGGTCACTCCCAAAAGGAAGATGGCTCTATGAGGATATGCATAGATCCAAAGATGCCAGCTGCCAAGATTTTCAGTAGCCTTGAAGCAAAATGCAGGCTTTGCCAAATCCCTTTAGATGAGGCATCATCTAAGCCGATACCCTTTGGCAGGTCTAGATTCTTGCACATGCCTTACGGGATTTCCACTGGCAGTGAAGTATTCCAGCCATCCATGGAACATCTCCTTGATCTCGTTAACTAACTGCTTGATTTTTACTGTACATTTCTGCCATATGGACATCAACTTGAGATAGTCTCCACTGATAAGCTATTCCTAAATATAATATAGAAACTTAAATTTTCTGTAAAGCTGCTTTGCAACGATCAATATATTTATATATATTCATCATTCATAAAGGGAAACCAACTCTGCAGGCTGCAGATACACAAACTGTAAACAGAGCATGCTTACCATTTTGAGAATCAGTTATGCTGATCACTTTCTTCACTCCACTTAACATTAATATATTCGCACACGTACACTTAGTCAACAAATTTAGAACATTTGTCAAATTAGAACAGCCTTCTGTCTTTACCTTCTTGACTTCTTGATCGCTGTTTTGCTATTATTCTCCTGCAATTACTAGCTCTTTCTCTCACTGATAGCCTGATACCAATTCTACATTCTCAATCTACATGACCCCCCGTCCCCCCCAAAAAACTAACAAAAACAACGTCCGACTAGAGCCAATGCTGCGGAACACACCCAAAAAACTATGTAGGTTGACCTTAACCATTTAAGTCCTGGGCTTAAATGGTTAAGGAGACTTCTTTTGGTGATTCACAATGTTACAAGTTATGCTGCACATATTCCCTAGTAAGTTTTGAATATTAGGTTTTGTTTGTTCAGTTAAAGCTACAAAGTTACTTTCAGAACTCAAACTTCCTACAGTTCAAAATGACATTTTATAAGAAAGCATACAGTGTATATTTTGCTATATATAGTCTAAAATAGTCATTCATTTCTGTTTCAAAGTGAGCTATCAAGTCAAGCTTACCTGGATAGGCAGGACTACTAAAGCGACACATATCATAATAACCACCAGTAACTTGGAGGGCCAGATGTCAGGAAGTACATCTCCAAACCCCACTGTAGAGAATGTCACGATGCAGAAGTAGAAAGAGTCAAAAACAGAGAGTTTTTTCCCAGCACGCTGCAAGTGCTCCACACCACAAATGCTAAAGAGAGGAACAAATTAACAAAAGTAGACAACACAACGGAGTCCATGTTAAGTTTGCAGCACATGAGGGACTATATACTACAGTAATATATGTATTAATATATTAATTACTATTAAACTATTAATGTATGTTTAAAACTTACTCATTTACTCATTACAATGGAATACCAAATATTCATTTTGCAGTGCATTTGACTATGTTACACATTACGTGCATGATGCACAAATCCACTTTGAAGATATGTGAGATAAGCAAGCTCCTTTGCTTAGTAAAACATTCAAACATTGACTTATGTGGCAAATGCTCATAAAGTGATGGAATCAGGAAATGACAGATAACTCATCTTTTGCTATGACTGTCTGCATTAGCTCTCCAAATGACACCAAGTCGATGAGCAAACAGCTTGTGAAAATCTCCTCTAAAAGCATTAAGATGCACTTACTGGAAATGTAATGGTGATCATGTAGTGCTGTCTGTGGATTTCTAATGATGAACACTTGACCACAGAGCAATTAGTGTGCTTTAGTCCTGAGATAAAAGAAAAACCTCCAATATGTTGACAATCAAGTGACTTTTAACCAAGTGGTGTTTGGGATTGGTGTTTTTAGTGGTGTATGACATCAGTTCTCTTCAAGTTCAAACAGTTCACATACTTTTTGTCTTTGTCTTGATTCTGCCCTCGTGTCATTGATTTTCTTCTAGTCTTGAGGCAGGATCATGACAGACCCGTGTTTTGTGTGCCTGGTTGTTGGGCCATGTGCTTGTATGTCTCGTTCCCTTGCCCCGCCCCCTTGTTATCCTAGTTTTGTCGTGATTGCCTTACCCGTGCCATCTGTTGTGTCTTTATTAGTCTTCCTATTTATATCCCCTTGTGTTCACTGTCCTGTGCGGTTCATTGTTTCCTTGTGAGATATTGAATCATTGTTATGCCTTGAAGAAGTCGTTGTATTACCCGTGAGTGTTTGTCTTTAGTAAGAGTTCCTGTGTCAAGAGTCTTTGTATATCGTGTCAACCCAGTCTTGTTAAGTTATTTAGTCTCTGCGCTAGTCATTGTTTTCCCCCTTGTTGGTTTTGTTTTCCCCTTTTTGTTGATAATAAATCCTGTGTTTTGTGCATCCTGTCTGCGAATGAGTTCATCCCTACCCTCCACATGACAGAATGAACCGCCGAACAAAGAGCTCAGCAGACAGGATGTCCACCGAGCTTCAGCAACAGTTGGAGTTTCGTAGGCAATGCTGGTTGCCATTCCCCACTGACAAGAGGAGTGTCACCCTCCCAGTGTCGTCCCAGGGTGAGTGGATCTTGAACAACTATGCCCGGCTCTGGGAGAGTTTCTCCCAGGAAGAGTCACAGGTTTCCCCCTCGAGATCCCCACCTTCTGCCCAGCTGCCAGTGATCCCAGAGGGTCGTCTCCTGGCCGTTGCAACACTGGGGGATCAGGCAAATCCCTCCCCGAATCCTAAAGCACCTCCTACGCCCTTCAGTCTCCCCAAGAAACGAGGGAGACGATTCTCGTGGGAATCTGCTTCGGAGTCCTCAGCGACGGAGTCAGCCCTGCCTGAGACCAAACTTCCCCAACCAGTCTCAGACCCAGCTGTGACCTCTGCACCACGGCCAAGGAGAAAGAGGAGAAAGAAGGGGTCTTCCGGTCCTGCGTCTCTGTCTCCTTGTGAGTCCGCGATGCCCCTCCAACCTGCAGCAGCAGTGAGCGCTGGCATCCCTGAGCCAGCAGCAGTGAGCTCTGGCATCCCCGAGCCAGCAGCAGTGAGCGCTGGTGTCCCCGAGCCAGCAGCAGTGAGCTCTGGCATCCCCGAGCCAGCAGCAGTGAGCGCTGGCGTCCCCGAGCCAGCAGCAGTGAGCTCTGGCATCCCCGAGCCAGCAGCAGTGAGCGCTGGTGTCCCCGAGCCAGCAGCAGTGAGCGCTGGCATCCCCGAGCCAGCAGCATTGAGCGTTTGCGTCCCCGAGCCAGCAGCAGTGAGCGCTGGCGTCCCCGAGCCAGAAGCAGTGAACGCTTATCCCGAATCAGCGACTGAGAGAACTGTGTCCAAGTCAACAGTCGTGAGTGCTGAGGAGAGAGAGCGGCGGCCGACTCTGCTGCAGAAGCGGTGTTGCAGTCTGTCTCGGCTCATAAAGAGATGCCTGTTGTTATTGCTCCAGGACCTTGTCAGATTATTTGTCACGCCTAGTCAAGATCTTAGAAGTCCCTGCCAGTCCTGTCTTGTCCCCAGACCCTGTTCCCAGAGATCCCGAGCCAGCCGCAGTGAGCGGAGATCCCGAGCCAGCCGCAGTGAGCGCTGATCCTGAGCCAGCCGCAGTGAGCGTGGTTCCAGAGCCAGTTTCCAGAAGATTTTGTCAAGAGTCCAGTGATTCCCCCTGACATGTCCACAGATGTTGTCAGTTGTCCAGAGACCCCTCCCCACCCTACACCAACCAGATCTGCCCGGACCCCTAGTCCTCAGCCTTTGTCCCGTCCACCTAAGACTCCTATCCCACCCACCCACCCTGGACTTCCCCCCCATGAACTTTGTTGTCCCGCCTCCTCCCCTTCCTTGTTTTTTTTTTTTTTTGCCACCCTAACCCTGTCATAGTGTTTTCATGTTTACCTTTATTGTTATTTGTCATGTTTTGTTGGTTTGTGTCTGTGTCTCAGTCATTCAGTTCAGTCTTGTCCCATGTTTGATGTTCCCTTGGAGGAGGGTATTGCCTTACCCGTGCCACTTGTTGTGTCTTCATTAGTCTTCCTATTTATATCCCCTTGTGTTCACTGTCCTGTGCGGTTCATTGTTTCCTTATGAGATATTGTATCATTGTTACCCTTTGAAGAAGTCGTTGTATTACCCGTGAGTGTTTGTCTTTAGTAAGAGTTCTTGTGTCAAGAGTCTTTGTTTATTGTGTCAACCCAGTATTGTTAAGTTATTTAGTCTCCGCCGTAGTCGTTGTTTTTCCCCTCGTGGGTTTTGTTTTCCCCTTTTTGTTCATAATAAATCCTGTGTTTTGTGCATCCTGTCTGCGATTGAGTTCATCCCTACCCTCCATATGACAGTCTTAATTTTAAACATTCAGACAGTTTAAAGTAAGGCTCAAGGCTGGAAAACATTGCAAATTTTGCCTTGTTATTTGCACCAGTTTTTAGCTTGGATGTGTCAACACATTTTAGAAAATCACATTTTATAAAATGGACAGTTCTTGTCCTTGATTCTGATTGGCTGAGCCATTTTTAAAGTCCGTGATCTCATTACATCAGTGTTACTGTGCCAATAACTAAAAAAGTGCACCTTTCTTAATTATTAATAAAAAATAGTTACATACTTTTGAATTGCTTAATATACTTTAATTAACACTATACACGTTATACCAAATAAATGAAATCAGTATCATGAAAATCCTTATTACCATTTATCAAAATCCATTAAAACTTCAATTACAATTAAAAAATAATGTTATTAATGTTCTAAATATAAAAATGTACATAAATAGAAATGAAATTAGTAGAAATGTTAGGAAAAATGAAATTACATTATTACATGTAAAACTAATCCACCTGTAGGTGTTCGCAAGTTTATATAAGTGAATCATAAAATTATGAATTCAACCGATTGTTCGAACTGGCTTTATGAATAGTCATTGACTCAAAAATACAATGATTCGCTCAAAAATACAGAATCATTCAAGAGCAAAGCACCACTATGAGTTGCTAACTCTGAGTGAATATTTGCCAATAAAAGCAAAATAGAGCAAAAATAATATATTTTTAAAGAATAATAAAGGAGCAATTAATATCTTGTATTTTGGTGGCATTTCTTTACACCGACACTAGCTTTCTTGATTTTAAGCTTAATGGAGGGGTACTGAGATATGAATATAGTGATTTAATTTCACCACTGCTGCAAACTTTTATTCCTGCACTGATAGCTGCAAAACTATGCTGAGGGCAGTGTTGGGAGAGTTCACTTTCTACATGAACTAGTTCAAAGTTCAATTCACAAATTTTAAAATGAACTAGTTCAGTTCATAGGTCAAACTACAAAATTTTGAACTAAGTTCACTAAGTTCTTTTTTTCCATATGTTGCTTTGAGCTATTATTTTTCAAAATTATTGCAACAGCCCATATAGGATCACAGACAGCAATTATTTTATCACTTTTAACAATGAAGCTATGCATCAGATTTCATCTTCATATCCAATTTTGAGTCCTTATCCAACCAGGGTTTACATTAGCATTGAGGGGACAGCATTTCCCCATTGTTGCTTTAATGCTTTGTCTCCCATTCTCACCGAGCTTGTCATAAACATCATAAAATTATTTTAAATGATCATACGCCTTCTTGCTACATGCTGCTGTCGCCTCCATGCTTTTTTTTTTTGATGACGCGTCACGCATGCGGCGGAGGGCTGTGCGACACTGGTGGCTGGTGTTGCCAGATTGGGTGTTTTTCCACTACATATTAAGACCCGTTTACGGTGTGTTTTAGCCGGGTTTTCGCCTGGAAGGCTCTATAGAAATCTGGCACCCTACTGAATGAAGTTAACCTGAGAGAGCATGCCGTTCACAGACACCAGAATGAACGAGTTCACAGTAACGTTCATCAGGCAGTAATGCAGCACGTTCAGTTCACGTTCACCCAAAATATAAACGAGTTCATGAACTATCGTTCAATGAACGCGTTCAGGCACAACACTGGCTGAGGGTTTGTGATAGAATCAGGACTGGTAAGACAACGATGCACTTTCACATTTTTTGCCTTTAAACCAAACTTTTGATTTCAGCAAGCAAAGTCTAAATCCCATCTGGCTAGTGCTTTTCAAAAACACATCCCGTAATGTTTAAGAATTTGGTCAGTAGACAGAGTAGTTCATTGGTTCTTTGAACACATTCAGTAACATGAGCATCTACTATATCAACACAATCCAATCTAATATTTTCAACTATCTGTTTACACCTGTACTTAGTTTTGTCAATTTGTGAGGTGATCGACAAAAACAATGTTTGCAAGTGTGTGATGCCTATATTTGTGCAGTGTATTCTAGCCCTAAGTGTCCAAACAATTTTTAAAGCCACTCTGTTTTACAATTAGCTTGGCAATACATAATGGATTAATAAGGATGTGAACATGGGAGGAAAAGTACATTTGTGGTGAGTAAGTGCTTCTCTCTTCAAAAGCAGAAACCACAAAAATAAGCTGCAATTCAGTGTTTCTTACAGAGCCCCAGATATGACGTGGGAAAAAATATTTATATCATGGTCATGAATGAACATTTTTTTCTCACGACTTACTAATTTTACTAATTTGTGAGCACAGTTTACTAAATTGTTACTTTGTTTAAGGTAGCTACACTGTGAGCAATGAATGATTTACTAATCCAGTTTTGTTCACTGAGTGATTCGGGAATATCCTATTGCACCATCTTTGTGAACAGACTACATCCCAGTAACAGTCCTGTCATACTTTATTCCTAACAGAAACAAAATATGTCTATAAGATGAGTGAACAAATTAGTAAATCATGCTGAAGTATTAGTCAGTCATGGGAATCGTGGTTCATTCATTGTCACAATATAAGTTTTTTTTCTTGCATGTCATTTCTGGGGCTCCATAGTTTCTGACCCTGATCATGCTGCATGGCAAATTCTGCAGTCTCAGAAAAATGTGAGCAAACAGGCAAACACTGGTTAAGCCCAGGAGACACGGTTGTTGGGAAATCCTGTTTGACAAGCAGTTTGTGACTGAATCGAAATGTCGAATATTTATTTGTGTGCGCTTTATATGTGAATGTGTACATGAGTGGATTATCACTGACTCACAAAGTGAAAATGAGGCAGATGATGGTGGAGATGAGGATGAGGAGCTGATTGAACATGGCTGACTGTGTCCGCTGAATAGCACGATGAAAATCATTCTGACAGCCATAGAGAAAAGATGCAAATATATTAAAGATACTATATATTTGAATTTTTAAATGACCTGTCCCTCTCTATACAGGCAGACAGTCTGATCAATTTGCAGCATTCCAATAATACTACAGAATAACAAATGAATGTTTCTTCCAAATATATACTCACAACCATGTTTTCCAAAGCACGTTTTGCCAGCCAGCAGTTCAGAAACACAGGGATGAAGAGGTTTTGGAGAGGTTGATAAAAAATCTGTTACAGTAAAGATCACTTAGTAAACCTTTACTAAAAATGGAAGCATTTCACCAAAATGCAAAAGTAATACATGTAATCATGTTATATGTAAAACTACTACAGAGGTCAGTCAAATTAAGTTCAGAAGAACAAACATGAGCATAAAAAAGGCATTCAATTAAAAAAAAAAAAAAAGATTTTTGGGCTGAAAGTACTATTTAAACATTCTGTGAGTTTCAGAACTCAAAACTTTCTACATTACAAAAATCATCTTGTCTTCAATGTTCCATATAAAAACACTGAAGTTGCTTTGTTTTTGCTAGGGTTTTCTAGGTAGCTGTCAAATCATTGCTACGTGGTTGCTAAATTGTTCTGTTTAGTTGTCAGGGAGCTGTTTTGTGGTTGCTAGGTTGTTCAGGATGGTTGCCGGGGTGTTGCTATGTACTGGATAAGGTGTTTTGGATAATTGCTAAGTAGGTGCTTTCTGGATGCTAGGGTGTTATAGGCAGTTGCCCTGCAGTTGTTTCTTGGTTCCTAGGTTGTTCAGAGTGATTTCCAGGGCATTGCTATGAGGTTTCTAGGTTGTTCAGGCAGGATAGGTGATAAGAAGTTGATTGTGGTTGCTAGGCTGTTCTGGTGGTTTCCAGGTTTTTCCTATATTGTATTTTGCGAGATTAATTATAAGCCCAAGTCAAAAGGAGTCTTAATGATATTCTGGTTTCTGGATATGGCTTGAGTCTGTCCCTCAAATTAAGGGTTTTTCACTCACTTATTTGTCCACCAGGCAACAATTCAATCATTTAGAAAAACACACCTCTCATTACCAAGCTGCACAATTTAACAATTTATCTGTTTTATCCTTGCAGTGTGGTAGGTTGTCATTTACAAGCCAACGTTTAATACTTCGAAAATCTCTAACACTATGTAATATAAGCTAAAATACAAGACAAGATGAACATATTAATGGATTAAGCATTAAATCGATTGGACTAATCTCTAGATAGAAAACAGTTGTGTGCAGATGTGGCAGTACCAACATCACAGCACTATTATTGTGAGTTGTATATTGTGTCTGCAGTTTTCCAATGATATATACTTACTCCGATCACAAAGGGCACTGTATTAATCATTTCCAAGATGAACGCCAATTGAAGTACCTGCTGCCATATGTTCCCCTAGATCATTAGAGAGACCACAAACATACAGAAGGATCACAGATGTTACCAAGAGTTGCATGGAAAATATATCAGTAGGTTGCCCGTATTGTTTGTTCATTGTGCATCATTGTTTTAAGGTCATTGTTAAGAATCACAGCTATGAAAATTCGAAACGATTTACTAACTTGTAACCTCATTTCAAGTAGCTACATCGTGAGCATGATTTATCAATCTGTTCTGTTTATTTTCTGAACTGACAAAAGTTCATGTCATGTCTAGGGCTCCATAGTTTCTGACCCTGATCATGTTGCATGGCTAATATTTCAGTCTCAATGAAATTAGAGCAAACAGGCAAACACTGATTAAGAGCAGGAGACACGGATGTTGGGAAATCCTGTTGGACAAGCAGTTTGCAGTTGAATGGAAATGTAAACTTTTTATTAAAAAAATCATACCTTGTATCGTAGATATGTCAGCAGGATTCTTATGAATAAACATATGACTGCAACAGACACCTAAAGAAAATAACTCTTAAATACATCCATACACTAAACACCAATCATTATTCCATTATTAATAACATTAAATCAATTCCACAACAACAAGCCTTACACAAAATAATTAAAAAATGAGATTTATCTGCAAGACTACCTGTGCAGCCCAAAGCGAGTGATTTCGTTTAACCCAAATAATTGAAGCCCTGGTAAAAAAAAAGGTTTTTTTTTCTTTTTAAATGGAGCAAGTGAATAAATCAGAGCAATTTTATATTGATATTGATTTTATATTTTAGTTTGAATTTTCTCTACATACCAGTTGATTTCAAGCAGGGTATAATTTTTGTATGTGCAGCCCAAGCTATGAGGAGACAAGAAATATCAAATATCATTATGGACCAGTCATTTTTATAGCAGTATGTAAACTGAATAGAAAAATGTAGCAAAGGTTACTTTTACATGATGAAGCAATATATTCCTTTTCCAGTTTTTTTTACACACACACACACACACACACACACACACACACACACATATATATGTTTAAAGGAAGTCTTATATTTCCATTGTCCCTTCAGCTGTGGATTGGCAATTAGAGACAATAAATTAGAGACTGCATAATGACTTTATGAGCTGCGTTTTCAGCCCATTACTGTATCTCATAGTCCAACAAGACTTTTTGTAATATAGACCTAAGCACATTTTTCTTTAAGCCTTTTCAAAAATGCACTGTGAATCAAGGAAGTGATGAAGAATCTTAAGGGTAACATCACATATGACTAAAGGTGAGCCTTCTTACTATAAATTCTGTCCATCAAACAATAAAAAAAATCTACCATTTATGTTGATCTTCTGTGTCGGTCAGCGCTCTGAATATATACAAAATGCAGCTCAACACCTTGAGCGAAAGATAAAACACTCGAACCCTGAGACCTGAAAAATATAACAACTGTGTTTATAAAGCATTTTAAACATGGTAATACGCTATAAAAACATGCACTCAACAAGTAGGATACACAAAATTATTGGAACACAAATGGAACAAAACACAATTAACTAAATTTAAGTTTAGATCAGTGTGAAATTATAAAAATATATTTGTATAATGTTCTGAGCTCCTTGTATTATGGAAACAAGAAACGTATAATTGGAAACATATGATCTGATAATGAAGTGTAAAGGGAGATAAAACGGAAGACATAGCCTACTAGATCTTTGGTTTTTGATGCAGTAAAAGCGCAGGCGTTCTTTGAAACTATTCTGATCGACGGAAAAGTCCACCTGCACCCTAAAACACGGGCACAGTTACTGATTAAACAACAGAATTTATGCTTCTCATAAATAAGCTACTTTTTAAAATCTGATGTTTTGATTTTCTGTTTGTAGAAAGGTTGCACTTCATCAAATTGGAATTATGTAATACAGTTAGCATATTGTTTTTGAACACAATGAAACAATAACAATATAAAAGGGTTTCAGTTTTGAGTCAACACGGATGAATCTAGAGCACTTACTTGGCATCGTTTTGCCGTTTCTGCTCTCGAAGCAAAAAATCCTTCAATCTGTGCCTGAGAGGCAAGGGTTCCACTTCGTTTTCTCCATCGTCCATGTTTCTCAAAAGCGCCAAAAAACAACCTCTTTATAAAATCAGTGAGACAACTTCATATATAAATAAGCTCAAAAGTTTGTTAGTGTATTTTCGAATTATTCTTTATAGCAGCGTAATAAAACAGTGCATCGCTCTCGTGAATCCCTTGGTCTCTCTTCGCTGGGTCTCTGGTAAATGTGATTGATGGACGCAAATACTGATGCAAATATTGATGTCAGAAGTTGTACGTCATCGGCTTCACCTCAAGCATCAGCTTCTGACATGTGCGATATCGATATCGTCATAAATATAAAAAAATGTTTTGCCTATAGACATTAATGCATCGGCCAATTTTTTTGCATATGTATTCATAGGAAGGAAGTAAGAGATTACATACTACACATTAGAGACCAACACAAGAACGCGCTCTGAGTGCTCAAGAATACACGGGCACGAGCGCTTGGACAGCGCACCTGACACGCGCGACCATTTAACACTGTAACTATTAAGTTATCGTGGTTATTTATTTTGTGTATACAGCTGTTTAATAAAGCTTACAAAAATCATAAAAGTCACTGTTTATTTTTCATATTTGAATGTCACTTAAGTTCATATGAGTCCATCCTGCAATCAAATCTGACACAGGCTGCTAACTTTGCTTCTCCAATGAATGCACAAGAGAGCAGTGTTTTAGAGGCTCTTCATGAGGTCATTGAACTCTTAATGGTGCAGTAAGCGTTTTCTGAGAATCCTGTTGAAAGAGGATGGGACTGAGCACCAAAACACAATTCTAGCCAGATAAAATACAAGTCCATAAACCATATCTGTTGTGAAAAATAAATCTTATCTGAATCAGGAGAGAAATCTGCACAGATAAAGCACCATTTGCAAGCGACAATATCCAAAACAACTCTTAACAAATGTGTTGGTGGATTTTGATGACACCAGGGAATTAACTTTTTTCCCTGGAGGAAGTGCTATTATGGATTATGGACTGATCGTTTGTCCAGCAGTGATGATTTAAAGATAAAATGTCATAATGATGGGGTTTTTGTTTCTTACAAATGTGCTTTTCACTTCAAAATACATTAGCTGATTGGATTGGAGTCTTTTGGATTGCTTGTGTATAATTGTGATGTTTTTATCAGCTGTTTGGACTCATTTGGACAGCACCCATTCACTGCAGAGCATCCACTCTTGAACAAGTGATGTAATGCTAAATTCTCCAAATCTTTTCTGTGGAAGAAACAGACGGCCTGACTAGGGTGAGGAAATGTTACATTTAGATTTTTGGGTGAAATATGTCACGCTGTCAGTATCTGTTTTCTTGGGTGTCCACTAGTGAGCTCACTTCTCCTTAGGCACTTCACCAGAGGCACTATAATTCCTCTAGTCTGGTCCTGTCTTCACAGTAATTGCACTCCAGTTAATTGCACCAGGTGCAGAAGATCTATTGTCATTACTCTCCTTATAAATACCTGTCTTTCCCTGTTGTTTGTATGGAGTCCTTACCCTTCTTGTTACCTTTGTTCTCGTCTCCCGAGTCTTACCCTTGGCTTCTCGTCCTCTGAGTTCCCGTTCCCGTTCCTCCAGCCATCAAACGGGAGAGGAATGGCTTTGAGGGTACTCGCCTGGTTGTGTTCCGTGGAACCAGGGGAGGTCGCTCAGGACTGAGTAGTCGAGGGGAGGTCCGGCAGCGATCTCTAATGTGGCCTCCCGTTGACCCGGGGTTCGGATGGGAGCCGCTGTTTCCCCATTGTGGACAGAGAGGGGAGAGGAGGCGCAAATCGGCTGAGCCAGTGCCGCTGTGCAAGATGGCCGCCAGTCCAGTGCCGCTGCACAAAATGGCCGCCAACCCAGCGCATCTGCACAGCATGGCCTCCAACCCAACACCACGAGACAAGATGGAAGCCAGTCCCACACCACAGCACAGGATGGCCGCCAGCTCAGTGCCACGAGGCAACATGGCCGCCAACCCAGCACCACGAGGCAAGATGGAAGCCAGTCCCACACCACAGCACAAGATGGCCGCCAGCTCAGTGCCACGAGGCAAGATGGCCGCCAGCCCAGCGCCACAGCACAAGATGGCTGCCAACCCAGCCCCAAGAGGCAAGATGGACGCCAGCACAGCGACACAACACAAAGTGGCCACCAGTCCAGCGCCACAGTGCAAGATGGCCGCCAGCCCAGCGCCACAGCACAAGATGGCTGCCAACCCAGCGCCAAGAGGCAAGATGGACGCCAGCACAGCGACACAGCACAAAGTGGCCACCAGTCCAGCGCCACAGTGCAAGATGGCTGCCAGCTCAGCGCCAACACCCAAGATGGCCGCAGAGACGTTTTTGGATTATTTCTCCATGCTGTCAAAAATTCTAGAGATTCCCAAAACTGTTCACGTCACGTCTGCTGAGCCAGCACCACAGTATACGATGGCCATCAACCCAGCGCCGCTGCGCAACATGACCGCCAGCCTGGAGCCACTGCAGAGGATGGCAGTTACTATGGGCTTTCCTGAGTTGAGTCAGGTTCCGATTGACCTTCCAGAGTTGAGTAATGTTTCCGTTGACCCTCTAGAGTTGAGTCAGGTTCCGGTTAACCCTCCAGAGTCAAGTCATATTCCCGTCGACCCTCCAGAGTTGAGTCAGATTCCTGTTGACCTTCCAGAGTCGAGTCAGGTGCCCATTGACTTTCCAGAGTTGAGTCAGGTTCCGGTTGACCCTCCAGAGTCGAGTCAGTTGTTCATGGACCCTCCAGAGTCAGGGTTAGTTAGCGTTGACCTTCCAGAGTCTGGGCTAGTTCCTGTTGACCTCC
Organism: Carassius gibelio; assembly: GCF_023724105.1. Classification (NCBI taxonomy): domain Eukaryota; kingdom Metazoa; phylum Chordata; class Actinopteri; order Cypriniformes; family Cyprinidae; genus Carassius; species Carassius gibelio. The sequence goes on from NC_068372.1 coordinate 5,995,507, forward strand.
CAGAGTCGAGTCAAATTCCAGTTGATTATCCAGAGTCAAGTCAGGCTCCTGTTGACCATCCAGAGTTGAGTCACGTTCCAGTTGATTCCCCAGAATTGAGTCAGATTCCTGTTGACCTTCCAGAGTCGAGTAAGGTGCCCATTGACTTTCCAGAGTTGAGTCAGATTCCGGTTGACCCTCCAGAGTCGAGTCAGGTACTAGTGGACCCTCCAGAGTCGAGTCAGGTGCTCATGGACCCTCCAGAGTCAGGGTTAGTCACCGTCGACCTTCCAGAGTCAGGGCTAGTCACCATCGACCTTCCAGAGTCAGGGTTAGTCACTGTCGACCTTCCAGAGTCATGGTTAGTCACCGTCAACCTTCCAGAGTCAGGGTAAGTCACCGTCGACCTTCCAGAGTCAGGGTTAGTCACAGTCGACCTTCCAGAGTCAGGGCTAGTCACCGTCGACCTTCCAGAGTCAGGGTTAGTCACCGTCGACCTTCCAGAGTCAGGGTTAGTCACCGTCGAACTTCCAGAGTCAGGGTTAGTCACCGTCGACCTTCCAGAGTCAGGGTTAGTCACCGTCGACCTTCCAGAGTCAAGTCAAGTCATTGGTGATCTTCCAGGACAGAGTCAAGTCACCGGTGATCTTCAAGGACTGAGTCAAGTCACTGGTGATCTTCAAGGACTGAGTCAAGTCACCGGTGATCTTCAAGGACTGAGTCAAGTCACCGGTGATCTTCAAGGACTGAGTCAAGTCACCAGTGATCTTCAAGGACTGAGTCAAGTCACCGGGGATTTTCATGAAGAAATGCAAGTCACCAATAATCTTCATGAGCAGAGTCAAGTCAGCACCGCTCTTCTGGAATCCAGTAGAAACACCATAGGATTACCAGAGTTTCGTCCTCCCGTTGGTCTGGCCTCACGGTTGTGGTGGTCTTCTGCTCCACCCTGGGATACCTCGACCACAAGGATGTGGTGGTCTTCTGCTCCGGCCTGGGAGGCTTCCGCCCTGACCACACGGTTGTGGTGATCTTCTGCACCGCCCTGGGAGACATCGCTCTCGACCATAAGGACGTGGTGGTCTTCTGTTCCGCCCTGGGGGGCATCCGTCCCGACCACACGGAGGTGGTGGTCTTCTGCTCTGCCCTGGGGGGCTTCCACCTTGACCACATGGTGGTGGTGGTCTTTTGCTCCGTCCTGGGGGACTCTGACCTCGACCACAAGGATGTGGTGGTCTTCTCTTCCGCCCTGGGGGTCATCAGCCCTGACCACATGGTTGTGGTGGTCTTCTGCTCCGCCCTGGTGGGTGTCACGCGATGTCCTTCATGGACTTATGTTTTTGTTTTCTTTAGTTTTTTTCTGTCTGTTTCCTCCTTCGGACCTGGCCCTCCGTCCCTCCCCCTTATCCTTCGCCAGTCCACCACCCTCCTGGACTCCTTGTTTTGTGTTGCACTTCTCTTTTCTCTGTCTCCCCATTTTACCTGGTTGTCTTGTCTCTGTCTCCCCATTTTACCTGGTTGTCTTGTCTCTGTTTCCCCATTTTACCTGGTTGTCTTGTCTCTGTTTCCCCATTCTACCTGGTCCTCCTGTCTCTGTGTACCATGTTATCTGGCCCTCCGTCCCCCCCCCCCCCAGTCCTCCGCCGCTCCACCTCCCTCCTAGTTTCTTTGTCTGTTGGTTTTCCCTTGGTTTTGGGTGGAGCATCTGGCAGCTGCTCCGTGGAGGAGAGGGTAATGTCACGCTGTGAGTTTCTGTTTTCTTGGGTGTCCACTAGTGAGCTCACTTCTCCTTAGGCACTTCACCATAGGCACTATAATTCCTCTAGTCTGGTCCTGTCTTCACAGTAATTGCACTCCAGTTAATTGCACTAGGTGCAGAAGATCTATTGTCATTAGTCTCCTTATAAATACCTGTCTTTCCCTGTTGTTTGTATGGAGTCCTTACCCTTCTTGTTACCATTGTTCTCGTCTCCCGAGTCCTTGCCTTCTTGTCCTCTGAGTTCCCGTTCCTCCAGCCATCAAATGGGAGAGGAATGGCTTTGAGGGTACTTGCCTGGTTGTGTTCCGTGGAACCAGGGGAGGTCGTTTCGGACTGAGTAGTTGAGGGGAGGTCCGGCAGCGATCTCCAATGTGGCCTCCCGTTGACCCGGGGTTCGGATGGGAGCTGCTGTTTCCCCATTGTGGACAGAGAGGGGAGAGGAGGCGCAAATCGGCTGTTTGTCTTGTCTCTGTTTCCCCATTTTACCTGGTTGTCTTGTCTCTGTTTCCCCATTCTACCTGGTCCTCCTGTCTCTGTGTACCATGTTATCTGGCCCTCCGTCACCCCCCCCCCCCCCAGTCCTCCGCCGCTCCACCTCCCTTCTAGTTTCTTTGTCTGTTGGTTTTCCCTTGGTTTTGGGTGGAACATCTGACAGCTGCTCTGTGGAGTAGGGGGTAATGTCACGCTGTCAGTCTCTGTTTTCTTGGGTGTCCACTAGTAAACTCACTTCTCCTTAGGCACTTCACCATAGGCACTATAATTCCTCTAGTCTGGTCCTGTCTTCACAGTAATTGCACTCCAGTTAATTGCACTAGGTGCAGAAGATCTATTGTCATTGTTATAAATACCTGTCTTTCCCTGTTGTTTGTATGGAGTCCTTACCCTTCTTGTTACCATTGTTCTCGTCTCCCGAGTCCTTGCCTTCTTGTCCTCTGAGTTCCCGTTCCTCCAGCCATCAAACGGGAGAGGAATGGCTTTGAGGGTACTTGCCTGGTTGTGTTCCGTGGACCCAGGGGAGGTCGTTTCGGACTGAGTAGTTGAGGGGAGGTCCGGCAGCAATCTCCAATGTGGCTTCCCGTTGACCCGGGGTTCGGATGGGAGCTGCTGTTTCCCCATTGTGGACAGAGAGGGGAGAGGAGGCGCAAATCGGCTGGTTGTCTTGTCTCCGTTTCCCCATTTTACCTGGTTGTCTTGTCTCTGTTTCCCCATTCTACCTGGTCCTCCTGTCTCTGTGTACCATGTTATCTGGCCCTCCGTCACCCACACCCCCCCCCCCCCAGTCCTCCGCCACTCCACCTCCCTCCTAGTTTCTTTGTCTGTTGGTTTTCCCTTGGTTTTGGGTGGAGCATCTGACAGCTGCTCCGTGGAGTAGGGGGTAATGTCACGCTGTCAGTCTCTGTTTTCTTGGGTGTCCACTAGTGAGCTCACTTCTCCTTAGGCACTTGTTTACACTTTGTGGTGAATTCTGTGTGTTCTGCGTCTGCACTGATTACTTGTGGGCGTCTCCGTTAATTGCATCAGCAACATCTGCCACTCATTACTCATCCACTATATAATGGCTTGTCTCACGTCTTGTGTTTGTGAGATCGTTGTTTCATGTCGTTGTGTTTACCCCCGTCTGGCTTCAGTGTAGTTTGCGTTTGGATGTCTGTGTTTCCCCAGAACCTCATCCACTCTCCGCACGATCACCGCCACGGACACTTACCTTCAGCTCTGTTCCCTGCAGTTCCTGTGCCACTCTCTCCTGCTGCCTCACGCCGTCAACACCCGGACTTCTCACCTGCACTCCATTACTGTCTGGACTTCTCACCGCCTTAATCATCCCTCTGGAGTGTTCCCGTATCATCGTCTTTGTGTGTCTCTGTACAATATCTCATCATCTCATTAAACTTTGTTAACTCGCTATTGTTTCCAGACTATCCTTTCACCAGCCATCACAGAATGATCTCACCGAACATGGAAGCAGCGAGCACCAACACCCTCACCGATTTCATGCACCACAGCGTCAAGAGAATGGATCAGCAGCAGGAGAGCATCTCGAACACCGGACGCGCTGTCCAAGCACTGGTGGCACAGGTGTCCGAGCTCACCCAGCAGATCCATCAGCTCACGTCTCCCACTGCGGCCATCGCGCCGACCGTTTCCCCAGGGATTCCCCAGGACCACTTCCGGCTAGAGCCGCGACTTCCGGCGCCGGAGAATTACGCTGGTGAGCCAACTTTTTGCAGAACATTCCTTAACAAGTGCTCTATGCATTTTGCCCTGCAGCCCCACACTTTCGCCACAGAAGAATCCAAGGTAGCGTTCACGCTCACCCTTTTATCGGGCAAGGCTGCCTAATGGGGAATGGCGGTGTGGGAAAATCAACATCCGTGCTGTGCCTCGTTCCACCTCCTATCTGACGAGATGAAGAGAGTTTTCGACCGGGCCGCGACCGCCTATCGCCTCTCGGAACTCCGACAAGGACATTCATCTGTCACCGAATATTCCATCGAGTTCCGTACCCTGGCGGCCCCGTGCCAGTGGAACGAGGTGGCGCAGTGGGATAGATTCCTGCATGGGTTATCCGACCGTGTTCAGCAGGAGATCTACCTCCTCGAGCTGCCCCCTACTCTCAACGAACTCATCGACCTGGTGTTGCGGGTGGAGGCCAGGTTTAATCGCCTGGGCCCCCAACACAGTCCTTCCAGACTTCCATTCTCTCCCAGTAGGCGGCGCTTGAGTTGAGAGAACACGATCGGTTCTGTCGAGGATCACGAGCCCATGCAGATGGGTCGAGCTCGGCTGTCCTGGAGGGAGAGGGAACGGCGGAGGTCCCAAGGACTATGTTTTCTCTCATCGATTATCTCCTGCCGAACGTAATTATGACATTGGCAATAGAGAGTTGTTGGTGGTCAAATTAGCATTGGAGGAGTGGCGCCACTGGTTAGAGGGTTCAGGGGTTCCCTTTATTGTTTGGACCGATCATAAGAATTTAGAGTACATTAGAACTGCTAAAAGACTCAATTCCAGGTAGGCTCGGTGGGCACTTTTTTTCGGCCGTTTTGAATTTACCCTATCGTACCTCCCGGGTTCCAAAAATGTTAAACCCGATTCTTTGTCACGTCTTTTTGATCCCTACGCCCGTCCCGTTACTCCCGAGTGTATTTTGCCTGAGAGATTAGTAGTCTCAGCACTCGTATGGGAGGTCGAGTCGAAGGTCAAGACGGCCTTAGAAGGGGTAACACCTCTGTCCGGTTGCCCACCGAACCGCTTATTTGTTGCCGGAGGAGTTAAGGTCCGAAGTTGTCCGGTGAGGTCATTGTTCCAACATGGCTTTTCATCCAGGGATAAGTAGAACTAATGGGTTGGTTAGACAACGATTCTGCTGGCCACGTATGGCTTGCGACGTCCGCGATTTTGTTTTGGCTTGTTCAGTTTGTGCCAGTGGTAAGTCATCTAACCGACCTCCTGATGGGCTCCTTCAACCGCTGTCTGTCCCTTCGAGACCCTGGTCACATATCGCTCCATATTTTGTTACCGCCCTCCCGCCCTCTAATGGCATGACAGTCGTTTTGACTGTAGTGGACCGGTTCTCGAAGGCGGCACATTTCATTTCCTTGCCCAAATTACCGACAGCCAAGGAGACAGCGGTTACTGTTTTAGATAACGTCTTTCAGCTCCATGGCCTCCCGGTAGACGTGGTTTCAGACAGGGGATCCCAGTTCATATCCAAATTTTGGAAAGAGTTTTGCAAGTTAATAGGAGCGTCAGTTAGCTTGTCGTCGGGTTATCATCCCCAAAGCAACGGACAATCTGAGCAAGCCAACCAAGATTTAGAAAGGACGTCCTTCTTCCTGGAGTCAACAACTCTTTATGGTGTAGTACGCCCACAATTCGTTGCCAGTGTCAGCTACGGGCCTCTCTCCGTTTCAGTGTAGTGTTGGGTACCAGCCACCAGTGTTTCCCAGTCTGGAATCTGAAGTCGCGGTCCCCTCCGCTCACGCGTTTATCCAGAGGTGCCACCACACCTGGACCAGAGCCAGTGAGACTCTGCTCCGGGTGAGGGAGCGCACTAAGGCCAAGGCCGATCGCCACCGGTAAAAGCCTCCCGTCTACGTCGTTGGTCAAAAAGTCTGTCTTTCTACAAGTAACATTCCATTGCGATCCGTTTCTAATAAACTAGCTCCCAAATTTATCGGCCCGTTCACTATCACCAAGATCATTAGTCCAGTGACAGTGTAACAGATATGCAGGTCAGCGATTCATGGGTTAAATTCTGTTTTATAAATTCAGACTGTTGGTACTAAATGCCAGCCTGGCTGGACTTAAACTATTTACGATGCCCATGCGAGCTTCAAAGAAGAAACGAAAACCCCCAACCCAAATTCTTCCAACACTGGAGACAAAGGAACTTTTCGTATAAGTTCCTTACTTTCATTTTATTATTAATATGTATTTTAATTATGTTTATGGATTGCATAAAATGGTTAATCCTTGTTATGTGAAGAGTATAAGTTGCAAGCTCATACTTTAGGAAATGTCTCTCCTCACTTTAACTTTCTCAAAAGGAAATGTTCTGCAACCCCCACACTCCTTGGTAGCTCGTAAAATTTTACGACTACACAGGACAGGAGAGAAGCCAAGTCACTGGCTTCTTTTGAACAATGCATTCTATGGAATGTATTCATTAACTTCCTGTTTTCATGTTTTATAAATGTATTACGTATTCCCTTTTGGTACATTTAGATGTTTCCCAACATCTGCAGTGTTATCATGTGTTAAACAAATCTTTAAATGTGTAATTCGATCTAAAAATTAGATCTTTGGTCATATATATATTATGTCTAGTCTTGTTCTAATCGTCATGCTTTGACAGACCCATTTATCTAGAGCAAAGTAATGAAAAATGTATTTAATCTGGAATAATGAACTTGCTTTAATATTCCTGATGAAATCGGACAGGCCCTAAATCATCAGGGGGTTGTCTCAACCGAGACAAAGGAACTTTCCCTCCGCTTCAGATCGCGGACATTCATTGGATGCTCCCTCGAAAATGGGCGTGAACTATTTCAAGCTATAAGAATTGACCAAACAAGGTCCACCCTCGCTTCGCTCTCTTTTTGCTCTTCTTTCTCTTCTCCGTTCTCGGACACGCTGCTCTCCAACGTTGCTTCCGCGCGGCCATAGGCCGCGCTCATAGCGCGAACCCCCTCAGCACAGGGGCTGAGAGAAAAAGCCATTTTAATGGCTCCTTTGGAAGCTTTCGTTTCGTTCGTTTTCTTTTCTTTTCTTTACTAAGTTTATTAAACTATTCGCCTCTCCACGCAAGGAAGACGAATTCTGGAACAATGTTTGTTGAACCTTTCAAATACCGCGCGAGGACAGAACAAAGGACCACGTGCTCCACGCTCACGCCAAGCGCAGCGTGCACGCGCGTCACATGGCCTCCGTTTCATGGCACATGGCTGTTTCAACGCGCAAAGCTCACAAGCTCGACGCCGATCTCACGCCACACTCACATGGGACACTTCTGCAAGTATCACTTTCTCTATGGAGATTTAAATGCTGGTTTAAAGTGTTGTTATGATCTGATTTGTTGTTGGTTCCACTAAGGTTTACTGACTGATTTTCATACCTGAGCTCATTCTGTGATCTCTCTCGCTTTCTCCACTTCTCCTCTCTCTCTCTCTCTCTCTCTCTCTCTCTCTCTCTCGCTCTCTCTCTCTCTCTCTCTCTCTCTCTCTTTATTTGGATTCCGTTATGTCTTGTAAATGTTTATTGTCTGTATTTTCGCACGCATATTTACTCTGTGTGATTTGTAGTTTGATGTATTACTAGTTGAATTATTAAAAACCCATATATAAAATGATTGGCTTTGGACTCCACCCCACTCACATTACGAGTCACTGAGATGTGTCTGATCTATAGCTACAAGCTCTAAATTTAGAAACTAAATTTATCATAAGGATAGGATAATATTTTCATGGCCAGAGAATACTTTTCCTTGAATTATAAGGCGTGATAACTTTATTGAAAATTGATAGGTCTACAGTGGTGTGCTGGACATACCCCGGTTTGATCTGCAGTAATTTACAGTAAGAGATCACAATAATTGATATGAAGAATGTAATATTGACATATTAATGAGTAAATTACAGTGCCCTGTGATTAGTATTGGTATTGGCAATTGAGCTATTTTTCATAATCAATAAAATTAAATGTAACTGTCATCTGAGATATATATTAATCAAATTCTTGATTAATTATTCAAATTCCCTATATATCATTTGAGTTAATTACTATGTAAAACTCATTGTTGTTACAACAGTCTGCCTCAAACTATCTCCTGCGTACAAGAGGATACACCCCGCCTTTCATGTGTCCAAAATTAAACCTGTGTTTTATGCACGTATTAATCCGCCTACTCCGGTTCCCCCGCCACCGCGTCTCGTAGATGGGGAACCGACATATTTGGTTAATCGTATTCTGGACTCGAGACGGAGGGGACAAGGATTCCAGTATCTGGTGGACTGGGAAGGTTACGGTCCGGAGGAGAGGAGTTGGGTACCTGCTAGCGACATATTGGATCACTCCCTTATTGATGAATTCAATCAGCAGGTAGGCCCTTCTGGGAACTCCAGGAGGAGTTCTTAGGGGGGGGGGGGGGTACTGTCACGGTTGGTCTGCACTGATTAGTTGTGGGCGTCTCCGTTAATTGTATCAGCAACATCTGCCACTCATTACTCATCCACTATATAATGGCTTGTCTCACATCTTGTGTTTGTGAGATCGTTGTTTCATGTCGTTGTGTTTACCCCCGCCTGGCTTCTGTGTAGTTTGCGTTTGGATGTCTGTGTTTCCCCAGAACCTCATCCACTCTCCACACGATCACTCAGCCACGGACACTTACCGTCTGGACTTCTCACCGCCTTAATCATCCCTCTGGAGTGTTCCCGTATAATCGTCTTTGTGTGTCTTTGTACAATATCTCATCATCTCATTTAACTTTGTTAACTCGCTATTGTCTGTCCTTTCACCAGCCATCACAATTACCCTCATTTGTTTAATAAATTACCTGCTATTGGATCTCTCCCTCCCCTTGTGTTTCTCTGGTGCACGATCGTTACAAAATATTCCTTTAATTTTAATAGACATACAAATTACACTGTAAAATTACCAATTTTAGTGGTTAAAAAAAATGAAAATTCTACAGTACAAACCTTTTAAGTTAAATGGTTAACGGTAAAAATTGCATTTCAAATTTAGTAATTTGATGTTTTTTTGTTTTTTTAAATAACTGTTTCTTCTTATTTCTTATCTGTTATCTTCATTAGGGTTGTATGTTACATATAATCTTGTTAAATTAATGTTTATTGCATATTTCAGTTTAACGAGTCTCACTAATTAAAGGTAAGACTGTTAAAGGGGGGGTGAAATGCTCGTTTTCACTCAATATCCTGTTAATCTTGAGTACCTATAGAGTAGTACTGCATCCTTCATAACTCCAAAAAGTCTTAAGTTTTATTATATTCATAAGAGAAAGATAGTCTGTACCGATTTTTCCCGGAAAAACACGACCGACTGGAGGCGTGACGTGTGGGCGGAGCAGTTATACAACACACGATCGTGACCCTTTTTCGTTGGAATTGCATCATCCTTAAGAAATTAACGATACGCAAATCCGTCGTCAAACTGGGCCTTGTTTGTAAAACAAGCATCTTCGAAATGCAGGGAACAAACAAAAACACTTGCACAACTCCGTTGATGCTCTGTAAAAATAAACTCCATCCACTGGTCCCTTAATGCAGTTTTTTTTTTTTGGTAATCTGTGCAGGGTTGTCTTGCCCTGGCAACCAAAAACACACTTCTTTTGTGACTTTTCGCGACGCTCTCGCTCTGATCAGTGGATCGCTCTGATCAGTGAATGTCTGTGCTCTCAGTGCTCTGCTATACGGGAGCGCGCACTCTTCCGGCAGAAATGCCCTAAGGACCCATATAAGGAAATTTCGCTCCATCTAACGTCACACAGAGCCATACTCGAAAAAAACTTTCCGAAACTTGTGACAAACCGGAAGGAGTATTTTTGTTCCCAAAATACACAGAGCACAGACATTCACTGATCAGAGCGATCCACTGATCAGAGCGAGAGCGTCGCGAAAAGTCACAAAAGAAGTGTGTTTTTGGTTGCCAGGGCAAGAAGTGCAATTCCAACGAAAAAGGGTCACGATCGTGTGTTGTATAACTGCTCCGCCCACACGTCACGCCTCCAGTCGGTCGTGTTTTTCCGGGAAAAATCGGTACAGACTATCTTTCTCTTATGAATATAATAAAACTTAAGACTTTTTTGGACACTTTAAACGTACAACTTAATTTTTGAAACTTTGTCCATGTTCAGCATGGGAATCCAACTCTTTAACAGTGTAAAAAACTCAGTATGCATGAAATAGCATTTCACCCCCCCTTTAAACCTAAGATGGTGTTACCGTATTTTTTATGGTATAATTTTGGCAACCACAGCTGCTGGTATTTTACCGTATATTTTACAGATTTTTTTTTTCAGTGTACAGTCAATCACGAATCTGATCATCATTAGTCTGTCTAACAGAGATGCAGATCATAAATTGGATATATTCAGAATATCATATGTTTGATATAGATTTGGATTATCACAAATCTAAAAACAGTTCATAAACATGATTCTAGTAGAGATTCAGTTCTTAATTTAAAAAAAAATGTTACATTATCTTAATTTGTCTTTTGTTATCATTATCAGTACTAACTATTAATACATGTGTGTACTGGATGACGTATTGAATCATGATAAAAACAGGATTTATATATAATATACCATAACATTCTCATTACATTGTATTATCAGTCATGCGATGCTTGGTGAAGATCTGTTGGTGTTTGTCCACAGGGAGGCAGCGTTACTATTTGATTTAACACAAAATGTCCTTACCTCATGTTGTCAACAAGCTTCATCTTATCGAAGAAAGATTTCATGTGTTTTACATATTCTTCTGCACATTTCCATGCATGAATGGGTGTGTATTAGGGTTTGAGCAGCTTATGTGAACAGATTCTCTTTTGTACCCTGTTTGTGATGTCCTTGTAAAAAAGTTCTATGCTGTATTTCTTAATTCAAATAGGGAGGGTACTTAGTCCAACCAAAGATAAATATTGAGAAAAGCATCTTTTGACTGGACTTTTCCACAATAAAAATATACATGGCTTTATGTGAATCTTAGAAATGGGCATTAAAAACTAGTTCAGGGTGGTAATTTCCCTTGATATATTTTAAAGGATTAGTTCTTCATTAAGGTGTTTTTAACTTCAAAATGTTGCTTTTGGCTAAAATAAGAGTCCTCCTTATTTAAATTAAATTAAATTAAATTTATTAAAATAAGAGTCCTCCTCCACACACACACACACACACACACACACACACACACACACATATATATATATATATATATATAACTAATTATGTTAACTCACTTAATAGTTTGGACTGTGACTTTAGTGGGTAGTCTGTTTTACATTTTAGGAGACTTTCTTTGGTAGACAAAAAGCCAACCCAAGTGACCCATTAGGGACTAAAACATCATCCTATAAGCATATGATGAGGATCATGAGGCCAGTCAAATCAGAACACAAAATGTTTATTGCAGGAAGTTTTGTATGTACATGCGAAACACACAATATTTATTTACAGTAGAAATGTTCCTGGGTGAATTGCTATTGAGCATAACAACTGAATAATACTGAAGTTAGGAATGTATCTTTGCATTGACATATTCAGTAGACTCACAACACTCCTGCTGATTCAGAATTTCATGTGCAGTAAAAAGACAAACCTACTCACTGTCATGCAAGAGCCAGTGTGACTTTGTATACATTGATGCAACAATCATCAATAGTGTGACATCACTGATTATGTTGTAAGACAGTAGTTGATACTGATACAAATCACAACAGAACGGAAACGGTTCTGTAAAACGGGGGAAAACAATACTGTACCAGCAACAATTCAACAGAGAAGTGTTCCCATGCAATGATCAAACAAATGCTTTGAACTGTAATTCTCTGTCAATATTCAACACCGATTCAAAATGTAGCTTGGTTTACTTGCATTCATGCAGTTTACTGATACAAATGTTTTACAGAGAATGATGAAGCAACTGATTTAAATTGCAACCTGCTGGTGTACAGTTGTCTGATCTTTACCATTCATTGTATAAAATAAATGAATAAATGAAAGCATTGTAGACCATGTCTAAAATAGTACCCATGAATATTAAAAATATCCCTAAATATATTTGGTAAATTTAAGCAATTAAGAAAATTTTGAGCAATATAGGATATATTTTTAAAAGACCGATCTTAATTATCAATCACTCACACTTAAAGTGAGCATCAGGTGAATATTGTTGTTCATAGAAGTTTTAAAGGAGTGTTTTTGCATTTTTGTAATTTATAATTCAATTTAAAATGTAGATAAGAATAGGGTAAGATGAGCCTCCTGCTATTATAAAACTGCTATTACAAAAAATAATTTAAAGCATAGGGCCAATGAAATTAGATTTCTTACGAGTTCAACCTTCCCGTAGGTAATTTTTAACCACCAACCACCATTAAAAATAAAATAAAATAAAAACTATGTTATGTTTCAGTTGTATTATTCAGCCAAATCATTTATATATAGTTAGTATCTATTGAGTCATCAACATGTATGATATAGAGACTGGGGATAGTTGCCACATTGGAACTTTACAACAGCTATATTTTAAATGTTACACAAATGCTTGTTTTCTGTTATATTTATATACCTGTAGTTTAAAGTTACTTTTGGCAACTATTTCAACTATGTGCTGCCAAATCTTCAAAGTATTTATCAATACAACAATTATATATATATATATATATGTATGTATGTATGTATGTATGTATGTATTGACCTTCAAAATTATTAATAATAAACCTGCCCTGAGAATTACTAACTGGAGTAAAAACAGGTAGGGTTAGTATTCTGTGCTTTATTTCGTCAAATATTACAGCTTAAAATAAATAGTAAAAAATATATAATTATGCAGTTTCCTAGATACAAGATGTGTCTCATCTTACCCCACTCTCTCTAACTGTGCCTTGTGAAGGTCTTCAAACCACAAAAACAAATTCTCTCATTTACTGAATTTAAAAACTGCAGTATTATAATATATTATAACTGCAGTATATTTATTATATAACTGAAGCAAAAGTGCTACTGGGACATCCACTGTGTGCACTTCAGAATGTTTTTTATTTATTTATTTATTTATGTATTTATATTGTTTTTAATAAATACATTAAATATCAAGCTTGACACTGAAAATGAGAGGGGTTTGTACACTTTTGCAAGGCACTATATTTAAATTTTAATTGGAAGCCAATTTTTGTTGTTGAAACTTTTACATTATACATTAACAAGCATTAACCCATTTGCATTCCTGTTAAATTTGCCTAAATCGCCTAAAACACTCAGTGTACCGTTGGCAATACAGTGGAGGTTTAAAAACTTGCACATAAGTTTAAAACTGAAAAAGTGTTTTACTTGGTATATATGCAAACTTATTTAAAACGTAAAACAAATAAATGTGAAAATAAGGCTAAAGGCCCATTCACACCAAGAACGATAGCCATAACTATAAAGGTTAAGTAATTGTTATAAATATATGAAAAATAGTCCACACAACAGCAATATCATGTTTAGAATTACGTTTTCCAGCTGACAAATGATAAAAACCCTTTATAGCCAATCAGAACCCATCCATCTTCAAGGAGCTTCTGCATTTAAAGTGGCAGACGACATCACTGCAGTGCACATTAGTGTCTGTTGTTGATGTGGAAGCCAGTTACTGTTACAGTTAGCTTTCTTGGTGTGAATGGGCCTTGACTTTCAAATATGGAATCTGCCATCTCAGACACCCTACTGGAGTGGTATAATTATGTGATTGCTGTGTCATGCACTTTTCCCTGACAGCTTCTCTTCAAAGTCCCATGGACAAACATCAGCCGTGTTGAGGTAAGTGGACTGTGTTTGAGTTGTGTGGTTCTCAGTCGTTGGAGGCTGTTTATCATTTGAGATAACACTGGGCAATACCTCTGTCTCCCAGGGGCAAACATCAGCACGCTTACTGCCGCTGATGGCGGAGTCTCTAGTGGAGCTCCTCCTCCTGCCAGATGCCACTGTGGGAACTTGGTCCCCCTCTAATGTTTGGCTTGTGCGACGCTTCTCAGAGGGTTTGCTTGAGGAGCTTCTTCGCTCCTTATTTTTGGACGATCGTTTATCATCATCTTTATCCTTAGCTTTCTCTTTGGAGGAGCATGATCCTTTTCTTTTCGAGCAAGAATCTCTTCTCTTTGAATGATGTGTGGGGCTGGAAGTCTTGTCCTGGTTGGGGGACAGAGGGGGATCGTAATCCCAAGGACAGATATCAACCATGAGAGCTGGAGGCTGTAAAAGGCTACCCGTGGATTTGGAGATGTCTGAGAAGATGATTTTGGCTTTTCCATCTGTAGGAGTGACACTTTTTTTGCGGCTTGTTCTCTCTGGGGACAGTCGTACAGTCTCCATTGATTGCACCGATACATCCTCAAAGCTCCATGGACTTGCATCTTTGTGGGCATTGAGGTTGAGTGGTGATTTGGGTTTCCTCCCTTCATCCCTGTCCCCAGTCTTATCTCTGGAGCGGCGCCGGTTTGACAGAGATTGGCCCAAGCCTTTTTGTTTGTGTTGAGACTTGTGTCCACTTTTCCCATTTGTATTGGTTTCATTGGGGGCAATGGAAACATGCTTCTGTGACTTGCCCTCTGTTGGAGTGGGTAACTCCTCCACCTCCCAAGGGCACACCTCAGAGAGATCATACAGGTCCTTGCTCTTCCCTGGTTCTGAAAAAATGGAAGGCTGACTGCCACTCACCTGCTGCTTCATGATGCCCATCTTACTAGGTGTTTTGGTGTACTCAACCGACTGGCTGATGATCATTTTGGGTAAACACTCAGGGGATTCGTCCACTTCTGAAAGTGCTGAGCTGTCCTTTGCTTTGAGACCCTTTTTACTGGCATCTTCCACACTGTGGGTCTTCCCCGTAATGCCCAGCTTCTTTTCTCTGGCGCTAGCAATGACAGACAGTGACTTCTGTAACATAGAGGTCCGAAGATGTACAGGCTTTTTTTCCGCTGCTAGGTTATGTGCACTGGCGGACTTGCACACTAAGGGCACTGACTCAGTAGATTCGGCTAACTCGACCTTTGGCACCTCAGGGTTCTTCTTGTTGGACCTCCGCCCCATCAAGGTGTCAAGCAGAGAAGCCTCAGTAGTAGAATTCTCAATTTTATCTTCACAAACACCATTGGTTTCCCCTCCTTGGTCGTGTGTATGGTCATAGCTATGAGATCTCTTCAGTGAGAACATCTTTCTTTTTAATGATTCTTCCCTTGACTTCCCGGAGTGAGATGGGTCAAATGGGTTTCTCCTCAGGGTGCCTCTGTTACTCCCGTGGTCACTTGCATCTCGATCTTCCCGGCTGTATTGCCGACTCACTGTCTCTGGTATTTCTGTGATGCGGCGCATTAGTGTCCGTCCAAGTCCTCTCTTGGAACTGCGTTTTTTCTGTAAGTGAGGGTTATTGGCCAGCATCTTCTTCCTTTTATAGACCTCCAGTTGGGCATAGAGTTTCTTGAGCTCCTCCTGATAAAGGCAAAGAACACATAATACAAAACAAAGTGAAGTTTTCACTCTTATGTCCCTTGTAGAAGAACCACACTCAATTCCTCTATTCTAAACTGACCCAAATATTAATTTAGTGAAAAAGAACCCAGTTCTCATTGCGTTTACATTGTTTCCTAAGATTTATGTTTGGTGTTTTTGCATTTAGATTAAAGTGAAGAGTGTAGTGAACATAGTGAAGAGAGAGACAGGACTGGAAAGGACAAAAAAAAAAAGGGTTTTATCTCCAGTTGCTAGAAACTGCAACTGCGCTAAATGTTAGGGCACCATTCATGAGGCTATTGTTTTTTTACATTAAAGTGAATCTAGATCATATTTTGCTTGTGATCTGGTCTCCATCAATAATTTAGTGTTCTGTGATCCAACAAATAATGGAAAGTGCTTGTTTACCAGATACATATTTTACAGAGATGGCACTCGCAAATAACAATTCATTTCATATTCAAAGTATTTTAGAGAAAAAAGTTTAAGCTTAGAATTTCCTGCTTAAAAGTATAGTTTCCTCCGGTTCAAACTGCTATGAAATCCCTAAAATAGACTGAGTCTGGAATACCATAAGTGTACCTAAACAAGACAGAGATATCGCTAGCAAGAGTTCACTGAAATTTAAACTGAAATCTAAACGGGATCCTGAATCAGTACCAGACAATTTTGAACAATGGGGTCCAAACATTGCAAAAACTTTGTCAGATTTTTAGATTTTGGTTTTAGGATATTGTTTGTGTGTATAGAATTTCAAAGGGCCAATGAAAATGTCTTACCCTAATGTCCTCAGGATCCAAACTGTGCACACTCCAGGCAGATGTTATACTGCTGTTCAGACAGGAGCCTGAGTGACCCATATCCAGCTCATCTTCATAAGCCTCTGTGGCTATATCCTCACGTGTATGAGTTCCAGTGAACAAGAACTGCAGTGAAGGATGAAACAATACATGAAACTTTCTCAAAAACTGTGCTAAAACTCCATATGCTGTTTGCAGACATTCTACAGATTTAACAACAAGGATAATAATCACCTTTGGAATGAGAAGTAATCCCAGAGTAACCGTCACTGTCAGATGCGTATGGACAAAAAATAACATTAGCATCCAGTCTGGATGCAGCCCAGTGCCAAGAGAGAACCTGTAGATCAGACCAAAGCTTGTTAAAGGTGCCAAAAGCATCTTCCATCACCACGTGCAGGCCACTCCTCTGACTTTTGTTTGGACAGAGAATCACAAATGGCAGATCAAAGCTAAATAAACGTTGGAAATATTTTAGGAACAGGAGCAAATTTCACAACATAGAGCTTCAAACAGCATAATGAGGGCAAATGTAATTGAAAGTGGTGTGTCATCTAAAGGCTTGCTCTGTTTATTTAAACAGTGTTTAGTCAACGGTGTTAGGTATCCTGATTATTTTGGAGGGAATGGAGGTCACCGTTCCTCCGTTATGCAAAGAGTACTGCAACTCTGACTCATTAATCAAACTGCCTTTCAAGAGCTTCTTTGGCAAAGCATCAAAACAGTGCATCAAACAGAGCTTATCTGCTAGAACCAGCAGGGGTGGCAGACATAGGAAATGATTCTGCTAAAACTTCTAGGCACTGTCATACCTTCATTATAAATAATGCCAGTTACTCCACAAGTATACTCTAGGACAGAGATTCTGACTCAGGACCCAGGTTATAAATGCATGAAGTGGCAGCCCAATGCACTACCAAAACTGTTTATCATTCAAAAATAATACATTTACAAAAAATAGAAGATTAAAATGTATTGACATTAACTAGGCCCAAATTTATGCAAAATTATAAATGACAAAGGCAGAATGTTCATATTTTTGCAGATAAACATGGATGAGTTGTTAACAGATCCATGCATTAAACAAAAAACACTGATCAAAATATTTTATTAGGCCTCTGAATATGAGAAATGCGCAGTCAATGTATGGCAAGTGCATACACATTTCAGTGCAGTGTTTATTAATGGTTTTATGCTGTTATCAGCCAACAATTCAATAAAAAATTGTTCGACACAAACTACAAGTAAAGCTGAGGAATAAACAAAAACACAATAGTGCAGATACATTTTGAGCTTGATCATTTTTCTGTTCTATGCATGCATACTGTATATGGTATGCAAGCTGAATTTTAGATTTGCATTAAGCATGCTTTTTTTTATCGTTGTTTCCTATTGACTGCATCCCTACCAGAACAGACCTGATGCTGCATTCAAGTCCATTTGAGTTTCAGTTTAGTAGAAATTATAATTGCCACTGTTTTCAAATGACACACCAATTTCCTTTTCTTTTTTCACTTCTTAACAAATCCAGAAAGCATTTTATCAGTATCATAACAAAATTAAGAGCAAAGAATTCACATCAGGTGTGTAATTGGCGTTTTATCTGTGTATTTTTTTCATTCTCGTGCTGCCACAGAGAATGGTGGGAAATACATTTGGTCGTAAAAGTCTGTCTCCTCATAAATCAGTTAAATGAGCAGAATCTATAGCAGCACACTGAAGGCCAATAAATTGAATTGTGACATTCACCACACACCAGTTTGATTCTGCCATAATTCTTAATTTTACAAAAAAGTTGGGACTTTCAACTTCAAATCAACTCAGAGTACCTCAGTGTTGGGCATTTGTTATTTCAACATGTCACATAACAAATTCAGAATGATGACAATTATTCATAACTCTATCACTTATTTTTGGATATCAAAACTAAATGTGTTACATAAAGCAAACCTTGTTGATTAACTTGCAAAAACAGTTATAATTCACTATAAACTGCTTTCTGTTCACTGATCTCTTTATTACAGATATATTATATGATATTAGTGTTTCCGCAATTTTTTAAATCAGCATGCGTCCTATTTTTGGGTCGTGTCCTACTAGTTTACGAAACAAATTCAAGAGAGCACAGCTTCAAAAACCATTTGCTAGATCTACGCCTTATTTGTATTATTTATTGGAGAAAATAAATGAAGATAATTCTGTGGTCAAAGAGAGTGAAATGAAGGAGCACCAGAGCAGTCTGGCAGATGGCAGACCAAGGGTGAGACAGGAAGAGGGGGAATGGGTTTATTTTAGGCTTTAGTAGTTTTATGCGCAAGCTGTCTGCAGCAGCCATATTTTATGAACCTTCTCTCAAGTGGCTTATCAGTGCCGTCTTCATGATGTCGTTTAGCTGAGGCTAGCTGTCTTCACCTTTTTTACAAGTCTAGTGCAAAGTTCTGCTGATGTGATCTGGTTTTTACTTTCTAACTGGGGCCAAGACGACTTTCAGTCATTATAGGGGGCATGGTTACACAATCCATGTTAAACAAACCAGTTCACTGTCACACACTGGTAAATGAGGGTTGCAGACAAGATGGATATATGTGTGTCAACATAGAGCCAGTAAGGTTGGTAAACATGGTGAATTTACAATAAGTGCAAGAACAGCAGATACAGATGTGAGGTCCCTTGTGAAAAAAGCACACTTTAGCATGAGAGTAGCATCAGCATCTTTTACAGAGAGTACTTATTATGTATATGATATACTAAAAGAATATTCAGTAATACTTTATTTTAAGAAATGGATAATTACATGTAAGTAACCCTATCCTAACCAAATGTATAATCACACTGTAAAAAGGACACCTTAAAATAAAGTGTAACCGAATATACTTTAGTGCAAAATGAATGTTGTGTTTTCAGGACACTTAATTGCATATTAATTGCAATTAAAAGAAAATGTATTATATTTTAGATTTGTATTAAATGCAATTGAACTTAAGATTGCTTTTTTGATCCACTTAAGTACACCTTTGTTACTTCATAGTTGCTTCTATATTTTCTTTAAAATAAAAGTTCAAGTGTACTTCCAAATGTACTGAAAAGCATTTATAGTAAATTAAAATATACTTTAAAGTAATTTCTATCGAAACTTTAATTAAACATTTACCATGATGAAGTTGCAATTTAGTACATTTAAAATGTATTAACTTTACATGTAACACTAACTAACACTAGTTTAAATTAATTATAAGTACTTTACAAATTATAATCATAATTACAAGTTATAAGTATTTTACCTGTTATACAGTATATGTTAGTCAACATATAAAATAAGTGCAATTCTTAAAAAAATTACAAAAAATCTCAAAATGTAATGGTTTAAAATGTACTTTAAAGTAAAATGAGTGTAGTTAATTAAAATGAAGTACACTACTTGCATACATTCAGTAAAATTAAGGGCATGTTTTTTTCACATTAGGTTACTATCCATTAAAAACATTTACTTAATGCAAATATACTGTACATATATACAGTATAAAGTATGCTGTAAATATAAAGATACAGATGAATATACAGATGTTGATCTACATGAAGGACAGCTTAAGGGAATTTCATAGCTCTAATAATGAACATTTTTACTGAATAATTAATGTAAGTGCTTTAAACAAATACAAGCTTCACATTTCTGTTTTAAAACTCTCTGGTATGTTGGCCTGGTTTACTTCTATTCTAAATGTGCTACTACAAACAGAGAAGATTTTAAAACAAAAGCCATCATCAGAGCTTGTGTTCAGTGTTTTGAATGCAGCAACATTTATTTAGGAAGCTTTCTAAATGAGTGCTGTGGTAAATATAAGTGGATGAGGGGTTTTCTAAAAGAATCTGTTATTCTCTGTTCCTGGTGGGGGTAGGAACGGACACTTGGACATTCTTGAGGGAATGCGATTAAACGCTATACAGAATCACTTTAACACTTTACTGAAACAACAGAGAGCTTGTGTTGGACAAAAATCCCCATGCAAATAAAAAGAAGTTCTATTTAAATTAAACAACATGGGCTCATCTTTTAACTTATTAATTTTAAGTTTAAAAATACAGCTGTTGAATTTCTATGCTGATCTGAATTAGCAATTAGCCTCTGCTATCCCGCTTCCTCAATTCCTGATCAAAACAAGTGTGTCATCCTGAGAAAGAGCTTTTCTTAACCAATTACTGCTATGCTTGGCTACACTGGGTTGGGATTCTTGGGTGAGGAAGTTGGTTTGATTTGACCCAGTTTGGGTTGAAAATCCTTTATAATCGTGATGGGTTTGGAATGTGAAGGAGAGCATGAACACACATTGCGTGACGCAAGTTCAAATGCAAACAGTTTTGCTTGTGCTGATACTAGTTTGCCTATCTGGGTTTGTGGCACTCATGACAGAAATATGTGCAGAAAATACAAGAAAAATCAAAGCAGAGAAGAGAGAACTTATAAACTAACTGCAGTGAGGAGTTTGTTCTCATAAAGAAGTTGTTTTTACAAAACCATTTTAAACTAAAAACAGTTTTTTGGCCATTCATTTATATAACAACAGCATTTTGGGGGCCTGAATATGCAAAGGTTTTGAAAACTGGTATCAAATTGCAAATTTAAAAAAAAATGGATACCATTATCATCACTGAGTAAATTACAAAAACGTAAATTCAAGAATACGGTGATGTCATGCACATCCGTACATATCTTCATTTTATATGTATGTGCACATAGTGCTTCTTTACAAAGTTACATCACTATCTACTGACCTGTCATGCATTATATAGCATTTTTAACTGTGTTCGCAGATGTGAATGGGAACCATTTTGACAGTGTTGACGTCTTTATGCACAACATTTTAAAAATGCAAAGGAAAACCTTTCTGTTTTTAATACTGCCACAATCTTCAGCTGGAGTCCACATGAACTCCACCCCCGACTGTTGCCAGTCTACCCCGGACTTCATTTCCCATAACCGCAGCCTAGATACTCATTAACAGACTCCACCTGTTTTCCAATAAGGATGACTATAAAGGATGCACTCACAGTTTCTGTGTTTTCTTTCCTTGCCTTCCTTGTTTTGACCATGGACTGTTTACCTTGTTTTTGATCGTTTGCTGCCTGGCCTGACCATTGCCTGTTTATTGGATTAATCTTTTGTCTGCCCTGGATTATACCTGTTCTCTGGTGTTTCACCCTGCCAGTGTTGACCACTCTTTTAAAATAAAATAATATGTTGTCACATCTCCGATGTTGCAGAATATTCAGCCACACCCAGATCCAGCAGCTTTGAGTTTTTCTTTTTTTCTTAGAAGAAGAATTAACAATGAAAACATTTGTTTGTCATATAATTACCCTTAAGTCCTTAGGTCTTATCTTCATCATTTACCACTGTAATTTTTCCTCTTTTCCTCCACTTCTTACTTTTTTTCTGCATCTGGCTGCCAGAAGTATATGTCTTCTTCATGTTTAAATTAGCAAATACACAAGTAAGCACTGTGCCAGTTTTTAAATGCCTCCAGACGCATCATGAGGAAAAATGAAGCACATCCAGGTCAACACGAGAGGGGCCCCTCTAAGGGGGATGCAGATGTATGGGTCCGTTATATTAATAATGACATGTTCGATTGTTCAAATGGTCAGCTGTCGGGGGCCCCCTCAAAATATGAAGCCCCAGGCAATTGCCTGCTTTTCCTGGCCTATTGCTACGCCTCTGCTCTGGTTTCGCCTTGTCCCTTTATCCCTCTGGCTCCGTTGGGTATGTTTTGAAATGTATTTTAAACCGATATTACACAAATGGTTTCCATTTTTCATGAGGCTCCTATTAATAAGGTGCATGATTCTTTACAGTTTAGGCTTTATGCTGAACATCACAGAAACAAACTGGAAAACAGGTTTCATTGTCTCTGGAACTGATGGCAAAATCTATGGACTTTTTAGCTAGTTCTATTTGTTGTTAACAATTTATTCCAATATATTAATATCCAAAAGAAGAAAATAACCTTTGGGATATCAGTCTGTGTATGTGATAGACATCTTGAGTGAAACAGCTCTATATTTAAAGAAACACACACAAAGAGACCTGAACCAGAAGCGATGTGACCTGTTTTACAGAATATTGAAGTTTGTTGCACATAACCCACAGAACAAAAGTCTGGTAGTGTGTGATCATTTAGTGTATGAT
This sequence comes from Carassius gibelio, assembly GCF_023724105.1. NCBI lineage: Eukaryota > Metazoa > Chordata > Actinopteri > Cypriniformes > Cyprinidae > Carassius > Carassius gibelio. Next base: position 6,017,964 of record NC_068372.1, read on the forward strand.
GTCCAGTTTTTCACTTTACCATTTACAAATTTGGCAAGTGTATGACGCCTAGTGTTTTAAAATCAGTTTTTAAAATTGGAAAATAAAAAAGGGAAGAAAAGTTTTTAGCTTGCTAAGAGGATAACTGAAAACACAAAGTAAGGGAAATGTTTGATGTAACCATTTTCATTCATTTTTTCACCAGACTTAATTTTTTTTGGAGAAAGGCTTTTTTTAGAAATCATCTAGAAAGTTTTTTATCCTTGCACACGAGGAACCTCAGAAAATCAGATTGTATTTGATTTGCATTTCAGCTCTCATGTAATTCCTCAAGTATGGCGCTGCATTCCACTCATAAATGCAGAGAGCCGTCTCATGAATAAACATGGGAGGCATGTCATCTTAATCATGCTTCTGCCGTTGCTACTCATAACTAATGCACATTGCTCACCTAATGATGTGAAATATTGCAGAGATGAGGAGTTCATTATAAATGGCGACTGCCAAGTAGCGTGGCTCGTGGAAAGCAGAGGGAACGGTCCTTACAGCATAGCACAAATACACTCCCCACAGCAGGAACAGGAACTCCGCTGGAACAGGAACACAAGGAGACACAGCACAGGGCCGTCACTAATTATTTAGAGTGTCAAGTCTGGGAATGCCAGCTGAAAAGATGTGATTTCACACTGCCTGAAAGGCTGTTTCCCCTCACTCTGTCCTTTGCTGCATCACTCAAATAACACCCAGTCGACGGAGCATGAACATCTTAAAGAAACAACAACGTTACAAATCCAAATAGAATTTGCTTAATCTTTAAACTCCATAATCATACCATACATTTATATATTTGGTAACACTTTAGTATAGGGCCAATTCTCACTATTAACTACTTGCTTATCATAATGCATATTACTAGCATATTAGCTGTTTATTAGCACTTATAAAGCACATTTTAATATCTTATTCTGCATGACCGTATTTTAAGATCCCTTGATCCACACCCTACCTTGTTTATGTTTATGTCTCAACCTGTCCTCCAACCAATATGCTCGTACAGGTCATTTGTCCAAATCCCTGAAATACGACCCATCACAGCGTAAACTACAATTGCGCCCCTATGGGCAAAAGGTCATTTTCAAATTATTATTGCGTTATACCTTGATATGTAATCATACTATCATGGGTTCGATCCCAGAGAACGGACGTGTGCGTAAAATGTATATGCTCAATAAATCATAATTTAGCATGATTTCTGTGAGGGTTAGGTTTAGGGATGGGGTTAGGTGTGGTCATTCGAACGAATAAGCTACCTAGTAAAATATGTACGAATTACTGTGAGATCAGTGTAAAAAGTTTTGATTGGTAATGACGTTATACGTAATGTCATGACGACAGATGCAACGCGATACTGTCATTATTTTTACGCGTGCTAGAGGCCACTTAACTTTAAAATGTAAATATAGGTCGTAATAAGGTGCTTGCACAAACAAACTATATGGTCGTTTTTTGTTGGAGGACAGGCTCTTATGTCTACATAACACAATTTTTAATTATTATTATTATTTCATGATTTTAGTTTTAGTTAACTATACTAAACCAGTGCTAATGGAAAATTTTACCCCAAAATTAAAATGTTTACCATGCTCCCCCCCTAACAAAATGAACAAAATAAAAAAATAAGAGAACTGAGACACCAAAAATTGCAAGTATAGCTTATGTCTTTGTCCTTCTGAAATAATACAAGTTAGAATGACTTTGTTTGTGTGCACGAAAAGATGTCATGAGTTTTCAGGCTGTTTCCATTGCAGTTCCTCCTGTGCTTCATAAAATATTTGACATTTTTAATTGGGCCGCTGTCTGTATTTTGCTTTCCAATGCTGGTTATGGTAGAATAAGCATAAGCATAAGAACTGACCAGCAGCCATCATGTAGTCCCAGCTGTCCATCAGGCACATGCTGAACTGCAGGCCCTCTGGGGTCAAACCGATATCGATGAGGGCGTCATGGGTGTCAGGGCTCTGGCATACGGCTGAAGTCCAGGCCACAAGGAACCACACGACCACCAGCAAAATCACAGCAAGCAGACGCAGAACCCTCCAGCTGGTCATGTACGGGATCCTCTGTGCGGTGCGGGATAGGAAAACCTTTAAAACCCTTGATATGAGAAACAAGGACAGGACACAAATATAAAAGAGGTCAACTAAAGCAACACGTTTTTCTCATGCAGACTTCAGCAGAAACATGATTGTTCACTGTGAAGTTGGCAGCATTATCTGTACCTGTACAGTTTGAGAATCACTGTTCCATAGACGATGGCAAATCCGAGCAAACGCACCCATCTCAGGAGAATACACCGGAAAACACTTGGATTAAAATACTGTATCATAACCTGGTGATACAAAGATAAAAATGAAAAGTTAGTAAGTTGACTACTCACTGAATTTCTATGGTATTCATTTGTAATTATGATAAGAACACATCAGTTTCACCGATGCTTTTCAGTAAACAGAAAGTAGCTAACTCAGTCTCTTGAAACCTGTCAAGAATATGTCATATTGCACATTAAAAATCTAAATAAAGTAGTATGGAATTATGTTTTACTAAAAGAAAATGAAAACTACTTTTAGAAGCATATTCACTCAGATTTCCACTTCAAATTCTCATTACTGTAATGTGAAAAAAACATAAACATCTCGTGAAGCAAAAAGCTACATGTTTGTAAGAAACAAATCCATCATTAAGACGTTTTTAACTTCCAACTGAGTGCTTTATCCATAATATTGCTTCTTTCAGTGAAAAAGTTGTCTGGTCTGAATCAGGACAGAAATATGCACAGATTACAATATGCACTGTTTACAAGCCAAAACAGTTCTAAACAAATATGTGTGTGGATTTTGATTTGAGAGGACAAGGGGGGTGGACTTTTTCACTGGAGGAATTTATGGATTATGGACTTGTATTTTTGCAACAGTATAAAGTTAAAACACCTTCATTATAGATTTTTTTTTCTTACAAGCACATAGCTTTTTACTTCACAAGACGTTAACTGATGGACTGGAGTGGTGTGGATGACTTGTAGATCATTGTGATGTTTTTTATCAGCTGTTTGGACTCTGATTCTGACGGCACCCATTCACTGCAGAGCATGGGATGGAGTGCTACATTTCTCAGAATCTGTTTTGATGAAGAAACAAAATTATCTACATCTTGGATGGCCTGAAGATGGGTACATTTTCAGCAAGAGAACTTTTCTTTTAATTGTTACAATAATTTAAAAAGCAACAGCATTAACGACATTTAAAATAAGCTACGTTTTCTAGACGCAAAAGAAATTGCTTTATTTATTAAACTGAAATATGAAATATTTCATGACACTTGGCCAGATATAGTTGTAAATTATACAGTCTTTGTATGCATTTTCCCATTCAAAGGCTGTGCGTGAAAATCAATTCATTACTCGAAAACACATATATTTCAAAACTACACAAAATATTATTATGTGTATGAATGAAGTATAAGAACAGTTTAATCGTTGTTCTTTATCCTCCCAAGCCTGTGAAGTGCTCCCTGAATTCCTAATTATCTGTCGAGCCTGGTGTCCCTTTTGCTCTGAGCCTGTCTCATTTAAAGTAGCAGAATGAAATAAATAAATATTGGCGCAGACTGATGGAAAGATGCATCTGTTCTTGTGTCTCCCAGGAGAATCACCAGTACAGCTCTCCAATCCACAGTCATCCTCTTAAATGTGCAAACAGCAAAACGGTCCCTCCAGTATAATCAAAGAGCTCGCCATGTGCAGCTTCTAACCATGAGCAAGACTCAATTAGCAGCACTTCTCCTCTCAGATAAATAAATGAGCACATGCCTTTTCACTCATTAGGAAAGTGAAGAGCTTGATGTACAGTAAGGTCATATTTTGATGAAATAGACTGAACTGTTGACACATGAAACTAATCCACCACTAGAACAAAACTGGGGAAAATGCCTTTGTTATTTTATTGTCTTGGTTCTGTTCATTCTCCATCTTATAAACCTGCCTTATACTAGGCTCATTTACAATGCACAGATACAGTATGTTCGCCAGCAATCCTCAGCAGGGCATTCTGGTTAGAAACGCTGTCCAGCTTGATGAGGCATCATGTTGATGCGTGGCAAAATACTCATGCAGCCATTTTTAGCACCAAATGTCATCGCTGGTTTCTAGAAACTGGCTTAGAACAACTATGTTCATCAAGCCTATTCTAATGTAAAAGCAGCAATGTTTCAAATGGATCCAGTTTATTAGAATAAAAAGAAGAAGAAGAAGAAAAGAAAGCTAAACTTGGTGTACAACCCTGGTATAACATATATGGTATTAATGATTTATGAAATAAATATGTTTTATTAGTCACACTTTATTTGAAGGTCCAGTTCTCACAATTAACTAACTATTAACTATGACTTTCACCTGGTTCTCGCTTGGTTTCAAGTGCGTAGCGTCTTTGTTTGCGAAGCGATACAGATCAAATCACGGAATCCAGTCAAAAATGGAACCGGCTTTATAAAACAGAACGTCACGGAATATGGCTATTTTTGAATGAATACATCTACAGTAGAGCTGTAAAATAAATCAAATATTGATATGGACTACTGTATATGAATATTAAAGTTAAAAGAGACTACAGTTTTCTACGCGTCTCTGTGAATGAGCGCTCAGTATGTGCATTTTTGTCATTCAAATACACACGATGTTCGCTGTGTTTTCCCCCACGCCGACTCCGCCCTCACCACGCCCCCAGCTATGACTAGATGCCGACTGTATGTATACGATAGATCTCCTCATACTGAACAACATTGCCTCAAGAACCATTGCAGTCAATCAAATAGTTCATTAAATATTCTCAATTATGTTAAAAACGTACTTTTTCAAACTAGTCCTAGTTTTTTTACTCAACCTAAAATTCAACCACTGCAGTACAATTCACTGGACTCTCTAGATCAATAATTATTAAACCAATTTTAGCCTTCAGGTAGCTATAATTGGGTAATTTAGAAAAGGAGCACTATATCTCCAAAACAAAAACTCAGAAGTTCATGAAAATATGTGAGCACATGAGGCATAAGATTCTAAACAACTATGCAAGGTTATGCAAGATTTATAACAATTAAAAATGATTCAAAATCATAATATGTATGTGGTAAATTAACGGAAATCACAGAAAATGTTCATATATTTTGCATTGTTTCAAACATAAACTTGATCTTCATATCATACGATAGACCTCCTCATTATAAACAACTTTGCCTCTAATACCATTGCTCTCAATCAAATTGTTCTTTAAATATTTGAGATAATTTCTTAAATACTTTTGTAAACTAGTCCTAGGTTTTTAAAATTAATATAGTCTTTAGGTCAATAATTATTTAAAAAATCTAATAAATGCTGACCCTTTGAATTTTGACAGCTGTAACAGTAATTTTAAAATAGGGTCTTGATCTAATGCAACCAAAAGCTTGAAAATCCTAAAACAACTATCAGAACTTCACAAAACTAAGTCAACTTAGCATCAACAATACATCATATGGCTCTAAACATTCATGCAAAATTGTATGGACATTGGGCGAAAAATAGCACTATAATATTAATAAAGGTTAAAAACACTATTTCTATGGTAAATTCCATGAAATTGCAATTATAACCACTAGATGGCAGCAAAGAACCTCATTGGCTCATTCTACTCACTACTATACTTCTTTTCTCAGATTTAACTTTCAAATTTACATTTAGACATTATGAAATCATTGTTATTACATTACAAAAATGACATTAGTCAAGGTTTACCACTTCACTTATACAGATATATCAGTTTTTATATTTATGCCACATGATTACAATTAAATCTGAAAAATTTTATCATGAACAGGAGACATGCAGTAAGTTTTTTGTTACCTATCATCTATTTAAAATATCTATATTTACAGCAAATATGTGTGTGTGTGTGTGTGTGTGTGTGTGTGTGTGTGTGTGTGTGTGTGTGTGTGTGAGAAAGACAGAGAGAGTGTGAGAGAGAGAGTGCATGCTTAGTGCTTAGTGTATTAAGTAATACAGTGTGTGTTAAGTATTATAGTTTAACCCAGGGGTATCCTGCAGAGTAAAGCCTGCCTGGATGTTTCAAATATACCTATAAGACCTTCATTAGCTTGTTCAGGTGTGTTTGATTAGGGTTGAAGTTAAACTCTGCAGGACACCGGCCCTCCAGGACCAAGTTTGGACACCCCAGGGTTAACCCTTTTATTATGTGTGATCAAATTGTCTATTTTGGATGTGTCAAACAAACATTTCACATTGTCCTACACCCTAACAGCATAGAAGCCATAAAGTCCTTAAAGTGCTTGAACCCCGGTAATTGCTGCTTGCAGAGATCTAAAATATGGTCATGCAGAAGAAGGCTTTAAAATGTGCTTTATAAGTACAATATGCTAGTAATATGTATGCTAGTTAATTGTGAGAAGTGGTCCTTAAAATAAAGTGTTAACATTTTATTTTTTGAAGCAGGGATGCGTGATATCTTGTGATTGGTTAAATATTGTTATATTTCTTATGTGGCTTGTTTGGAGTGAATGCAATTGAAGTCCTTTTTATTTAATTTATAGTATTAGTGTTAGTTTTAGTAATTGCATGTATTTAAGCATATTTCTTTACATCAAAACATTTTTATTGAATTTTCCACAAAATCTGTCATACATTTTTTTTTATTTAGGTTCAAAGTTCCCATTGTGTGTCTGTCCTGTCAGAACTGTAGGGCAGGGAGTCAAGGACAGCAACAGAAATGAAGCGACATGTTTGTATCATCAGACTGGAGACAAATAGGTGGCCCCCTTTCCCTTCCACACTCTGACATTAATTAATCAGTGGATTTATTTTTAACAACTTGCGCTAGAACTTGATGGACTTGTAAATAATGCATAGCGCTGCAAAGCAGAACAGCAGCATGTGGCAGAGCAGAGAAAACACACGCAGCCATAGAGCATCTGAGAGCATGCACATATTTGATCACTGACAACTGTCGTCTGTTCCATGCAGAGCTCAAGATCAATCTGCTGTGCCATCAATTTGTTAGAAATAGGGAACATGAAACACCTTTTGCAACCCTGACTTAAAGGGTTAGAAAAAAAGGGTTAGAAAAATGAAAATTATGTCATTAATCACTTACCCTCAAGTTGTTCCAAACCGTTTATCTTCGGGACACAGTTTAAGATATTTTAGATTTAGTCCGAGAGCTCTCAGTCTCTCCATTGACACTGTGTGTACGGTCTACTGTCCATGTCCAGAAAGGTAAGAAAAACATCATCAAAGTAGTCCTTGTGACATCAGAGGGTCAGTTAGAATTTACATCGAAAGTACATTTTGGCCCAAAAATAAAAAAAATTATGACTTTATTCAGCATTGTCTTCTCTTCCGTGTCTGTTGTGAGCGCGCACTGAACACTCATTTCCACTTTCTAAAAAGTCAATTATAAAATAATATAGTGAATTAGTGAATGTCGGTTTTAGGGAATGTGAATAGAATGAAGCAGACCTCTATAAGTGATTGAGCAATATGTATTACTTTTTTTGCATTTTAATACATTAACTGCAAAAACAAATAATACAAAGACTGTCAAAATAATAGAGAATAATAGAGGTTGAATGGGAAAAAAATAAAATGTCACTCAAAAAAGAAAATAGTTTTTTCACATTAAAATGTAAATTAAGAAAATAAATATGATTTCATGTTAACGTTGACTATCAGATCATTGACAGATTATATAAATTGTTTTTTTTATCATAAAAACTATAATATTTTATAACTATACTATTTTGTTCATAACTATAATTCATGAGCCTTTATGATGCTGTGAATGCTTTTTATTAAACAATGACAAAAAATCCCTGCTTCATTTTTAAATAAAATAAACATTTTTTTTTTATTTTTTTTTTTTACATTTAGGGATAAACATCACTAAACCAGTGTTCTTTAATATTTTTAATCTCTTTAATCTATTAAAATAATCCCTTTTGATGTAAAAATCACATACCTGTACATGACATCCTAAGTTTACTTTTTAGTGTTAATTGTACATTTTCTTCAAACAAAAAGGAGAAAAATATAGAAATAATAATATAGCTTCACACACTTCCCTTTACGGCAAATCATTTCACTCGGCGGCCATATTTGAAACGCCTCTCGCACAGCTATTTCAGCCATGCTAGTGCAGCTCCTATCTCTTTGAAAGGGGAAATTCAAATTCACCAATACTGTTCACCAAGCTTTCCATTAAATTTCTAAATCACAAATTAAATCTGAAATCAACCGTCTCATAAATATTGTTTCCCATGTTCAGATTGTGTAAAAAAAGCATATTTTTCAGACTAGACCAGCCAGTGTGCAAGTGCACGTCTCAGAATGCTGACTGTTTCTATAGCAACTGGAGCTTCTAACAGCAGTTGCAGTGACACAATGACTTTTCAGATTAGAGACTGGCTCTTTCATCCAGAACCCAGGTTTATTCCACTATATTTTGCATTGCACTTTCTTCCATTTATAAGAAATAGAAGTGCAATCCAATCCTCAAATCCCCTATTTAGAAGTTCCCATCCCTACCCTGTTTCATCTTCTCTCATCTCTCATATAAATGCAAGAGCTGTTGACTATCACAGATGGTCTGGGAGCTGTGCTTTGCTTAAGAACAGAGAAAAATACCACCGAGACAGGAGCACAACAGGACACAGTCACTGCTGCTGAGGAAATCAGCTTTACGCAAGAAGGAAAAGGTATTCACAAATGAGATGTGGTCAAATAAAGGGCATCTCCCATTGTGTTTGATCAAAGTTTCATTTACATGAGTTATCTAGTTATTACAGTGTGAAGATGCTCTGATGGGGTTACACTTGGCCCTTCAGATACAACAGAAAATTAAAATGTGACAAGAATAAGACATTTGAAATGGTTCATCTGTGTGAAATCTGGTCAACGAATTCAAGCTGATAAAAAAAAATAATGTCAGTTTGAACATTGAACAGGCTTATGTAATACACCGCCAGCCATGGCACAGGACCGAGTGAAAAGCAGACCATCGCATTTCAAAGTGCCTCAGGAGCAGAATGTACAAATCAGTCAACTGAGGATAAAACCAAGAAATCATAATGGATATTTACAGCTGCATCCTGTGCTGCCTGGTCCTTCAAAGTTAGCATTAAATTCAAACTGCTCCTGGTTTCCATCTAGCATTAGATGCTTTGTGCTGATCTGATAAAAAATGGTCAGCCAGGATGCATTCCTGTTTCTATCTGTAAATCACAGGAATTTAGAGAACCTGTTTTGTCACCCAGTACTGCTTTTGCAGGAACCCATAATGCTTGGTTAACAAGATAATAAGAAAAGCGGTGAATGGAAAGACAAATGAGTGCAACTGCAAGTTTATAGGGATACTCCAACCAAAAAAAATAATAATAATAATTCTCTCATTTTTTACTAATCTTCATGCTGTACCATATATTAATGACTTTCTTTCTTGTGTTGAACACTAATGGAGATATTTAGAAAAATAATTCACCTCGGTGAGTCCATGTAATGAAAGTGGCTCAAAAGTGAGCATAGTTTTTAAAGCATTCATAGGAGTTTGGAGAGCAAACATATTTTTGTTTTTTTATAAAGGCCAAAGCATCCAGGATAAGCACAAGTAGGACCGTTTTAATAAAAAATACAACATAGGTATCCTCATTGTTGTAAACAAAGAAAGACTCGTGAACATGACCAGGACAATTTCCTGAGGCTCAGGATTACAGGTAATAATCTGGTAAATAATGTTCAGTTTCTTGTACAGAAAAATCATTTCGCTTTATCATACCTCAATATATCATCAAGAGCCACAATTAATAATTTTGTGTTGCCTGACATGCTTTTTAACTCTCAAAGTTCAAGTAGCCATTGACTTGCTTTTTTTATAAATAACCAAAGACCATAGTTTCAGCTGAAAATGTTCTTTACTGTTCTACTAAAAAAAGAAGGTTTACATCTTGGATGGCCTGAGGGTAAGTAAAACAACAGCAAATTTTCATTTTTGGGTAAAATAAAGACTCTAGATGGCGCAGTCCGATAGGTCTAACTCAATCTGACCTAATGACATCATTATCACATGGCACAGCTGATTGGTTCTCTCCTGTATCGTTAGCCAATGAGCTCGCTGCTCAACATTCATATATATGACTAGTGCTTGCCGTAGCAGTTGTGGCTTGCTTAGGGAACCCTCCACCTTCCCCAGCTCCACCTGTATATATCTGCTGAGCAGCAGCAGCAGTTTAGCAGATCTACTCCGCCAAGACCAAATACATTAACAGAGTTGTCATGACAGAACTACCCCTTTAAAGCCAGGTGTAAATATTTTCGTGGTGATCTTAAATAGTGATACATGGCATGCAGACTGAAAGGGAGGCACCTGTTGGAACTTACAGGGAAGTAGAGAAGTACAGATCCTGAAAGAATCGCTTCAAGAAGTATAAGACTAGATGCTTTGATTCTCTGAAAAACATGAGAGAAATAATGGGAGAGAACTGTGACATTTTGAAAAGCAGTTCAATAAACCTGCTCAAGCAGAAATCCAGCTCTAGTTTTTCTTTCAGGTAAGTCTAGCAGGATAAAAACTGAATACAAAGCCTTTACAGGCAAGATAACCGACAGTAAATGTTCTTACCTTGTTGCGACGAAAGTGGTAGACGACCACCATGCTGATGAGGTCCAGGAGCATGCAGAAGCCCTGAAAGGAGACCATGGCGAGGCGGAGGGCCGTGTCCTCCTGAGCCAGACACGGGGTGTCACCCGTACAGAACGGACAGCCTTCTCTGCAGGGCAAACACCTCCCGGACAGCTCCCAGGATTCATCAGAGTACGTTCCTCGGTCTGATTCTAACAGGTGGATGACAAAGAACCATACTATGATATAATGTTTGCATTTTATACAGCCATGTGACTGAGGGATTTATCCAAAACCATGTGGAGTGAACTCAATTCTCATCAAACGTTATCACCATGAAACTGATAATTGGTTAAAGTGAATGTTATAGCCTACCAGGAATGAATGTTATCCACAACTCTGAAACCTTTTTGTAGTTATAAATGATGTTTAAGCAGTGTTGGGGAAAAATAATGGTTAAAAAGTAATGCATTGCAATATTGCATTGCTTCATAAAAAGTAACTAGTAGTTACTTCTTATGGAAAGTAATGCATTACATCACTTTTGTTTCTTTTTTCTAAATTGCACTGGGCTTGCTTGTTTGTTTTTCTAATAACAAATACCCAAAAGTTATATTTATATTTTTTAAAGTTAAAGCTCCAATATGGAGGAATTTTGTAATACAATTTCCGAAAATAACTTGCACAGTGTGATATATTTCCTCCAGTTGTGTACTTACAATATCTCAAAAGTCTCCAAAGATTTTTTATTTCAGAGAAATTTCGATTTTAAATAACTGGCCGTCCCGGAAAAGAAATGTTGCCTCTCAGTGACGCAATGTCCGCTCTATACTTTGTTTCCGGTGTAGACCATGTGATGTTCCACCACACCGGAATATCACATGGTCAAATGCGGAAGTGGTGGTTATGTTATAGCCGCGCGTATGGTTTGGTTGTCGTTGTTATGGATCACGATTACTCTTTGGCGACTATTGAAGTGGCAGTAAAACGTAAAGGTCCATATTCGGATACACGCAGACTGTGTGACAAACGGAGGAATAAAACCAGGATAAATATCGGCCAGGCGTTTACGAGATGGAGAGAGCTGCGCAAAAATCTTGGACTTGACAGAGACTCTGCTCTCGCGAGTATATTGATAGACAGGTAAGCAAATCAATTATTTATTTTGTTATTGTACAAGTAACGTAATAGTTACAGTAAAGATGATTTTAATAGATATGAATTACACCACATGCCTGTACATTCTGTCACTGTAGCAAATGTTCGTTCAAATTTACTTTTAGAATGATTGGTTTGAGCACGTTAAACAACACGGCATTAACCATAAACACGTAACACTGCACAACATTAACCCAACAAATCATTTAACAAATAGCTGTAAGTTGTAACGGGATAATATATGTAAGTTAGTGTGTCCGCCTCCCATGCCAAAGACCCGGGTTCGAGCCCCACTCGGAGCGAGTGCGAGGAGTGTCAGAGAGGACCCGGGAGAGAGGGGTTACATATAGTATAACATTTCACATTCCTTGCAGTTCGTTAATTATGATGACATACAATAATACGATCAGATATACAGGTAATACAAAAACAAATAAATTACCTCATCCGTGATCATGATTCGTTTATCCAATTTAGATACATTGTTATGGTGAAAACGCATTAAAAACGACATCTCCCATCATCACCTGCTTCGTAGCGTCATCAAGCTTCGCCTTTGTTATTGTTGGAAATGCGCCCTCTTGTGGTCAATTACAAAATTCGCATACTGGAGCTTTAAGTAGGGGAACTTCATAAACTGTTAATCTCATTGCTGTTTAGGAGAATGAATGGAGATATTTAAAATCTTCTTTATGGATTTATTGGTCAATAAGGCATTAAAAACATGAAAGTATATCTCTGCTGAAGATAATGTGGAGTTCTTCTAAAGATTATACGGTTGACCCGCACTAGCTATTGCTAAGAACCTTCTTAATCTGGCTTTGTCCAGAGTGATTTCTCCTGAGGGAGTGAAGTCAAGAAATAGTAACCTAATAATGCAGAGAGCAGATAACAGACTATAACTGCACAGGCTCCTGCAAGACCACACAACAAAATCCACTTATCTTAGATTGGATGGAGTCCCAGGGCTTCTGAAATATGTACACGGAAGCCCTGGTTTATTAAATATGAAATAAGGTACATGCGTGTATCTGCCACGTGTTTTGACAGAGCTGCAGCTTTTTGTAATAAGTCTACATTTGCCTCTTTGTATATTAGCCAAAACTGTCTTCATGCTTATTTTACTTTATGAATCCGGCAAAACAAACAGATATAACCGTACTTTCCCTAGTTGATTAAGCACACTGTATTACAGGTTTTCTGAAATGTTATGTTTAAACATGTAGACGAGGTATTATCTAATTAAAGGACTATTTTGCATAATTTTCAAAACATAAATCGGAACATTGGATAAAACCAGGTTCAAAATCAAAAATTAAAGGCTTTTACCAAGCAGATTTTCCATCTCTTTTTTTATTACTCCATAAATCAGAAAATACTGTCGTCAAACAGAAAATAATATATTTTCACTATATTTTTAAGGAATAAAATGTCATAAAAATCAGGCGAACGTTATATGAACAAACTCTTTGGCAAAAACCTTCATAATTTACATAAAACTGGAAAGTATGGAAGTAGAGATTTCTGACTCGGTGCAAAAGGATTTTTTTAAAATTGTAATTAAAATCTATAGATGCAAATAGATAATGAACAATTAAATGTGCATTATAGATGTTTCCTTTCCACTTTCTGAAAGAAAATTGACCTCAGAATTGACTAGAGCCTAAAGAATCTTGCCTTAAAAGTAGAGGAGCTATTTTTACATCAGTTGATATGTGAATGTGTGAGAGAGGAAAAATGTTCTTAACAACTAGGACTCTCCACATTAAATAGATATAAACTCTGTCTTTGGGGCATTTGTGCATAGTTGGAGATCATAAATTATCTGGAGGAAGGAGATAACCCTGTGTTTGTGTATCCGATTCTGTCTGAAAGATTCAATCCAGACTAGTTATTTTCAAACAAAACCTATTTCTTTATTTACTGTATGTGCATTTTACATCCACATTTATTGTTCACAGACAATAAAACTGTGAAAGAATCGAACTGTCTTACATTGAAGGATAACCCAGTTTTAACTACTCCTATATTAATATCATTTTTAATTGTACTTACTCGAGAAGCCATTGAGCGCCACTTGGCTTGGGTGGTAGAACCCACTCTTGCATTGGCACTTGTACTTGTCCAGCACAAATCCATGGCCTGCAATCGGTTTACACTAGCAAAAAAATACAAAATTAGGTTAGTTTTACAACTGCACTTCATTTGTAAAGGTACTGTATGTAATAGGAGACACAAATTAAACGATAAACACCAGTTCCACTACCTCTTTCTCCATTTTTAAGCACTGAAACCCTAAATGAGGCTAGAAATGATATATATTTTGTTCAACACAACTCACAGTATGAGCAAAGAACTTCCTGAGAAAGTCAGCTCTGCTAATAGACCATCTGTGTCATTTATCACATCTCCAGTTATTATGACAGTCGGGATGTGCAGCAGTTTATTTTTCGTACTCTGGCAACATCCCGGTAAAGCTCACATGAGTGTGCAAACAGATGAGCTCACAGCGGCTTTCTCCTTAAAGGCCCTCTGAAATGACTGCCACGCTTGAAATCCAAACTCTATATGTATAGAGCAATACAGTGCAACAAGAGAGATGTGATTCCAAACGTAAACTTTTAGATTACTCTAGTCCAGAAGGTGAAATAAATAGTTTTACTGTGAACTAGGTCTGAAAAAGTCTCACCCGGTTCACAAGGCTCTATAAATAATCTAGAAGTGCCATGAAGCCCAGAGGAAATCTAATGAAGCGAGGCTGGATGCTGATCTCAGAGGAAGATTTCAGGATAAAGTCCCTGTTTTGTCAAGTTTATTTTAGCAAGGAGGATTCAATGTGTCAAGTCTTCATGAGGGAATTAGATAATTACCTCCATTTTGCATTTATACACTTTAGCTTTGGTTTACTAACAGCTCATAATCAAAGTCTTCAGCGAGAACATGAGGTGCCAAAGGCTAAATAACGGGTTTTTACATTTCACTTTTACATTGCATTTACAGGTTTTATGTTTTATGTGTTGCTCTTTAGATATTTTAAAATCTATCTAGCTTATTTAAAGATAACAGTATTACGTATTTATACATCATGGTAGTATTTGTTGTACTACTTCTAATTTACACCAATTCAAATATGAAATTAAAATTCATTGTATTATAGAACTATACTTTAATACAGCAAATTTATATAACACTGTATAATAAGTAAGGGATAATGTACATTATCTTGCTTATTACACAGCTACTTGCCATATAGGTGTCACATCCACACAAGGAGAGGAGAAGACGGGTAAGTACTTTCGTGAAGCTTTATTAACATAGGATTTCAACAGAGCTGGTAAGTGTGGTCACAGACGGTGAATCTTCAAGCACTGATCAATAGGTGAGTTCAAGTACAAAGCTAGGCCTGACAACAAAGAGTCACTTCCCTTAATCGCTGTATCTGAATCTCCACAGAGTCACAATACGGTCCACAAGAAGCAGGCAGAAGATCCACAAAGAGCGTCCATGTAATCTTGATTCCAGCCGGTGAGTGAATGAGTGAGGTGAGTATTTAAAGGTGTGGTGATTGCTGGTGCAGGTGCAGGTAATCAGTATTCAGGTGACGGTGCACGTGAGCGGTGCATGGGAGATTGAGTGGATGGTGACTGGCAATGGTGACTGGGGCTAAGGGAACGAGCTGAGGGTGTGACACTACCCCCCGCCCCACGGGTGACTCCAGGCATCCTAGAGCGGCGACGGGGACGACCACGACCTCTGGGAGCCGGGCGGTCCGGGTGTTGTCGGTGGAAATCTTCGAGGAGAGCCGGATCCAGGATGTCATTGCGTGGTACCCACGACCTCTCCTCGGGACCGAACCCCTCCCAATCTATGAGGTATTCCAGGTGGCCGTTCCGCCGCCGGGAGTCGAGGATCTCTTGGACCTGGTAGATGTTGTCTCCGAGGATTTCGGGTTGGTCTGGAGGGGGAGGCGGTTCTGGTTCTGTGGAGGAAGGAGAAACTGGATCAGTGTGACGTTTTAGCAGTGAGACGTGAAACGTGGGTGAGATCCGGTAGTGTGGTGGTAGGTCCAGGCGGTAGGTGACGGGATTTATCTGAGAATGGATGGTGAACGGTCCTATGTAGCGGGGACTCAGCTTTTTGCAGGGCAGTCGGAGGCGGATAT
The DNA here is from genome assembly GCF_023724105.1 of Carassius gibelio. Lineage (NCBI taxonomy): Eukaryota > Metazoa > Chordata > Actinopteri > Cypriniformes > Cyprinidae > Carassius > Carassius gibelio. The sequence continues at coordinate 6,033,975 of NC_068372.1, forward strand.
CCCGAGTGGAGAGCCAAACCTTGTCTCCAGGTAGATAGACGGGATTAGGCGATCTGCGTCGGTTAGCGGCCTCTGTATGCCTCCGAACTGCCCGTTGGAGATGGACGTGAGCTGAGTCCCACACCCTCTCGCTCTGCTGGAACCAGTGATCTACCGCGGGCACCTCAGAGACTTCTCCAGACCAGGGAAACAGCGGTGGTTGATAGCCTAAAACACATTGAAAAGGGGTTAAGCCTGTAGTGGTTTGGCGAAGGGAGTTTTGGGCATACTCAGCCCACGGCAGATACTGGCTCCAGGTATCCTGGTGTTGGGAGCAGTAAGTACGGAGGTACCGTGAGATCTCTTGAATCTTCCGCTCGGTCTGGCCGTTGGTCTGAGGGTGATATCCAGAAGATAAACTGACGGATGTTCCGAGGAGTTGGAAGAACGCTCGCCAGACCCTGGAGACAAACTGAGGTCCTCTGTCCGAGACAATGTCCTCTGGGGTGCCATAATTCCGGAACACGTTGGTGAAGAGGGCTTCGGCGGTCTCGAACGCTGTGGGAAGACCCTTTAATGGGATTAGTTTGCAGAATTTAGAAAAACGATCAACAACAACTAGAATGGTAGTGTACCCCCTTGAGGGGGGAAGGTCAGTGGCGAAATCCACCCCCAGATGGGTCCAGGGTCGGCGAGGAATGGGTAGTGGTTGTAATTTACCCACGGGAAGTTGACGAGGTGTGGTGGTAACGGCGCAGACCGAGCATCCGTGGATGTACCGGGTAACGTCACGAACCATGTTAGGCCACCAGTACTTCTGTTGGATGAGCGAGAGGGTTCGCCTGCTGCCAGGGTGTCCTGAGCCAGGTGACGTGTGCGTACTTTCCAGTAGGGGGAGTCGCTGGTTGGTGGGCACGTACATTAGACCCGTGGGTACCTCCGGAGGTGCAGGCTCCTCGAGGGTGGCGGCTCGAATTTCCTCGTCGATCTGCCAGAGGATGGGCGCGAGGAAAACGGAGGGTGGTAGAATTGAATCAGGCTTGTTGGTGTCCAGATCTGGTGAGTACATACGGGACAGGGCATCTGCTTTAGTGTTCTTGTGACCGGGTTGATACGTGATCTGGAAATTAAAGCGAGCAAAGAAGAGTGACCACCGAGCCTGACGAGCATTGAGTCTTTTGGCATTCTGTAGATATTGGAGATTTTTGTGGTCGGTGACAACAGTGAATGGGAACTGAGCTCCCTCTAGCCAGTGCCGCCACTCCTCAAGGGCGAGTTTAATGGCCAACAACTCACGGTCTCCGATTCCATAATTGCATTCGGCAGGAGAGAGTTTCTTAGAAAAGTACGCACACGGATGGAGTGAGCAAGGTTCACCAGACCTTTGAGACAACACGGCTCCAATGCCGTGATTGGCCGCATCAACCTCTACGACGAACGGTTTGGACGGGTCAGGATGTCGAAGAATGGGTGCCGAGGTGAAGAGGTGTTTAAGATGGCTGAAGGCCTCTCGAGCTTGGGGTGTCCAGCGCAGCCGGCGTTGACCTCCTTTTAGAAGGGATGTTAGAGGAGCCGAGTGCAGGCTGTAGTTCTTGATAAAGCGCCGATAGAAATTGGCAAAGCCAAGGAAACGTTGGAGTTCTTTCACCGTTGTGGGCTCCGCCCAGTTGGCCACAGCATCTACCTTGGCTGACTCCATCTGAACTCCCTCCGCAGAGATCACGTATCCGAGGAAGGAGACGGTAGTGCAGTGAAACTCACACTTCTCAGCTTTTAGGTAGAGGTGGTGGTCTCGGAGTCGTTGTAAGACGTGGCGGACATGGGTTTGGTGTTCTTCTATGTTCCGGGAGTAGATCAGGATATCGTCTATGTAGACAATGACGAATTGGTGGAGATAATCACGGAATATTTCGTTCATGAAACTCTGGAAGATGGATGGACTGTTAGCAAGCCCATAGGGCATAACCTGATATTCGTAGTGCCCGGCAGGGGTGATGAAGGCAGTCTTCCACTCGTCTCCCTCTCGGATACGGATCAGATTGTAGGCACTGCGGAGGTCGAGTTTGGTGAACACCTTGGCTTCCCGCAGTTCCTCCAGAGCCGCCGGAACGAGTGGTAACGGGTAGGCGAACTTGACGGTGGCGTCATTTAGCACTCGGTAGTCGATGCATGGTCGAAGTCCGCCATCCTTTTTGGGGACGAAGAAGAAACTGGATGCAGCTGGAGATGTGGACGGCCTGATGAACCCCTGATCGAGAGCCTCCTGGATGTATTCCTCCATTGCCACCTGCTCAGGACGGGAGAGTGGATATATTTTCCCATGTGGTAGCTTGGCACCTGGCAGCAGGTCGATACAACAGTCCCAGGGCCGGTGTGGTGGTAATCGGGTGGCTTGTTCCTTGCTGAACACATCGGAGTAGGAGGAGTAAAGGGCAGGTCTACCCATGGAGGTGGAGTGCAATTGAAGGTGCGGCGGCGCAGACTGTGAATTCTGGACTGGTGGACGGTGAATGTGACTCTGGCATCTCGGGTCCCATGCCTGGATCTCCCCTGTGCTCCAGTTGATTTGTGGGTTATGTTGGGCCAGCCACGGCCTACCCAGGACGACGTCAACAGTAGCGCGAGGAAGTACGAGGAGGGCCAGTTGTTCCCGATGTCCGTGGGGCAGAACGAGCTCCAGCTCGTGTGTCCTTTTAGTTATTTTGCCACCGCCCAATGGTGATCCTTGGATGGTAGTGATACGGTAAGTGGTCTCGTTCTGGACGATGGGTATACGGTGCTTGGTTACGAAGTGAGATGAGACGAAGTTGCTTGCGGCTCCGGAATCCACCAGGACATGGATGGAAAGATTGCGTGAGTTAATTGTGATCTGGGCTCTGATATGAGGTATGTGAGATACAGATGGGGTAATGGAAACTGTACTCACCATTGGGCGAGGCGGACGGACCGGGCAGGCGTGGATCAGGTGAGTGGCCTCGCCACAGTATAAACATAGCCGCTGCTGAATGCGGCGTCTCCGTTCAGAGGCATCTAGGCGGTAGGAGTCGGTGTTCATGGGTTCCTCCTGGTCTCGTTGGGGCGAGGGCGTTCTGGCTGATGGAGAGATGGTATATGAGGCCGGGGAGGCACAGGCCGAGAGGTGTTGAGCAACATTTATAGTTTTTCTGATGAACGTCTCGAGATTGACATTATCGTCGTAAATGACCATTTGCTTTCTGATCTGGGGCTTTAAACCTTTACGGTATGCAGCTAGCAGGGCAGTTTGGTTCCAACCACTGGTGGCGGCTAATGTCCGGAAACGGAGAGTGTAGTCATGTATTTCCGTGGCTCCCTGGCAGAGATTTAAGAGTTCATCATGGGTTGAAAGAGGAGTTAGAGCCACCCCGAACACTTCCTGGAGGTGGGTGACGAAGGCGTCGAATGAGGATAGAACCGGACTCTGGGAGTTCCAAAGGGCCTCTGCCCATTGTAGCGCTCGTCCGGTGAGGAGAGAGATCATAAAGGCGACTTTGGTGGCCTCATTGGGGAATTTACTGGTATTTGCGTTGATGAACAGTGAGCACTGCAGAATAAACCCACTGCAGCCACTCGGTTCACCCGCATAGCACGCGGGACGTGCAAGGGGCGTGCTGTTGGTGGTGGTAGCACTAGTTTCGGTGGGTGGTGAAACTGACTGTAATACTTGGCGGAGAGCAGTCACCATTTCGGTGAACGGGTCCGAAGCCGCTCCCTGAGCAGCAGCGTTAACATCCATGTGAGATATGAAGTTCTGTTTTCGGGGCTGGAATCCTGTCACATCCACACAAGGAGAGGAGAAGACGGGTAAGTACTTTCGTGAAGCTTTATTAACATAGGATTTCAACAGAGCTGGTAAGTGTGGTCACAGACGGTGAATCTTCAAGCACTGATCAATAGGTGAGTTCAAGTACAAAGCTAGGCCTGACAACAAAGAGTCACTTCCCTTAATCGCTGTATCTGAATCTCCACAGAGTCACAATACGGTCCACAAGAAGCAGGCAGAAGATCCACAAAGAGCGTCCATGTAATCTTGATTCCAGCCGGTGAGTGAATGAGTGAGGTGAGTATTTAAAGGTGTGGTGATTGCTGGTGCAGGTGCAGGTAATCAGTATTCAGGTGACGGTGCACGTGAGCGGTGCATGGGAGATTGAGTGGATGGTGACTGGCAATGGTGACTGGGGCTAAGGGAACGAGCTGAGGGTGTGACAATAGGTAAATAATTACACATGAAATATTGATTTGATTTGAAATATTTTATTAGCTCTTTAAATGCAAAGCTTTTGCAAAGAAAAACAGCTCCTAACAAACTAGCATACAGCTCTGAGCAAGATTCAGACAAGATTGATTGCAGCTTTTCACTACATAAATAAAGATGAGGGCATCAAATATTGATTTCAATATTGAGTCTTTTGGTTTCATTGTACAGTAAATACAGTCGATGACTATGGCACAAGATAATAGAAGTTGTTTTCTAATGAAACAAGTGATATGAGAGATGTGAAAGAAGGGCCGACCTCAAATACTCAGATGAGCGGTGTGTAATTCTGTGTCACACGCCTCAACTGACCAATCAAAATCAAGTATTTCAGTAAGGCGTGTTGTCAAGCTTGGTTTTGTATCACGTTTAGGTTTTTGTGTCTTTTATTTTGTAGTTTAGTCCCAGTCATACCTCCTGTTTCCTGTCACGTTTATGTGCCATGTTCTTATTAGCTGTTCTGGTCGTGTCCTGTTCTCTTATTGGTTCATTTTTTGATTGTTCACAGGTGTTACTTAAACATAATAAAGATAAATGCCACTGAAATTAGATATAACTAAATAAATAAAGTGTAAATGATGTCCATATACATGGCTTATATACATATAAAAGTGCTTGGTTATCATGAAACGTGGAAAAAAAATCCTAAAAGGTCTTGTGGATGAATGGTTTTGATCTTGAATGTTAATGCCAATTAATTACTAGAGGGCAAAGCTTTGATGAGGGCTGAATGTTGATTAATACACCCCTGTGGTTCAAGAGTTCCCTCTATTCAAAGCAACAGAACATGATTTTCAGTATATAAGCTGTTCCCCTCTGAATAAGATTTAATAATTCAAGCCTTGCTTCTTTCCAGTGCAGACAAACGTGGGCGACCTGAGACATTTGAAAACATGAATTCACGCTTGGAAATCATCAGGATTGAGGAGTGTCATCATCAGCAGATTTAGAAGATCAATCTGTCACTGAAGACAGCGGCGCTGAATCTCCTGCTGTACATAACATGCCTGTCTCAGGATATATTTGGATTTGCGTGTATATTTGTGACAGCGCTCCTTCAGTTCAGTTCATCCAGCACTGCTGTGATGAGCTTCAGTGTTTACCAGCAGCTAGCTATTAACTGCTTCTCATGACATATCAGCATTTTATGAAAAACTTTAAAGCATGGCATTGGCTTCGGAATAGATGGACAAACTCACAACTTCAGTTTCTGCACGAATTGGTGATAAAATATTATTTAACAGGACATTTTGCCTGAGAATATAAGGCCATCTGTAGCTCAACAGAAGTTGAGGACAACGATCCAAAGCACAGGAGTGAATCAACAACACAATGGCATTGGAAGAAAATATACGCCTTCTGGAGTAGCTTGACCTTATCCTGAGATGCTTTGGCATTAGAGATTCACTACAGACAGAATGAACTGAACTGAAACAGTTTTCTTAAGATGAATTAAAAACTATCCATGGGTACACGTGCTTTTTCCACCCTGCACTGGGAATCTTTACACAGCATTCGAAGTCTGTTTTGTGTGTCTCTTGTTTTAATGTCTATACATTTTGTCTATTGTGATTTCATTCATTATAAGATCAAATTTGATGACAACTTTATGCAGAAATCATTTGAGCCAATGTTAAGTATTTAACCACTTGTGCATCTTTTGCCAGTCTGATCTTCTACTGTTATAATTTTGACTTGATTGATTACACAGTGCATCTGTGAAGAGATTCATAAATAATTCACAAATCAACTGGTCATTGCAGTCTCCATTCTACACACCACATTTGTGCACTACCGTACTTTCTCATGTTTTGAGCTCATTGCTAATCATTTTCTATGTTTAACTGATGAAAAAATTACAAAAATGGATGTTATGAGCTCTTTTTAAAAACATTTTTTGGTTGCACTTTATTTTACAGTACATGTACTTATAGTGTACTTACAGTGTATTTATCTAAGAAAGTTCTGGTAACGCAAGGTAACTACATGGGGTAGTGTTAGGTTTAGGGGTAGGTTCAGGGTTAGTAACTAGTTATTACATAGTTACTGTAATTACTATAATAAGTACATAGTATGTACATGAGGAACAGGACTGTAAAATAAAGTGCTACCCATTTTTCTATGTTTATTTGATGTTCATTTTATATGATAAGCTTTTATTGTTTATATTGCATGGTGCAATATATATATTTTATAAATATAGGATTTTAAGTTACTGTCACTAGTAATAGGTCCCCTTCAAATTGTAATTGTAGTTTTAAAGTTCATGTTAAATTCATATTTGGTCACGCTATAATGCTTCAGAAATGCCACTTTTCTCTTGATGCCATAAAAAGCAGATCCACTCAGGTTAATCCACCTCAGGAACAAAGTCACTGCAGGACATTTAGGGCATATGATTCGGGATGCACTCCTGTCAAGTCCCGAGCTGATGTTGCTCATCCTCAATGACAGAACAGACTTTAAGAGGCATAGTCCTGCTGTCTTAGGTAGAGATGAGGCTATAAATAGAATCACACTGGCACACACACACACACACACACTGCTTTCTGCCTCTTTCTCAGACAGCACACGAGTATTTCTTCTTCTCATAAACACAGGCAACCCTTCTGAATATCGTTTTGCTTCAGTTGCTGTGGACCGAGCGTTGTGCTTATAAAGGCTGCTGATGCTTTACCTCTAGCTCACACGACTGGGACTCCACAGACACAAAGCAAAGTCAATAATTTAATAAGCCCACCAAAATCCATTATAATGCATACATAATGGATCACAGCTTAGTGGCAAATCCCCCTCAACACAAGACAACAACTGGACTTTGCAAACCCAGTCCAGTCTATGCAATATTCCATCACACTGTATAGATGACCGACTGATATATCTTCAAGTTTGGTTTCCCATTACGTTTAAGCATTAAAGGATCAAATCTGCTAAGCACAATGCAATGAACAGAATGTAAGGTCTTTTAATGTGACATAACATCTTAAAAACATGGCACTCATGGCATGAGATGCTGAAAAGACAGCGAGACGCATCACAGCTGTCAGGCCAGCATGTTTACAAAGTAAAATAATAATAATAATAATAATAATAAACTGCAGATGGATTGAGAACACGTTCTGTGTGAGTAGCACTGAACATACCAAAATTGACTACTGTATTTTCTAATGCTTTGAGCTCTTTTCAAATAAAATTTTCAGTACATATGATGTTAATGTTACACGATAAAGTTGCATTTTTTATATTTCATGAAAGGAAAACTATAAAAGTTATTTTATGAAAGTTATGTTTTAAAAATAACTTTTTGTAAGTAACGGCTTTTTGAATTTGTAAAGTTTGAAATTAAATTATTTTACAATCTTTCTAACCTTTAATTATTACAATTGATATAATTACAAACCAACATTTAGCCACAAACTAGCTAGTCCAAGATTAATTGATCTTAAATTACAAGCAAAAGTGTTGTCAAAAGTACTGTACTTGAGCACTGCAGCCAATCACAGACATGCTTGCTGAGCTTGTGAACACATGGCCAATCAGAGGATTTAATATTAGTCAGAATCTGCTCAATTCGGTTGAGCAGTTTGTTCGTGAATCACAGTATTAACACAATGTAAATAAGAGATTCATCATCAAATTGTTACAAATTACATGAGAAAAATTGTTGTTTGTAACATAATCTATTGAATTAAACATATTAGATAATGCATTCGACTACTTTTGGATTTCTTTTAGATTACTTTTGACCTAAAAGTTATTCCATTCTTTGCCGTCAGCATCATGAGGTCAGTTTCTGTTTATTACTTTCCTTGCTTTCTGTATATAACTGTGGCGAGTGGGACGGGGCCGAGAGGCGTGGGAACGAGGAGTGAGGCCAGGTGTAGTGATTGAAGATGAGCTACACCTGCGCCCCACCGCCAGTATCGAGTCCCACGTAGGAGATGGAAGGATATAAAACTGGAGCGACGACCGTGAAGGACGAGAGAGGACCAGGCCTGGGACATTATTTTATGTTTTGGTTTTTATTTGCACGCACCAGTCGTCCGCGAGGGGCTGGTGCGCTGTTTTGTATTTATTTTTGAATATTAAAGTATTTTGATTGTGCGCCGGTTCCCGCCTCCTTCTTCCGGATGAATATGGAGCTTATATCGTTACAATAACCTATTCATAATTTGAATAAAAGCTTTATTTTTCATGCAGCTAAGTACACAGCAAAGTTTCAAGAGTACAACCGTAATAAAAAAAAAGTGACTGCATACTAGTGCTAATAGCATACAGACTGAACTTTTCAAATAGTTACATTTAAAAATATAGATATTTTGTAAAATGTTTAAATTCACTACATTATTATTTAGATATATATTAGCACTTGGTTATTCAATAGAAATCATTTTGTCATTAAACATTCCCAACTACTACTACTGTATATTGTGGTGCATACTGTTACAAGAATGTAAAATTACTAATATTTTGGTCATATTGCCTACAAAGATGCAGAACAAGTCTCATTACACTCTAGACTGAGAAAGAGCACACAGCTTCTGAACATTAAGTGTTTCACGTATGTAAGGTTTAAATGGCATGTTTCAAAGGAATACCATGTTTTATCAGCAGAACAAATGTTTGCACCATGCTTGCTTCCAGATTTGTTTGGGTTTTTCACACCACTTCATGTAGTTCAGCACTTGTGCAATGACATAATGCATAATCCCACGCAGTGATGTGATTTAGTGCAAGAGTGCGCCTTCCAGAAACATCCAAGCCAACCCAAACTCTCACTGGCACTCGGGCAGAACAGCTCGGATGAGATAATTAGCTCTCGCAGAGCAACTTCCAGCACAGATTACTACAGACTCCAGTCAAGGATGTGCTAAATCCCCCATTTAATTCATCTAAAATACAAACAAAGATAATTAACCAATCTGGAGGGAAAGTGAAACTTCACGGTGGAAAGAAATGAAGCATGAAAGCAATCCCACTTGAGCAAACAAAAATATCAATGTGCTCCGTCCAATTAATTGGAAAGAAGAATTGATGCTGATAAAATGAAAAGTTCTACATCAGGGACATTGTAAAGTTAGAAAGCTTTACACATGCAGGTGTGCTTTAATAAGGTCACAGACAGCTGGGAAATGCATTGTTAAATGCAAACGCCGCACAGAACAAAATACTCAAATTTTTATATGCTCACAATATACACAGGTCTTTTCATATCTGTGATTTAAAGGACAAATAAATGCCAAGCCACTTGCATTTCAACACCAAAATATGACCTATTACAATAATATAACCTTTTTGTGTGGATCTTTTTTTTGGTATTAAATGACATTTTTATTTACTTGTCTAATTTAAATCGGGGGGCAGAAGCAACCGTTTTGAGTGTTCTTGTGATGCTTAGACTCTCAGTCGGTCGTTGTGTGTTAGTGATGTTGACTGAACACTCACCTCCATAGTTGTCAAGTTACAGCGGTGGGTTCCTGCAAACCAGCCGCTGCTGGAGCACTGGTCAATGTCCACATCCTGCAGATCAACATCCACACGTACGACTCCTCTACACCACCACAGAAGACAGAGAGAGAGAGAGTTTCGTGTAAATGGAAACGTGAGTTATCTATTGCACATTGAAGTGCTTGCAAAAACCAAAGAATAGAATCAACATTTTTAGCACCTAAACTCTGGAACAATCTACCTAGCGTTGTTTGGGAGGCAGACAGTTTAAATCTAGATTAAAGACCCATCTCTTTAACCTGGCATACACATACTCACTTCATCATAAGAAGAATGGCATATACGCTAATATTAGTCTGTTTTATTCTTATTCTGAGGTCAGTGTAGCCATCCAGATCAAGATCAGATGGTGGTTTCAGCACCTAGAGAGGACGTCTACAGCCCTGAAGACCATGACAACTAGATGAGTCCTAGAGACAGATCTCCTGTAAAGTAGAGCTTAGATCGAGCCCAACAAATCAAGCCCGACCCTACCCGAGCCCAAGCATGTTGTGTCCTAGCCCAGCCCGGTCTGACACGTTCACCTTAATTATGAGCCGAGCCCGATTTAAACCTGACCATTTTTAATATGTGGGCCATTATAACCAGGGGTGGCTACGGGGGAGCTGCGCAGTTATATTATATATGTGAAGACTATATGGGTGCCACATTTAATGCACGAGACAAAGCCAACACATATGTTGTCTCTCCCCACGACTAGTTTAAAATGTTTCAATACCTCCGATTTTCCTCCAAACTTGCTCAAAGATAATTCTCCTGTTTTAATTTTTTTCTTTGCTTCTTCAAGCTCCATGTTGCACTTAATCTACTGAATAGTACAGCATGCACAGCAGGTGTGATGCGTCACACATGCGAGACTGCGAGTGGACGAGACGCTGCGCATGACACATGACGTGCTTTATCAAGGGCCCGACCCGACCCGGCCCGAGGACGAGGACGAGGACGAGGATGAGAATCTAAGCTCTACTGTGAAGACCTCGTCAGCCTTCGGATCAAGACCACGAGTCCTCTGCTCAATCTGACCTGAGTTGCAGCCTTGAATTAAAGCACACTATATTGGTTTCATCTGGACGGAAGGGTACTGACCCGCTGACTGAGCCTGGTTTCTCCCAAGGTTTTTTTTTTATCTATTTTTTTTTTTTTTTTTTATCTCTGTCACTGATGGAGTTTAAATCACCTTTGGCTTGTTTAGTTGGGGACATAATTTCTGGCAACACTGTTAACTTGACTGCACAGACACTATTGGAAGAGAACTGAACTGAGCTGATAAATTGTTTACTATTGTCCTCTTGCATTAACAGCACACATGTTTCCTGTTTAACACTGTAAAGCTGCTTTGACACAATCTATATTGTATAAAGCGCTGCATATTTTTTTTTACTAAAGCTACTATTCTTACTATTAATCTAATCTAAAAGCCTAAAATACATGGCATGCCTCAAGTATATTTGTAAAAGCTAATATAGTACCAATATTTGCATTATTTCATGTTAAACTAATATATTTTTATGTCGCTTTGAACTTGTAACAGACAAAATTCACAAGCATGTATTCCCTTGTAAAAGAGATTAATCTTGAAAGTATCAAAAAGTTAATTCAAAATTTCTACTTCAAAATGTCATTTTTAATGCAAAAAGTGTTATTTGCCATGTCTTTGTAATATTTACTAAATTTACAGAAAATTTTCAAAGTAATATTTTTAATAATTTAACATTTTCAAAGCAAATCCTACATATTTTGTGTGTGTCTGTGTACCATAAATAAATTATCTTAATCATAATAAATATCTTAATTTAATACAAATTACATTAGCTTTTTACCACACAGAGGAACGGAGCTGAAGTGACAAATATGGTTTTAAATCAAAATAAACATTTCATAGAACAATTACTGCATAATTACAATTGCAGGAAACAGTGAATGTTTTTTTTTTTTACAGTTTATGCTACATTTTCTTTCTTTTTTCAGATATCCTTAAGAATGTGCTTTATTTGAGGAGCATCTACTGTACATTAACTGATAATGTAATCCGATTACATCAACAAATTACATCTGAAGTCATATTTATGGGTAAGATTAAGTATAAATAGGTCCATGACATAATAGGTTGCCACTTTTTGAACCTAAAAATTTGGTTTTGTTTTCAATCTCTATTAACTGAGACCTGGTGTCCTCTAGGACAAATCATATTTTTTAATCATATTTAATGTAAAAAAGAAAACTTTTTTTCCTATGTTCTCAGGAGGATTCATTCCTCAGAAAAGCAATGCAGAATGGTCAACATGTATACAAAACAAACCTTCATGCATCCAATCATTTCCGCAGTTTTACTTCTAATAATGAGCTGAGTGCTGTACTTTGCCATGTCTTTTCAATTGTTCTTCTTCAGAGAATGAGAAAGCCATCATAAGACTGAACACAGAGTCTAACAAGAAAAGTGTTTTATAACCTCAGCATGGCCATGTTCAGTCTGATTTGTAAATGCTGCTGTATAATTATTTAATAATTAAATTATTGTATAATGTAAGTTCTCGTAAGAGTTCTTGCTTTCCAACTCGGAGGGGAAAGCTAGTCCTCCGGTTCATTATGTGAAAATGAAAGCCATTGGCTGTTACTCCAGATAGAGGTCCATTAGAGGGGCTTATCTTTCACTGTCCCATAAGGGATGTTATCTGAGACCCACGGACCATGCTGTTTCATATAGACTCCATGTTCTCTCACAATCTTTGCTGCTCTTTTATATCACAAAGATGATGGTGTCTGTTATAAAGGCACAGTGTAACATAAAACTAACTATGTTCCTGCTGAAGTTAATGAAGAACCACATCAGTCTCCACCATCTAATTCAACTAACCCTAGAATCAATCCATTGCTGTAAATGAACCTCTCCTTTCCGTTTCCTGCCTGACAACAACAGCACGAGGGAACAGAGCTGAAGAGTCTGTGGCGTGAAAGGAAAGGAAAGGAAGCACCACATTTCTGTTGCTCAAACAGTATTGCATGGTATGGAAGCATGTTTCCACCACTGAAAAAAAGGTAGTTGCAACTTTTTATCTCAAAATTGTGAGATATAAAATTGCAAGTGCGTGCTATAAAGTCAGAATTAATCCACCAGCTCTTTGGTCACAGTAATATTTCTACTAATACTTCTTGTTATCCATGAATTTTCAAATGTACTGTTTTACAAGAAAGGCTGAAAAATAGTACTTTATTTATTTATTTATTTATTTATTTATTTATTCAGATGCCAATTGAAGTTATTTATTTGCAGTCCTTAATAGAAAAATAAGTTTCAATGGTTGGATGTTATACTCAATTAATTTCTGACTTCTGATAGAAGTTGAATGTTGTGCCGGCTTAAAGATTATTATTTATTGGATATTAAAACACAAATTCAGTTTCAGTTTGGTATTTGCTTGATAAATAACACATTTTTGACAGATTCCTAAAATATTTTTGTGTTTTCTAATGACAGGTGGTCTTAACACACACATACACACACACACACACACACACACACACACACACACACACACACACACACACACAGTCATCAAGTTAGATACTTCTTTTCAGGGATGCACTAAATGTCATAAGTCTAATAAATGCAGTTCTTTTGAAATCATTAAAAGTATTTGTTGATTAAATTTATGAAGCCTTAGTGAGAATCTGAACAAACCTACAGATTTCAAACTTTTACATAAATATTATTATTCATTTTTTTGGTGTAATTGTGAACAATATATGTGCTTTCTCTTCTGAAACATCGACAACAGTTTCACGCTGCTGGCTTTAATTAAAGTTTTCATTCCTATGAACGGATGCATCATGGTTCTGTTGCTTTTACTCAAAAAATCAATTTTATCAGAAGACAGAGAGTTCCCTTTTTTGATTTCCTTTTTTGAGTCTGGATCCGCTGGGACTGTTATTTGCATGCGCCCCCAAATTATTCCTCTCTGCTCATTTCTTTTTCGACTCCAGCAAAGGCCCAAAGGCAAAAGTCATCTGTCTGCTGAGATGTGAAACAAACACCTGCAGACAGCTGGAGCTGCCAGGGCTCTCTCTTATCTTTAGGCAGAGAAAATGGAGCATGAGCGTGACGGAGAGAGAGAAGGAGAGAGTCACAGAAAAATGAGACACCGCGAAATGGTAGAATTATCTGCTCAGCACACTCCTCTTTCAAGTCGAGGGATGTTAACAATGTTTACAATCCTGTTCTCAAACTCTATTACAATGTCTTGATGACCAAAAGTATAAATAACTTACATAAGGATAAAAATAACATACGGCAAGAAAAATGAGAACAGCAATCATAGGGTTTCACACTAAAACAGCATGACAAACCAATATCTACTGTGACATGATGCATCCTGCAAGCAACAAAGCTCCAAATAAGAGCACTTTGCTTGCAATTTACAAAACTATGTCACATTTCACTGACAATAATAACAATTTATAACATATAACAATGCATTTCCAGACAAATGTGTTCAACAGCCCCAATTAGCTTTATTTCTTTATTTCAGAGGCTTGAAAATCCTGAATGTTGAGGGATTGGAAATCCTCCCAGATTGTTCAGTCATTAAAACTTTGTACTTGATCTCATTAATCTGGAGGTTCGTGAGCTCAATCAGTGAGGCCCATGACTTGTCATTTCCAAACAGAAATCAAAAACCTTTGCTTATGGAAATAAAACAGGTTGACAAAAAGATTGAATAAAAAATATTTGGTGATAGTATAGCATAATGAGAAATTTACAAGCAATTTTTAAAAGGGCGTTCATTTTTGACCAGGAACACCAAATTAGGTAAAGCATTTTTAGTCCCGCATAAAACTTAAAGTTGTTTAAAAATGCATCATTTACTCAACCTAATGTTGTTCTAAGCCATTGAGACTTCTGCAACACAAATAAATATACTGAATTCATGCATCATGTCTTAGGGTTTGAAAAAACTTTAAAAGCTCACATATAAGAGATTTAACAGCTGCATGCATTTTCAGCTGAATGTTTTGTTCCAGGAGGGTCAGCACACTTTTTCCAAGGAGACAAAAATATAGCTTTGAGAAGGCGTTGTTGTTGTTTTTTCTTTCAGTTTGATGGACAGCAATGAACCCCTCATGTCTGGCGCTAAACTGAAATATCCACCACTGATGCATGCCAATTCAGTGCTAACTGTATAAGGCTAAGTATGCTATACAGACCTTCTGTAAAACACTTTAAGGCAGATTCGTTTGCTTCATTGGCTTTGTAAGTTATGTAATCCGCTTCTAAACAATAAAACAAAGGGAATGAAACTGCACACTGTATTCATTTACCTACTTTTATGTTGGTTCAACAATGTACACTTATCATTAATGATGTCATGCAAGTAGTGATGTAATAATTTTACTGATTTCAGATTATTGCTGTAAATATCGAAAATGGCATGTAATGAATTCTTTGCTATTTTAGTTCTACGTTGTTCTGCTTTATTTTCAGATGTCCTCTGGGATTCAACACTCTTAAAAAATAAAGGTTCTTTATTGGCATTGATGGTTCCATGAAAACCCTTTTACATCCATGGAACTTTTCCATTCAACAAAAATTTATTTGTGGTGCAAAAATGTTGAATTAAGAATAAAATATGTTGAGAACTGTTTACTGAAACCAAAAATGGGGCATATGCACTCTTCAAAAACATAAACATAATGTATAAACATACATTTATGTTTATGTTAACTTGCTTTTTTCCCTCAAGAGGATGATTTAACAAGAATCCATGCATCCAAACACAGGTCGGGAGCTGTAGTTGCAGACAACTTTGCTATGCTTTTTGTGAATTTTTAATTCTTTTTAATTCTTTGATGAAGTTTTCCTTAAAGGCTGCCCTCTGAACAGAATCTCCAGTCTCATGAGGTGATATGTTATATGCTTTGCTAACATCGGCTTACCACACCACCATTCAATGGATCATTTTGATTGCATTGCATAGATCACATCTGGAAGAAAACCATTACAGCTGCAATAATGCAGAGTTCTGGAAAATTCCCAAAATTCTAAATGTGTTCAAGTAACCAGTGCAGCCAGCAGCTTTTCTCATTTATTTATGGCTTGATTGATTTTGAAAATACCCAGAGATACTAGGGATCTCTGGGTGATACCTAGCAATTTAGCACATTAACATTCACATTACTGTGCTGACAGAAAACCAGCATTCTGTCTGTGCATACACTGAGTCCTAACAAGTGTTCAAGAGTCTTTATCTCCAATAAAAATATCTGTATGGCATTGCATTCGGTGACAAAATATCAGGCAAGTGGCATCTGCAAGCAAATGCTGCCAAGCCATCTTGGCAGTGACTTTTAACCAACTGTTATCACAGCTTCCTCTGAATGCATGAAGTGAGTTTCCGTCATGAGTCCAAGCAGATAACCACAGTTCAACTATGAGTGTCTAAATATGTATTGCATTAATTTTAAACAATATATATGATTCCATCATTAAAGACCTCGTGAAATGTTCTACTTAAAAAGTGTGCTTGTCCTGACCTTTTTGAAGTGCATCCAACTTGACATGTTATCTGATGACATAGACATTTAAATACTTTTAATCAGATTGGTTAGTTATAACCATAACTCAGTACACTACACTGTACACTGACAGTAAACGTCCAGATTATTTCATAACCTCATATATTAGAATAAGTTTGGACAATTCTTGCCTCAATATTCAACGATATATTCATACCATCATCATATTTTTGCTATTTTTAAACAATTGAATCACACTAGAAGGATACATTTAGATAAGAGTCAATTAAATAATGAACTGATTTTAAATAAAACAAAAGTATTTAGATGCTAGGTTGGACATGTTTTAAATCTTATGAATGCATACAATTCATTCATTTCAATATTTGATGCATTTCTTTTATAAATTGCTTTGTGTTTCATTATTGTTTCACTGTTTACATTTTGCTGCTTTTAGAAAAGACTCATTAATGTTGTGACAACTTACCCCACATAACAGGTCCGCACGTGTTCAGTGAACTCCAGGAGCCATTTTAATCTCATGGAAATGTTTACAGGTTTTTGTAGCCAAATCTTTAAGAAGTATACCAACAGAAACTGACTTTTACAAATAATTCTGAGAAATGTGAATTGGAGTATGAGTAAGTGACAACCTGCCCCGTTCAATCCTATGACCTCGCATTAAACATATAAGCTACTGTCGTGAGTACCAATACATAACTGTGTGTTAGCAGCAGGGACAGTAAGGGACAGTGCATATAAAACACACTGTATGTGTTGAAACTAAAACCTGCTTGTCTTACATCATCATGAATTCGGAGTTTGTGGGTCACAAAATCTAACTCGTTGTTCAGTCTGTTGATGTTTATGTGACTTCTGCTGAAGTTTATAACGAGTGTCTTACCTAAACTCCGGCGCAGTGTGATTCTTCAGACCATAGAAACCCGCGGAGAGCGTCAGCAGCCAGTGGGGCACAAACCTGCCGTGCTCGCACTCGAGAAAGGGCGCAGACCACTTGACACGACTCCTGTCCTGCGCTGCTGGAAACCCTCGACTGTTGGCCAGCCTCTGGGGTCTCTTTCGGTCCCGAAACTCGTTGTACCAGTCAGACTCGGGCGTCCTGTGTTTAAGGCGATGGCGCGCGGTGTTGGACAGATCTTGGAGCACTATGCGCTCCTCGCTTCTGGTCGCCTGAAGGAACACCTGCGGACCGGGCGCCTCGGGAGACTCCGTGTGAAATGTGAGCACCGCCCGGTGGATTTTAGGATTCCCTTCCAACATACTCGTCACGAGCGCGTGGTACCACTGGACATCCCTCCTCGGGTGCTGCTCCCTGGAGCTGTTGGACTGCAGGAGCGTGTTTAGGATGTTGGTGGCGTGCGTCATGGTGTCGAGGACGCCGTGGAGGGAGGAGTGCGAGGCGGCGTGAGCTCCACCGCGGAGACTGCTCAGCTCGTACCGCCGAGAGCAGCTGACATGCTCCAGGGTGGACGAGTCCCCCGTGTGCAGGAAAGCGGTGACCACCCGAGGCAGATCCTCCTCGAGCTTATGCGCCACGGCCGTCCGCTCGGTGCTGGAGACGGTCGGCTGCTGGTGCATCGTCTCCCCGGTGCTGTAAACCGGGTATTTAGCCTTGATTTCGGGATCCTTGTCATTTTCAGACCATTCCACGTAGCCGTAATTCGATCCCTTCGCAATTCCAATTAGCAGAAGAAGGTGGAGCAGGAACGCATCCATGCCTCGACGCCAGCGAGGAGCGTGAACATTCTCCATCGACATTCACTTCATGAGTGCGTCCATTCCTCAGCTCAGCGTAAACAGACGTGCGTTCTCAAAACTTACTCAACTCTAATGGTTCATTCGGAATAATAACTCACACACCGACCACAACACCCACATCTGTGGATCTGACGCGATCTTTGAGAGACTGTGGCGAATATCTAGCGCATCGTTTCTGCGGTGGTTCCTGTGGCGCTCGCTGCTCTCACCAGTAACGAATGCTGCTCGGAGTCGGAGCTGGCGGGGGGCTGATTGTTTCCAAAAGCATCTTTCCCTCGTTACTGTACTGGAGACTCGTGAATGGCCATCGCTGCTGTCAGTCTTGTGCACTTGGGTGGAGTGAAGAGACACAAGGGATGCTGGTACGGCATGAGCTCATGGGCATATGAAGCAATCCTTGTCCATTCTTCTCCTCCATAATCTCGTAATATTAAAAATTCATTACATTTTTACATTAAAAGGGAAACATTAAACCTGCACTGTAAAAAAATATCTAAAAATGGACAGCAAAAACGTGTTCTTATTAGTTTCTTTACAGTTTATAATAGAAATGTACATGGTATCATGTCGTTTTTCTAAATTATTATAATTGCTTTAAGCCCTTATTGTGTTTTTGTATTCACTGCCATTGCTGCTGATGGTCATCAATATGCAGGATGAGCAGAAAAAGTCATGTGATACATTTACAGTACAATATTAAAGTAAAAAGTACAAACGGCCTTATATGAGCCTTATTATTTATTCTCTATTTTTCTTATCTGTTATGTGCATTAAGATGTTTATGTGGCATTTTATGTTGTCTGCTGCATAGCGCTTTATACAACACAGATTATTTCAAAGCAGCTTCACAAGAAAAAAATAACAATGTTAATGTCTTATATATTCATCAGTTATTAAACAAATTCAATTTTAGCTGCAAGGCACATCACATAAGTGTCATTATTCAGCTCAGTTCTCAAATCATTGCTCGATCCATGATATTGTCATCTTGTCTGAATCAGGAGAGAAATATGCACATTTCAATCACTGTTTACAAGCGAAGGCATTCTAAAAACAGCTCTAAACAAACAATTCAGTGGTTTTGATGTAGACTCGAGTGCTGTGATGCTTTTATCAGCTGTTTGGACTCTGATTCTGACGGCACCCATTCACTGCAGAGGATCCATTGGTGAGCAAGTGATGCAATGCTACATTTCTCCAAATCTGTTCTGGATTTTCTTATGGGCCATCAAAAGACATCCCTACAAGGACAGTAAAACCTGAAATCATTTATTGCCAGGAGGAGTAAGTGATCCCCTTGAGGAAAACAGCTTATTAGACACTAAACAATCTCTTCATAGAAAATATCACTGGCTCAGAATAAAAGAAACAGAAGTCATATATTATTAATGCGAATCTAGTACATGCTTAGTACTGCAGTTTTGTTTTTCAGCACATTTTGACACTTATTTGAGACTGGCATTTCACCAACACCAAAAAAATGGAAAGGGAATATAACTTAACAAATGACACTTTAATGTTTTGTATACAGCTTAAATAAACCGAAATTTACTTTATTGTTTAAATTTACTTTATTTAGGAACATAAAACCTCATTGAAACCAAACATTTGAGAAACTAACCTCGGAGGTGTTGTTGTGGGGGAAAAAAATTTCTAAATACGTTTATTGCTACTAAATATTTGAATGTTAAAGTTGCTTTGCAATGGTTTTTATCGTAAAAAGCGCTATACAAATAAACTTGCAATTTCAAACCAAAACAGAAACACAACAATCTACATTACAACAAACAGCATATACATCAAACATGCATTATTTACAATTTTATTAATTTAGGAAATAACTTCAGCTACACGTGTAATAAACAAGTGCCGGGGATTGAACCCAAACTTTCTCACTTGCACCCACATACCGATGCGCCAAGCCCCGCCAGCGGTGACACCCATTGTGTGCGCGCCCGATGACGTCATGGCGAGTGTCGTCATCAGCAGCACTACCGAAGTGGACGCGAGAAGAGTTCGATTCATTCAACGAGCTGAAAGAATCCAACATGGCAGGACGGGAGCGCAAACAAACGGACACGGATAAAGGGATTGTGGTTTGTGCGCTTGCAAATAAATTAAAAGCATCGCAGATGAAGTTAGTGTGAAACCAAAGCTGGAGGATTGTGCTTCATTGTAAACTTTGTCCACACTGTAAAAGTAGCCAACACGGAGTTGCAACTTTGCAACACGTGAAGAAAAAAAAAATGCATGTATGTCTCATCTCAGCTGTGCTTTGCAGATCCCGGATGACTGGCCCGGTTACCCGCTCGCCCTGTTCACCTCACCCGAGCATTACTGCGAGGACCTGGACTGCGTCTACATCCCACACGGAGTCATCATGGACAGGTACTGCGAATGAAATGAAAGAGTCATCTAACCTCCTTCTGGTGACGACCACCGACCACCGTGCACACCGATCAAACCATTCTGCTAGTGCAGTCTTAAGTCAGATTTTAGATCTCAGACTTTTGGACCCCACTGCAAATGAAAAAATGAATTTTAATATTATTTTAATTCAATTCAAGTTTATTTGTATAGCGCTTTTCACAATTCAAATAATCGCAAAGCAGCTTTACAGAAAATGTAAGTTTCTACATATATTTAGTAGTAGCTTATCAGTGATGACTGTCAGTCAATGTACATATGACAGAAATGTAGTAAAAATCAAATAAAGACGTAATCAAACAAAATCAGCTTTATTTTGTGCTGTATGTTCATATTATATTTTTGTAAACATTTCAGCAATGCATTTGAATTTGTAAGGATTGTCTTTTTTATTTTAAATATTTAAAGCTACAGTCATTTACAGCATAGTGCCTGATTTATACTGAAATCAATGTTTCGTAATGGATCTTGTCAAGTAGTTTGGAGGTTAACATCTTTTTATTTTTATGCAAGCAAAATTTTTCTTACAATTTTGTAAGAAATTGATTATGTGAGCGATGCAATTAGTTGCCTTTCATTTTGAAAGGTAAATCAGAATTAATTTGCATGTGGATTCCTTTTTGTAATTACACCACAATTATTGCTGACTTTGGATAAGCGTTTGTTTGTTAACTTGTCGTTTTTAGTCTCGATTGCACACACTTTATCATGAGGATTTTTTTCCCATTGTAATCTTTATTTGTGCCAGAAGGTTCTGTTGGAATAATGTCTTTGTTCTGGACAGTTAGATGAAATCTCTACAACTTTACAATAAGGTTCCCTTAGTTAATGTATTAACTAACGTGAACAAACAACATTTTTGTTACAGTATTGATTAATGTTATTTAAATGAAAATACAGTCGCTCATTGTTAGTTCATGTTAATTCACAGTGCATTGACTAATGTTAACAAGTACATCTTTTGATTTTAATAAATGTTGAAATTAACGTTAACTAAGATGAATAAATGCTGTAGAAGTATTCTTCATGTTAACTTTAGTAGTTAACTAATGAACCTTATTTTAAAGAGTTTATTATCTTAATAATCATAATGGCACCTGTGTGTTCTAAAATAATATTTTTGTCATTTTTTGATGGAAAATTCCTATTAGTATCAGGCATGGTTCAAATAAGGACTATATGAGCAGTAATGACAATGAAGCATGTAGATTTTTTTTTTTTTTCTTTTTGAACAATTCCGTATGATAAATGAACTCTTAGACTGTGATGTGCTGTCATTGTTTTTTTTTCCAGGACAGAGAGACTGGCCAGAAACATCATGGATGATCTTGGCGATCATGACATCGTGGTGCTGTGTGTGCTGAAGGGAGGTTATCAGTTCTGCGCTGACCTGGTGGACTGCATCAAAGTCCTGTGCCGACACTCCAACAAGACCCTTCCCATGAGGGTGGACTTCATCCGGCTCAAGAGCTACCTGGTGAGCACGCCTGGAGTTTAGCGTTTCTGAGACTTTGTCCCATAGATGTCTTTTATCCATTTTCCTCAGAATCAGAATGCAGAGCAAATTGAAACTGATTTTCCTTAAATGCTAAAACAGCATGAAACCGCTTCGATCATGTGATGCATCACAAGTTTCTTTCACACTCGTACACACTTTTTTTTTTTTTTACAAATGCCACTTTGTTTGTGATTTGCTCTGCATTCTTTCATGATCATAACAAGTTTTGGCTTTCCTGCATGTAAAATGCAGCCAGACATGCAACCAAACCTGATTGAGAAACATTTCTGATTATTATCAGTGTTTATAACCAGATGGGCGGCTTTATATTTTTGAGGAAACTGATGATTCCGTTTTTTTAAGTTCCTTTGATTAATAGCAAGTTCAAAAGGAATAATAAGTCACTAAAGTGTCTGCAAAGGCCTAGAGTAAAATAGTAGCCTATATAATATATAAACATACTGTATATATAAGTAAAATGTATACAAAATCATAGCTAGGAGAAAAAAAGTTAAATTCACTAAGTGGCTTTATGTCAGTTTCAGTGGAGTTGTTCTGATCAATGAACTGCAGCTGCTGCTGTTGTTGTTGTTGTCTGTATTTCATGGTTTTAGTCACCAGAGGGCGTCGTGACTGTATGTTTGTCATGCTCTGTGTCTCATCTCAGCTTCAGAGTTTGTGAAGTCGGTTGATTTCCATATAATCTAAGTCACTCTGTCTGGAAGCATCCACTTAATAATGTGATGATAATAATAGTTTTGATACAAGCTTGAACTAATATCTGGGCTCATTTGTAGTAGACAGTAAGTCTTTCCAGACGTATTGGTTCAAGTAAATATGTACTTAATCTCATTTTTTCCTTTGTATTTTCCCCTTACAATGAAACCGTGAAATATAATACTTTATTTCACTCCAGAATGACCATTCAACTCAAGATCTTCACATAGAAGGAGCAGAGAACCTGTCTGTGCTGAGTGGAAAGGTAAAGATATCCTCAGCCTTCACATGAAACCTGGCCATATAATGTCAATATGCAACAAAAATAATAATAATAATAATACTTTTGGACTTTGTGGAGAAATGTGACCTGGACATGTTTTTAAATTGCATTTAAATTAACTAGTCATAAATCGTTATTTAGGAGCACTGTGAGAGAATGTCATTTTTCTCTCTTGTGTTCTTGGAACGTTTTTTGAAAGGTAAATGCTTAAAGTTGACTCGTCTGTTTCTGTGCAATACACCGTTTTACAGGTCAAAGGTTCGCAAGCAAGACATGCAAAAGACACACACAGGGACACAAACAAATACACACACACCATAGCATTCCATTCATATCATTTCTGTAGACATATCCATCAACTATTTTTATTTGACTTCAACACTATTATCAAGAGACAGTAACGAAGCAAAACAAATAAAAAAAAGTTGTTGTGATGACTAATTAAAATATGCATCTCATTTTCTTTTTCTGTATTCTTTCACATGTTATCATGCCATTTTAGAAATTTCCCTTCATTAAAACCATTTTATAATAATTATACTGTTTTGTCTAAATAATTGCATTAATTTAATTTAATGTTTCCTTAATTCTTAAATTTCTTTATTAACTCTAATTATAATGGATTTGAACCTTCTTCAGTTCCTGGTTAAGTGCGGTGCTTCTGAATATGTGTGAGAGTCTGTGATGGTAAATTGATCGGTCAGCTGTGTTGCTGGGGTTATGGGATGTCCCAGCAGAGGTCAGGATTGGGATACACACACAGTTCTTCAGTAAAAAACCTTTTGTCTTTTTATCTTCTCCTGAATATGAATTCTCTCGGTTCTTAACTGGGAAATAAAGCAGTTTTTTTTCTGTTTGTTTGGTGGTCTACACACAATAATAAATAGATTCTCTACACAATATCTGTGTGGTTTTGTTTTGTTTGTTTTCCTCCTGTCTAGCTCACGGGTAAATATAATGAAAACAGGAAACACTTTACCCCAAAAGAAGTTTTAGTCAATATATTTAAGCACAATTTGAGTTGTTGTTTGACTTATGAGAGTTATTTTAATGTTAGTATATTGTGAATATTGCGATGTTGATCTCTCCTGAGCGTTCAGTGTCTCATCTTTTTTGTGTTTCTTTCCATGTCCTGAAGAACGTCCTGATTGTGGAGGTACGTCTGCTGTCTGTCTGGATAAACTTTAATACTTTTAATATCCTTCCAGATAAACAAATGTCTTTCAGATGCTTTACTCTTCCGCTTACTGCCTCGCTCTCTCAATAAGCTTGAACAGTTCAGTCAATCATGTACCATTTTGTGGCTCGATTTATTCAAGCTGCATTCATTCCACGTCGCTTAGAAGCAGATTATTGTCCTTTTTGCAAACTTTTAATAATGCCATACATTCCCTACATTGAGCTTTGATTTGTTGTTAAATAATAAGTTAGCTTAATACATTTTATTTTTCTTTGTTAACAGTCTGATGCATCTACAAAAGTGCAAATGTAAAATATTAAAGTTTCTCTAAAAATAAGGGACTATATTAAGTATATTATATTTGTATGTGTAAAAGTTCTATAATATGTGACCCGGGACCACAAAACCATTCATAAGGGTACATTTGAGATTTCATTGAGATTCATCTCTGAATAAATCATCTTTCCATTGATGTATGGTTAGTTAGGATAGAAAAATATTTAGCCGAGATATAACTATTTGAATATCTGGAATCTGATGTTGCAAAAAAATCAAAATATTGAGGAAATCATCTTTAAAGTTGTCCAAATTAAGTTCTTAGCAATGCATATTACTAATCAAAATTAAGTTTGGATATATTTATGGTAGGAAATTTACAAAATATTTTCATGGAACATTGATCAGACTTAATATTCCGTTTTTTTGGCATGAAAGAAAAATCGATCATTTTGACCCATACTATGTATTTTGGTTATTGCTACAAATATCCCCTAGAGACAGTGTCACATATAACACTGTACCTATATTCAACAACAATGCATTAAAATCAATCAAAACTGCAGTAAAGGCTCTTACAATGTTACAAAGGATATTTTTCCAAAATAAATGCTACTCTTTTGACCTTTGGATTCATCAAAGAATCCTGGAAAATTGTGACATTAAATATTAAGCAGCACAATTTTTTCAACAATGATAATATAATAGTAAATAACTGGGAAATATCATTAATTTTTTCTGTATTTTTGAACAAAATAAATGCAGCATTACAGAGACAAAAGATAATTTTTAATGTTTCAAAAACGTTAAAAAAAAGCTTGCTAAGCCCAAACTTTTGACCTGAATAAAATAACATGATACGTTTTGCAATTATATAAATGAATTAAACTTGTTTTTTTTTATGGTTGAAAACATAACAGTGTTTATTTGGTCTCTCTGGGATGTGATGATTTCACACAATGCCAAGACGACTTGGATCCTGTCATGTGGGCTTCATCTCAGTGTCCTTCTTCCCTCAGGCCATCGTGGACACTGGAAAGACCATGAAGACTCTGCTGGATCACGTCCAAGCCTTCGGCCCTAAGATGATCAAAGTAGCTGGGTGAGTCCAGACTGATAGACCAGTGTGTGTGTGTGTGTGTGTGTGTGTGTGTGGTCTGAGATGTGGAGATTTCTGATAAAGACTTGCACATGTTGAGTGTTATCTGGGCCTTGTTTTGTACCTGTCTCAGTTTGCTGGTGAAGCGGGTGCCCAGTGGGACAGGATATCTGCCAGACTGTAAGTCATGATTACATATACTACATCCAAATATCTCTCAATAATAATGGAAATATAATATATGGGAACACTTTATTCTGAAGACCGGTTTTCACTATTAAGTTGCTTAATTAGTAACATATCGTTTGTTTATTGGTAATTATAAAGCACATATTAATGTCTTATTCTGCATGACCATATTTTAGATCCCTTAACTCTACCCCATACCTAACCTTAAAAACCACCTTACGAATTATAAATAAGCAGGAAATGATCAACTTATTGAGGCAAAAGTTGTAGTTAATAATGAGATTTGGACATTAAAATAAAGAGTGGCCTAATATACGTTTAACCCTACTGTATAATATTTTATACACAGTCGTCTAAATGAAGAATATGATCAAACTGCTTGAAAACCTGTACACAATCTCTTTCTTCTGATTAATAGTTTAGTCTTAGAGCAAGTAAAAGGCATTGTAGTATAATTGTAAAAATGTCCACCTTAAGGTTGTGTTTGCTGAGAAATCTTTAC
This sequence comes from Carassius gibelio, assembly GCF_023724105.1. Taxonomy (NCBI): domain Eukaryota; kingdom Metazoa; phylum Chordata; class Actinopteri; order Cypriniformes; family Cyprinidae; genus Carassius; species Carassius gibelio. The sequence continues at coordinate 6,060,195 of NC_068372.1, forward strand.
TGATTTGTATGAAGTAAATGTAAGAATATCTTATATACTGTAGACATATTTCAAGATAAACCTTCAGTTTTTAGAAAAAATATGATCCATCAGGCAGTATCTAAATTGCATTGCATGTTTTGCATCAATAAAAAGAGATCTGAACATAAATATAAGCTTTTAATTATCTTAATAAGAGAGATATTACTGGGAGACGCAGAGCAACAACTGATATTTATATGCATTTTATGTTAAGACTTGGCTATAATTTTATAAGATCTCATTGGAATTCATCTTAGAAATGTTTGCACCAAATTGTATATTTCTGAATCAAGCTCTGTATAAAACGGAGGGGTTTTCCTCTTTGAATATGAGCTCAATATTATAACTATATGATACTACACGAGCCATACAAGCCTAGTGTATCAAATATATATATATATATATATATATATATATATATATATATATATATATATATATATATATATATATATATATATATATATATGTATATATATATATATATGTATATATATATATATATGTATATATATATATTTTAAAGCTGGTTCAATATACTGTTCCATTAAAATAAAATAGAAGATTTTGTTGGACTAATATTTCATGGCAGGCTTTTTAGGGTTAAGAGCTCTCTTGCCTGATTTTTGTTTCTCATAAAATATTAGTATTAACATTTCCATTTGATTCATGTGTGATATTTGTTCCAGATGTTGGATTTGAGATCCCTAATCGCTTTGTGGTCGGCTATGCCTTGGATTACAACGAATACTTCAGAGATCTCAACGTAAGATCAGCATTGTTAACTGTTGCACTGACTCAAATTGACATCCTCAAATGTAGCTTTCCACTTCTGTCAAAGAGCATTTTAAAAGCTTGATGTGAGAATATCCCCCGAGGACACAACTGCTGTGAGATCATGCAGAACTTCTCTGTGAAGCGTAGATGATGTTTGCTAGAGCTGCAGTGACGTATATCTGACCCGAGCCTGTAATGTCTAGCCGAAGCGTGACATGACAGACAACATTAGCATTGGGAGAATTAGGGAAGAGCTAGTCACTCGGCAGCTGCACAGTTGTCCATTCGTCTCCATTTGGAGGGCCGCTTGCTAGGGGCAAGTGAGCTGTTGTGAAAAATGACACCCACTTCAGAGAACGCCCTGGGCTGTTCAACTCAATTATCCAACAATCTCTCACATGCATAAATCATAGACACGACAGTAGCACCGTTCTGAAGTCTAGTGAGCTGCCTACACAGACATGATGTGTGCAGGCACGGTGCATCCTTGAGCAGAAAAAAGCCAATCAAACCGTCACATTGTGAAGTGTTATTACAGTGTAAAATAATGGTTTATTTGAAACTGTCATTTATTCCTGTGATGCGCAGCTGTCTTCAGTGTCACATGATCCTTCAGAAATCATTCTGATATGATGATTTGCTGCTCAACAAACATTTTTCTTTTATTATTATCAATGTTGAAAACTGTTGCGCGTATTTTTTACACTATATTTTTGTGTGAAAAACGTGGTGTATTTTTCAGGATTCTCTGATAAACAGAAAGTTCAGAAGAACAGCTTTTAATTAAAACTGATTCTTTTGTAGAAATGGAAGTCATTGTTGCCACAAATTAATGCGTCGTCGCTAAATAAAAGTATTCATTTCTTTAACCAAAATGCATGAAATAAAATGGACAAAAATGCATAAAAAATAGGCCCCACATATATCTAAAAACCACATTATAATAAATTTTATATATATATATAGATAGATAGATAGATAGATAGATAGATAGATAGATAGATATATAGATATAGATAGATAGATATAGAAAGATATATAGATAGATAGATAGATATATATATAGATAGATAGATATATATATAGATAGATAGATATATATATAGATATATATATATATATATATAGATATATGTATATATAGATATATATAGATATGTATGTATATGTTAATTTTGATCAACTTGATCTGTCCTTGCTGAATAAAAAAAAAGATAATAATAATTTTACAGTCGCCAAACTTTTTAAAAGATAATGTAATTAAATCATAAAAATGCAAAAAACATTTAAAATAAAAATGACCAAAATAACAACTTGGTAAAAAGAGTAATATTTTATTAATATAAATATTATATTTGTTTAACTTCATTTGATTTGACCATCAATTGACAACTTGTGTGTTAAATAATCTAAATATTACTGGGGGGGGGGGGGGGGGGGTCTTTGAAATATAAGGGGTTCAGTTAACAAAAAAAGTTTGAAATCTCTGAACTATCATATCTACACAGATAAAGTTCAGTTCTAATTAATTTTTTAGACTGTTTTACAACGTTTTTTTTTTTTTTTTTAAATATATAATATAGGACATATTATAGGCATGTAAAGATTTCGATGCCCTCAGTTTTTTTTTAGTGTATTTTCTGTTGACCTCTCCTGTCAGATCCTCCATCCATTGACTGAGTGTGTATGAGTCGGCCAATCAGGTCTCTTCAGTTCAAGTTAACATTTTCAAATAACAATCGTGTGTGACACAGAATTGATGTCTGAAGAAACAAGTGCTCTGAGTCTGAATCAGTCATTTTCGGAGGCTTCTTTCACTCGAGAGATCTGCTTGGAATCTGCTGACATCTTTGTCAATGGATTTCTGATTTCATCTTTGTACATGACTGCACTTGTGATGTGTTTGGGGTTCTATTGAATGTCTTCCTGTGATCCTTCTCTCGTTCTCACAGCACATCTGTGTGATCAGTGAACGAGGGAAACAGAAATACAAGATCTGAAGAGGATGATCTCACCCGGACATGAGGATCTGAAGATGTGTCTGTGGAGATCTGTGAAGGACCTGGTTACAACTGACTGAATACCACATGTTCCCTGTGCACACAGAAGGAAGCACAAATAGCTCATCGATAACATACTACTGTCTCTCTAATACATATGTGTTAGTATGCTATTTAGTCATTAAAGGGATAGTTGAACAAATGTCTCATTGGTTTGGAAGGGTTATGCATGAGGGCGAGTGAACTGTCCGTTTAAGACTAAGTGTGTCTCATTTTATAAAAGGCTGTCATTACAATGCAAATATGAATCGTCTTCCATTCAATAATGGAGAGCTGTTTACTTCTACTGTTAATTATAAATACTTCACTTTCAGTAATTCACCAGCAGAAGCTATAATAAGTGAACTACAGCTTAAGCAATTGTTGGCCAACTTTTGTGGAAGTTTACATTTATGTGGCTGTTTAAACATTTTATAAAATTTCCATGTAACAGCATTAAAATTTTATGCATGTGTATTTGTCAATTGTGTCATTTTTTTTAATTCCGTATTTAACAATAGAGATGAAAGCCTGCTTGTTTGGTTGTGGCTTATTTGCTGTGGTACGGTTACTTCAGAAGACGACACACACACACACACACACACACACACAATGGATGAAGTGGAGCAGAGTTTGCCTGGGTTTGTGTTATATAACTGCGTCTGTTGCTCATTGTTTCTCTGCCCTGCTCGTCTGAATTATGTGTGTGTTTCTGTCAGATATAACGTCCAGTTTCAGGTGTACCTGTGGTGAAAATCATGCACAGCAGGAATGACAGTAATACCAGGTTCATATTTGTCACTTTACACTTTAGAAAACTCTGCTGTTGGCTTGACAAAGCATTAAAAAAGGCCTTGATGTTGAAAGCTTGTATAGACCTTACATGCTTTGACCCGCATAATCAGGTCTTTTTCTTTTTTTTCTCATGTACAGGTCACTTTGGAAAATACTTTTTGTAAAATGATCTATGAAGTTATATTAGTCCCAGAAAACTTTAGTGAAATATATTTCCCCATATTTAACACTCTATCGGAGCTGAATTTTATGAATTCATGAATATGTTTGCCTATTGTCAAACTATTGCAGCATTAAAAATGTATTCTTTAGTTTATGAAAGTAAGATCAATGTTTTGTTCGAAAGCTTTTCAGAAATGTATTTGCTGTTTTGATATATATATATATATATATGTATATATATATATATATATATATATATAAATTACAAATACATATATAGGGTTCATATATGTGTCGTTTTTGTTTTTTATTTTAAATGTATATTTTTTATTTTTTATTTAATTTAATTCGATTCCATTTATTCCAATAGGTTAAATACTGTTAATTCTCACATTATATGTCCTTATAAATTTCAAACAATTATATATTCATCCGAAATTTTTTATGAATGTTTAGAAAAATATTTATTTTTCAGCAGTTTTTTTTGGTGAGGTTCATGTTTGAATTTTTCAATTTAAGAAAAGGGGGAAATGCAGTAATAGTATGGTAACTCATGGTAAAGTTTTTTTTCACATTCACTTGAGTTGCTGATCAGATACAATTTAGTTTTAGTCTAAAAGAAAATTAAGTTACAATTTGCTGAGTTTGGTGGATGTAGCTTGAAAATGTCACAGTCAAAAAAGGATTTGATTGTTTTGAGGAGAGCTTGTACGATGACAGTACTCTGTAATTTTGGCAAGCCAACATACACTCTAAAAATACTGGGTTATTTCAACCCGACTTTGGGTCAAATTTGCACTAAACCAACATTTGTAAGTAAAAATGTAACCCAATGGTTGGTTTTGTCTATATTTGACCCCAAAGTTGGGTTGAAACAACCCAGCATTTTTAGAGTGTAAAGGATTGTAATTTTGATGCTTAAAACAGGCCAGTGATTAGCAAGTGAGCAAAACGTTGCTGACCAAAATTATAGAAACATGGAATTATATATAAATACCAAGAACCTAATTAAGAATTTACAATTTGCTTGTTTAATAACCAGTAAAGATTTACAGATCTGTAGAAGGTGATGAGCCAGGAGCACCCTTTGTCTTCTTTGTGGTGTTCATGAAATTGGCTCGTGTGTGTGGGGACAATCTCATCCTGTTATTTGGGAATGTTATAAGTGTTTGCTCCCTGATGTACGTGATTTGATATTTCTTGGCCATTAAAACCCCTCATTAGACCTAATGACTCCCCAGGACTGCTGTCCCTGTCATTAGGGATTTCCAGCGTGTTTAACAGATGGAAACAAAGTCTGTGAGGTGAAGTTATCCCGATGCATGAAATGAAGTCATTAATTAGTCCTAGCATGATATGTAGCTTGTTCATAGCAGCTACATCTATACATGTCTTTTGTATGAGTATGTTTCACTCACTTTTTCTGTAACAGACTGACACATTTAGCAGTTTTTGGAATAGATGAATCTGTCTTTTTGAACTCCATGTTCATCTAAAAAGCATGTAATTGACAGATCAATTTAATAGCGGACATGTACTGTTCTGCTAATTTCATATCAACTTATTGTGATTCACTTTGCGCACTGCGGTTGATAAAATGATTGAAATCAAACCCCCCTGAAGGCAATGCACACCAGTTTGCTCTTAACACCATTCATTCTGACCACAGTCTCACACTTCCTCAATGTTCCCAATGCAAACCAGTGTCTACGTGACCAAACAGAGTTACATTATCAGGCAAAACTGTTGTCTGTTACGTGACCATGAGGAACTAGTAATAGCTAAAATAAGCATTAAAGATCAACTCCTACTTTGTGTCCAGTCTCCACCCAAATGAAAGTAGACTGCCTCCATTGGCAAAGTTGGTTTGGAGGATGTGAGTCATGGCATATTTTATGCCCATGTCATGTTTAGGGCAGTGAGGTTCCTGTTACAGCGCTGTGTAAGTGGTGCATCTCTGTAATGTGTCAGTTCTGGCCTGTAATTAAAGATAGATATTGTATTGTGTATTCATCTGGCCTCCTAGAGGTTGGAGGATTCTCTTGTCTAGACTGGATACTTCAGGAAATAAAATAGTTTGATTTTGCCTCCTTGAATGTCTGATAGCTATGCAAAGAGACGCACAAGCAAAAGAACAGTGTACTAGGACAAAACAGAACTGTAGGTCAAAAACCAGGTTTACATTGGTAATATATGCTAATGTACAGTATATCATTTATTCATTTATATCATTTAAAGACTTTACAGTGACACTAAACAATAACTCTGTTTTTAATTTAATAGTTTTTAAGTATTTAACTCGGCCTTTGTTATGGTGTAATTATTAATTATTATACTACTGTCAATTAAGCACTCATTCAATATTTAAATAGTTTTATAATTAATAATAATTGTAATTGTGGATAATTATATATAACATAATTGTAAAAAAAAATATACCATTAAACAGTATTATACCAAAATGTAAGTGTTTTCAGTTGAAAACATTGTGGCTTGATTGGCTGTATATTAATATATATTCTGCAAAAAAATAAATACTAGATTACATTTTTTAAATAAAATACTATTTTAGTCTCTCTACTTAATTTCATGTTTAATTCAATGTGTTTCTTTGTAATTAATTGCAATTATGTTATATAGTACCATTCAAAAGTGTGCGACGAGTAAGATTTTTCACTATTTTTGTAAATAAATAAATCTATAAATAATGAGGTACAGCATTTATTCTAAACTTTTTTTCCCTGAATTAATAATAAAAAAAAAAATACTGATACTTTTGATCTATTTAATGCATCTTTGCCAAATAAAAGTTTCTTTTTAAATAATTATAATAATAATAATACATTTATTTATTTAAAAGATTGATCATATCTTACAACTTTTTGTAGGGATTTGTGCTTTAACTTTTCTAAGCAGTATCATTTTTTTTAATAAAATGCATTCAGAAGGGCCTCACATATATCTAAGGACCAGATTTAGGCTCTTTTGACCTACACAGTAAGCAGGACCGGGCCAAGCAGCTGCATAGCAACACATTACAATCTGCTCAGAACACCTCAACAACCACATGGCCGATGGCAATGCCACATGGCAAGCGATCCTAACACACACACTGTAAACATATGGATCCTCATCTACGTGGCTTTCACAAACCAAGAAAGAAAGAAGAAGAAGAAAAAAAAAAGAGTACACAAAAGAAACAAGAATCTGTTGTGCTGGTGTTTTAGTTTTGTTCTCATGATTTGCCAGTTAAATAAAAGTGGGGCATTGATAAAGTGAGTGGACATTCACAAAAGAAAAGAGGCGGCGCCGTCAAGCCTTATTCATACACCTGACATATGACTCCTGCATTTAAACAGCAAGGGCCAGTTTCAGTGTGCTGAGAAAACAAAGCAGCCCTCTCTCTGTTTGCCTGTTTAACCAGAGTTTCCATCACAGGCCGTCTCTGAGGTGAATCTGAAGTGATCTGCTGTGTGTAGCCTGTAAGTGAGGATGAAGAAACCGTAGTAAACAAAGCTGTGACCTTCTACAATATCACAGGGCAGGTTAATCTGAGTATGATTAGTAATCTAAGCTCTGTGGGAGTCATGCATAATGTCTAAACAAGACCTTCCCAAACACACAATCTTTCTTTTCCGCACTGGTAAAACTGAATTAGAATAGACTCCCTCTAAACAGAGATGGATACGGTTCCTGATATAACTGGCAGGCGTATTTCCGAGCTGGTCACAAGAAGGACATGCAGCTGATTGACATTCTTCCTGGGATGGCGGCTTCCTCTCTGGAACTCCATTTCAGATCCGACTGCAGAGAGAGAGAGGAATTCCCTGCGCTGGGAAGTATTGTGAAGTCCCTGGTCAGGACGACCTCGGAACAAAGGCCACCCAATCCCTGGAACAGGTGGCCCCTTCGGCTGGACGGGAATGAAAGGAACATTTGTGTGTGCCACTAGAAACTCAACACTTTTCACAGGACTCTCTTTTCAAGTTATCACCCGCTTGAATATATACAATGACTTATTTCCATCTGATCTATCTATCTATATCTATCTATCAAAAATCTTCACAAAACTACGTATTATGTACGGATACATTGTCCACTATGCACTAAAGTATTATTTTGAGCTGCATTCTATTCAAGACACACAAAAAATACAAACAAATGTAGTGTGATACACAAAAACTATATTATGCTCTCTCTCTCTCTCTCTCTCTCTCTCTCTCTCTCACACACACACACACACATACATAAGTATTTCACTAGTTCACTACAGTATTATTCAGAGCTGTATTTTCACCTATATAGAATTAATCTAAATATGAAAACATACTAACTAAAATAATATTGTAGAACGATATACACTTCTAGGTTAAAGCCAGGATTAGGCCATGGATCAACTAGGACATTTAAGTATCTTTTTATTAACACACCTTAGAAAATAACATTACTCGTGTGCATCTTGAGACAAAACAGATGGGATTTGGCTTAAGCCTTGTCTGTGAAAAACCGGGGGGTATTCTACTAAATACTGACACTGACTTAAGTAAACTGGGATGATGAAGAGATGATGGATGCAGAGTGGTGAACTGTCAGATTGTGAGCATAGCAGTCACTCCTCTTGCGTCCGCTTTGTGGGGCATAGTGTGTGAGTGCAGACATTCCACAGCCACCGCCAATCACATGCCAAAACTGCCCGACCCTGCTCTGAACCAGCAAACATGTGACTCCAGCAATCCAGACACACACTTGTATTTGAGAGAGAGAGAGAGAGAGAAACTGCATGCAAAAGTTTGGGGGATTTTGTCCATAGACTAAAGTATATAATTATCAAGATTATAGTTGTCCATGAAACAGATGCAACTGCTGACAGACCTATATAACTGAAAATGATGATCTGTTGGTCAAGAATAAAATTGAAGGCCGACTGCCTGGAGTATCTATACATAAAACAGCTTACATATGATGTTAGGAAAACCTACATGGGATACAGTAAGCCACATAAATAAAAAAATATTTAAAAGTGCCAATTATTTAGATTTTGTGGAAGAGTTGGATACCACAAACAGTTTCTTTGTATTGTCTGGTCAAACTGTGTCACAGGGTGAGATATAAACAACAGCACTGTCTATTTTCTTTGTGTTTAGAGACAAAACGTCCGAACAAGACGTTCCATCCCACATCATTGCTCCATTTGTTCTGGTAGCATAAGACAAGTAAACAAAGATGGGAGGAGAACATACATCCCCACGAGCACAAAGTCTGTTGAATTTAACCCTTATCTACTGTTTGAGGTCTCATCATAAAACATATCATTTTTGAAGTAATGGGTTGATACTTCATGACTTTTACTAATACTATGAGAACTGATCACTTTTCAACTTGCAGCGGATATCCAGAGACCCCAAGTATGAATACATTTCTATGAATGTGTGTGTGTGTGTGTGTGTGTTTCAGTGCCCAAACTGCCTCCAAACAGAAAACTTGATAGCTAAAATATACAATTTATTTTTAAGAATAGAGTAGAAAATTATTATATGTAAAATACAGTGCAGTCGGTTCGGACATCGCACAGTGCTCATTCATTAAATGCACAGCTAAACAGATGAGTTTTGAGTCTGCATTTAAACGTGAATAATGTTTCAGCACATCTGATCTCTTCTGGAAGCTGGGTCCAAATGATAACTAAAAGCAGACTCCCCTTGTTCTGTGTGAACCCTTGGCATTTCTGACTCGATCCTAATGATGTGAGTGCTCTGTTAGCTTTATATTCAGTGAACAGATCTACTATGTTTTAGGTCCTACTTTCAAATCTATAATGGTATCTCTGATTGAATGGATAACAAGAGTTACATTTCTAAGAAGGATGTGTACTTTGTTGCACTACAGTAGATTAATGATTCAATAATACAAAACAACATTGTTCACAAAAACGCTAACGTTAGCTGTGTTAAGAAAAATACATTAAAAACTGTAGCGTTTTTTTTTTAAAAGGCACTTGATAGAGATAACATATTGTTTTGAGAAAATAGCATTTGTAACAACGCAAATCATTGGCTGGAATTCAAACGTGAAGTGTTAGGAGGAATCTGATTGGATGTAGAGAAAGGGTGGCGTTTCCAAGGATCCCGAGTGCGCTCGAGCCCCGATCCCGCGAGTGCCGCGCGCGTCGAGTCCGTCGGACCGGGGAGTTGGAAAACTTTCGTGCTGTTTTTATCCATCAAAACCCCTCGGATTGAGGACAAGACACGGACCTAAATTATCCTGTCGTTTAATTCGTTTTTTGGTGCGCAATGGGCGTTTACAGTGTTACATCAGCTCGTTATTCCCAACAGGTAGGTGCTGGCTAGCCATTACAATACCAGTTAGCCTTTACTTTGTTTTGCTAGCTACTCATGCTAACCCGAGCAAAAGGTTTTATATAGCACTCAAAACGCTCCAACTTCGCGATGGGCTTCAAGTGTTTGCTCATTCAAACGAAGTTTGACACTTTTAAAGTGTGTGCAAATACAGTATGTTGTGTTTGAGTACGTTACACGACATCAATTCACTGCAGAAAAGTTTCCAGGGCTGTTAGCCGCTCACACACACACACAACACCAGTTGAGTCTGACCACACCACATCAAACCTCTCCGTTTACAATCCGATTAAACTCTCTGTCCCGGGTTATCATTTAATCCCATCAAGATTAAACTTGTTTAATTAGCTCGTGTGTTTGATGCCTCTGAGATTTTAATTAAGAAAATGTGAGGCACACGTAACCATGTGGCACACGGGAGAGACTCACGTTTTGCTGGAGTAAGCGATTTTTAGGGAATTTATATTGGGCTGAAGTCTATTGGTTACTAAGAGCCACCCGTCAAAAAAGAAACCAGAACAAATCTGAAACCCTGTCAAAACGTGTTTAGAAACCTGATTGTGTGCGGAGAACTGTGAAGTTGAGTGCACCTGTAATGCAGTTTTAGCTCTGAAGATTAAAAATGTATGTTTCACTTAAAACAAACAAACTCTAGTAAAACCAAAGTGTTGTCAAAAATATAAACATTAAATGAATGACTAATGATACTATTGGTTTTTAGTTAATACATGTTTCTGAAGGTTTTGGCATTTTTTGTTTGATCCTCCAGGGTGTTTTACCCAAACATATGGAAAACCACATCCAGTTGGATGCTGAAGTGTGATCTTGGAGCTGATTTGAGGAGATTTCTCTAGATGTGGGCTGCAGTGGTGAAATGATGGCGACACATTGGAGGAATTCAGACGATGAGGAGGAGCTGGATTACACCGGTGCATCTCTGCACTGCGAGGTGAGATTAGTGGTTTATTCGACTAGATGTTTACAGAAAGAAAAGCCCCACTGGTGGGTCGCAGTGGAATTAAATCATTGATTATCATGACCTTTTGTGTTACCAGCCCAGATCTGTGACTCTAACCAATAGGCTAATACCGACTGAGATGACCCGTCATCCATAAATATTGCTAACCAGTCATGAATTATTAAGTTTGAATCCAGCACATGTCATTTTCAATGAGCTGGTCTCTTTCACTGATTAAAACTCAACTCATCACAAATACAGAAAGACATTTTTTGGTCATATTTTCATTTTGGTAGCTTAATATAAGCATTATTTCACTCTGATGTTGGAAAGTGTGGCACTAATCTGGAGGAGAAAATCTTTACTACATTTTTGTGTCATTATCATAAGAGATCTTAGTGGACCTGTGTTATGTTATATCAACAGCTTGTGCATGTACATCAGTGACTGTACTCCATTTATAGTGAGTATGACTTTACTTTAGTCATGTAGTACGCACAGGAAAAGCTCTATTGAAAGGTCATTAAAACCAGAAAAACACACCCTATCATCCATCAGAAGTTTGTCATAAATGAGGTGTAAATAGACAATGAATTTCTACTTCTGTTTTCCTTTTGTGAGACAACAAGTGATGGACCTTGTGCAGTGTAACAGATGGTATACTTTTGATCAGCGCTATAAGTCACATCTCGATGCTTTGCCAAAGCAATTGTGTAAAACCCAACAGAGGTCTTTTATGTTATTATAAGAAGTGTTAATATATTTTAAGTTCATTATGAAACTGTAGCGGGACATAGTGGAATGAATGGGAAACCCTGTTCTGACTAACAGAATTCCGTTGGAAGAATCTCAGCAGTAACATGTTGTTCAGGTCACAAGATTGAATGAAGTTGTGCGGCCTGTTGTTGTTGTCACTGACTGTGTGGAATGCAGTGCACAAGATCTTCTGCTTCCTTATCCAGATCTGCTCATTATTCCTGAATGTAATGCCTTACCCCTGCACTCATATTGAAATCATTTCAAACTTTTTTCAAAGTTCTCTTATGTGGTATTCTTATCCATGCATTGCAGTAGCTGCTTTGTTTGATTGTTGTATCACTGAGGTTTAGTTTATAGCCACGTGTGTTGAACCTGTTTGCATATCAAATTCAGTCTTTTGTAAGTCCAGACTGGTGTTTGTCTAGAAGGTTTTTAGATTTGGTTAATGTTTTGACTCTTGATGAAATCTGTTGTTGTTCTGCAAACACAACCCATTTGCTGATTGTGCATTTCTGCCCAAAACCAGTCTGGCTTTTTCCACACTTTTTCCCAGTCTGGAGTTTATTTGCTGTCTGAAATTCTTTGTTGTTCAAGAAAAACTTGAAGGACTGTAATCTATAATCATAAGTGTGTGCTGCAGAAGAAATGAAATTCTTTGGATGCTCTTGAAGGAAATTCCCTGGCAGGCGAGGAGCATCCGTCTTTCTGTACGCGAGCAGTGGGATAAGCACACAGTGCAGATACAGTGCAAACAGCTGGTGTCAAACCACTTCCTTTAAACACATGGTCAATGTGGGGACCATCTGAATGCTGACTGTCAATATGGGCAATCTGTCTTTTGCTGTGAAGTTGGGTACTATGGCTTTGGCATCTGAGTGTGGGTTGTGCTGACTTGGCCTTGAATAGGAAGGTTTGTTTAGTTTTTCAGTAAGATAAGTAGTAACACTGACCATCTTTTCTCTTGATCTCAGTTTGAGCTGTCAGACATGGTCTGGATCTTTTCCTGTGGCTGTAAATGTGGTCACTGATTTGGTTTGGTTTCGGTTTGTTGTTGCTCAAGCAGGCTTTCCCCATTTTTAAAGAAAGTGAAGTGGGCTAAATGGAAAAAGGTAATCGTGGTAGTAGTGATTTATGTTGGGTATCGCTGTTCTGCTGTGATATTAGTTCACTCTCATGTATCAACATTTTTGCGCTCAGCTTGCCGAATCTTTCCACTGGCTTTCTGAATGAAAACCTTTGTATAAACCCCTGTCCACATTCACGGCGGGTTGAAGGTCATCTATTTATAGCATCTGCCGATTTACACTCACATTAGCCCGCCCCTTTAATCTAATATTCAGCACTGCCTCTGTTTTTCTTCTGAAATAGTCAAGGGACAGGATGTCTCTCTTCTGCCAGTGGTAGGTCTGTCTTCATTAGGAGTGATGAGGAAGGGAAACCTGCTGCCTCCATGTTGATTAGATGAGCCAAAGATTTAATGTGTGAATGGGAAGATTGAAGTCTGTTTTTTAGCTTGGTGTTTGTTCAGTGTTTCCAACAGACTGCACTCAGCGTGTGGTGGCACTTCCCCCGGGGGAAATATAGGCTATATTTAAAACAGCAAATGGCAATATTGAAAATGCACATTCGTATAATGCCAGCAGGAGGCGTTTTTGGAGCGGCAGAAATAGCAGTTTCCCCGGTAACAGCTGTAATCAAAGCAGCGCTCCGCTCATAAACGCTACTTTATCAGGCATTACAGGAAAGAAATTTAGAGAAAATGGCATTGAAACTTTTCTAAAGACAGTCGGGGCCCTTCAATTACACATTCATATAAAAACAACCACGCTGCATTTTGACTTTGAATGTGTAGAGCTCATGTTTATTCAACGAAGTCATAGCATTTTGGAAAATCTATTTGTGGCGGTCAGTGTTGATACAAATATATTAATGTATGAGAAACTGTTGTTTCACGTGGCTCAGCTGAACTTATGTTGACAGAAGAATAAATTGTTGAACTCTGCATTAACACTGGTTTCTGAATAGTATTTTTTTTCCTGTTTAGTTTGTTACGTAACTGACTCATTTTATGTTAATAGTCCTCGTGTAAATAATATGAACTCATTGTGCTTGGCCTGCAGCGCTCTGTTACTCATTTGCAAAGTTTTAAAGCTCTTGATGCTATAAACTTTGGAATATCACAAGATTGTGACTGTTGTACTGGGCAATTTAAATGGGGAAATTTCAGGCAAATATAAATTCTGTCATTTACTCACCCTCATTTTGTTCCAAACCTGTATGACTGACTATGAAAAAAACCACTTGGAAATGGAGCAGCTTAGATATAGTACATTGTAGGGATGGGCATGATTAATCGACGATCGATAATTGATCGTTAAGATTTTCCTCGATCATGTTAATTTGTTATCGATTAATCTAAAGCATTTTTTTAATCTAATGCAGGTTGCGTTGCGTAGTGCGAGTCTTCAAGCAATTAAATGAATTTCACTGTGTGGCAGCAATTAAATATTTTACCACCATGGGGCAATATTTGACACCCTACTCGGTTATCTGTGATCTTCCGTTTTGATTTCAAAGAATAATCATGAAGATGTCACGGCGAAGTGTGGCGTGGGACCATTTTGATTTAAAAAGCGAACTAGTTAACTGCAAACATTGCGATGCCGTGTTTAAGTACAACACGGCCACGACTCAAATGATGTACCTATCCTGGCAAATTTTCATGAGGCTTTAACCCTTTCGAGTCGATTAACGCATATATGCGTTTTGAGTCATTTTCTCCTGATAACCCCTGATAAATTACACTCTCAGTTTTAATCGTACAGATAAGAGCAATACATCAATACAATCGAGAGCAATACAATCGAATCTGTAAAGGGTCTAGTTTTTTTTGGATACAGACATAATAACAAAAAACCTTTGTGCACTTATAAAATAAAGATAACAAACAAGGTGCGCTGTCTACAGTCTTTGTCTCCGTTGATCGTCATGTACAAACATTTCATTAAAATGAACCGTAACTCCGTGAATACTCAACGAAGAGACATGAGAGAGATATCTATAGAAAGCCTGGAATGTCTACTTTTAAACTAAACAAGTGCTTCCGAAAAACAAATATTCTGAGATAAAGTAATCCATATGAAAACAACGCAATGTCTGTTTTTCATATCTTCCTTCATTATATTTAATGTGACCACGCCCCCGCGCTGAACGCGCTATTCAGATTCAAACTGAAGCGCGCGGCTTGAATACGCCCACACAGAAGAAAAGGCAGCGAGACTGTTCTTCAAGTTTTTATTTTATTTTACTGTTTGCTTCGCGATGAGAGGACTAAGACATAATTCACCCCAAAAAGATGTGATGTGGTTGATGATTTGAGAAATGGATTTCCTCAGAAAAAAGAATGAAGCACTTTATTCAGACTCAAAACGCATATATGCGTTAATCGACTCGAAAGGGTTAAGAACGCCTGCTAGCAGCTGCAGGTTCCGCTGCTTTAGAGCACTGCATATGCACGCGGATATATGTTCGGTTTGCCTGAACGTAGTTTAACTGTCTGCCACAAGTTGATCTTGTAATAAAGGTCTCACCGAGGAAAAACACGCTGTATTTTTGTATTCATTGCATTTTTTTATTATAAAAATTAAATAATTAATTATATTATAAAAATATTAATGATTAATCGATAGTCGATCGTTAATTCTCCCGACGATCGACTAAGAAAATTTAATCGAATGCCCATCCCTAGTACATTGTGAGCAGTGACTGTGTATTGTAAGGCTTCATTAAATTGGACTGTTGTTTTGGAGGCTGAGCATGTGCTCATGATGGGTTTTATTGTATGGGAAAACATTCTTCAGCTTGGAGCTTCATTATCATTATTCATTAGCTTCATCATCTTTTGTTGTGTTCCACAGAACAATGAAAGTCATACAGGTTTGGAATAACAAAAAGGTGAGTAAATGTTGACAGTATGTTTGTTTTTGAACTCTGGAAATCCCCACCTCTTTCAAGCTCAGAATGTACCTGTGGGCGAACGCATAAAGTGCAGCATAATTTGAAATCATGAGTTTAAAGTTTAAAGCATTCAATTCACACGGACCGACTGTGATCAAGCTGGATACACACTTCACAAGAGCTCACAGCTGGAGTCGACTAAGTTTGCCATGAAATATTATTAATGAAATAAATGCATATTTACTTAATGCTGATGGGAAACGACAAAGTATTCTAATGTTTGCCTTTCTATTACTAATAATATAAAAGCAATCGTTATAATACTTTTTGTATACATTAATTCCTTTAATTGTTCTGTCTGATTATTAAACAGACTTCTATTCTTATTAGACAGAACTGTTAACAATGACAGTAAACAAGAGCGTGAGCACTGTGTGCTCAGGTGCTGCCTTTCTCCTCACGGTCAAAATAAAAGTCCCACCTCGAACACATTGGCCAAGCAGAAAAACTTATCTGCCGATATTTGAAAAATGCTGAATATCTGAATATTCCTAGGGAAGCTGAGCAAGGTTATCTTTCCCTCACATCCAAAAACACACTTCTTTGGAGACATTCTTCTCCAGCAAGTCCTGTGCAGCGCAGCCTACGACTGCAATTATTGATATTACCCATCATCGCCTTCTGTGTATTTTGTTTCACGTCAAGTTGTGTATTTTTTTTTTTTTATAAATAAATAAATTCCTACCCCTGTTGATGAGCTGGTTCTGTGTAGTCCAAAGATGGGTGTCGGAGTTGACTCTGAAAAACCTGGAATCAAACACTTCTACTGGAGATTTATTTTAAGATTGTTTGAGTCTTGACCTGACTTTACTGCCTAATAGATTTTATTTAAAATATAATCTTCATAAGGTGTCATAATATAATCTTTAAAGGCACCTTAAAGAATAAAAAAATTAATATGGAGCTGAAAGGTGTAGTAAAGAGTCATATTTTTGTTTTAGCATTCCTAGCTTTCGACCCTTTTCCTTTTCTCAGCCCTGTTACTGATATGATTAACATAAGTCATATGATTAACTCCTGGGCCAGAAGGCAGAATAGATTCTCAATTCAATAGAGAAAGACAAATTGATTCCAGCCACTGCTTCATGTCTTAAAAGAACAGTATGCCAGACATGATTAGTGTTCATTTATGAGGAATAATCACTGAGTCATGTAATGACAGAAAATACATTGTGTGAAAAGTTGGGTAAACATACCTATTAAGCTCACCAAAATCTCTATTGAGACATTTTTAGTGCACAAGATATTGGTTTCAGTACAAAGCTTAAAATATTTAATATAAAAAAATATTAAAATAAAATATAAATCTCTCACACACAAATATTTTTGATTTTAAATTACAAATGCATTAAAATTAAGATACACATTAAATTCATGTTTGTACCCATGTAGCCATTTGTACACCCCATTTCCATTAAGCTCAGATAATGTTTTATAAAATATTAAATTTTAAGAGAATATTTTTAAAAGAACAATTGCAATTTAAATTATATATATATATATATATATATATATATATATATATATATATATATATTGAAAGTACAAAGTCAATCACAAAAAAACAACACTAAAATCAAGCATATTATACCAACAATAACATCTTTGAAAGGTTAACATTAGTGCTATCAATCGATAAAAAACAAAACAAAAAACTAGTGTCACATGCATATTAATATATTTGTTATCATAATTTCATCTTGAACCTCCAAATGAATGAAGAAATAACAAATATGGTATATTTTAAATATGGTTTAATGGCATCTTTTTACTAAGTAGCCTACTGTTAATGATGGCCAGTATCATTGATACCAGTGATATCTCTATTAAATTCATTATCCCTCAATTTTAGCCAATAATTATATCCTTTCAACATTACAATCTAATTGAAAGCCATTATTTTTAACACTGAATAGTTTAAATTTAAGTGAACTTAAAACGGTCTTCACATAAACTATAAATTGTATATGTATAAACTACAAAATGAATATAAATTAATCTTTATTCAAACTACAAAGGTTAATCAGCGAATAGAGCAGTGGAGTGATTTCTCCTCTTTCTTTTGGTCTTTGATTTACATTAATGACAGACTTCATCAGGCTTCACTTTAAAACCTGATGCACATGATGCGGATCTGACACACACATGTATTAAGTTCAAAAATACTTTAATGTGAACAACTATTATTAACAATATCTATGAAATGATGCTTTTTCTTATTGATGTCACACTGAAGCTGTGTGATTTTCTTAGTGGTGCACCCCTTTAGCTCACCTTACAATATGATGAAATATTTACAAATTACAGCAGTGCAAAACACCAGATCAGCAATAAACTGTCAAATTATAATATTATGGATGCAAAAGTACAAGCTAGTAATGCCTGTGAAGTAATATATTAGCATAGCACACAATCTTGTGTTCTGTAGCATCTGTGCTATGTTGCTAAAACTATTTTCGGATCTGATGTAATTATTTCCAACATCCCAAGTTCTTGGTTATAATATGCAAAAGTCTGAACATTAAATCTCTTAATTTTACAATAATTAGTGAAACTTACCCAAAATAAAGGCTTAAATATAAAAAAGAAAAAAAAAGAAAAAAGAAATATGCAAAATTTAAGGGGCTCCTCTTTTGGTCAAAGTTTTTAGACCTCTTTCAGAATGGCCACCGGACAGTGTGAACACATGGAGACTCGTATCTCGCCGTGCAATGATCTGATTGACTTGAAATTAAAGGAGTTCTCTAATAACAAACACATCAATTGGTTAAGACATCAGGTAGGATAATAAATAATTTTTTCTTTTTAGAATCTGAGCTCAAATATGTTAGTGTGCTTAATGTGTACGTGAGCTTAATAGGTATGTGTACCCTATACTTTTACTTTATTTTATGACAATAAGCAGTTTGGTGTGAACATGTCACATTCTGGTTTGAGTTTTCTGAGTGGTTGTCATTGCTGATGTCACTCAGTTTCTTGTTTCAAGTCCGTAGGTGCTTCTTGTAGTCATGTTTGTCCTCGGGATGAACTTCTAGCTTTTCTAGCGGTTGCTTTCTGATACGAGGCCAGCCACCTCCACACACCTCCAGCGCAACACGTTGTCCAGGTGCATCTGTTCTCATCATGAATTATTTAAAGGCTTATTGCAAACTCTGAAAGAATTGCTGCACCTCACTAATTCAGAACAAAAGGATGATGTGTATGGAGCGCATCACAGATATGAGCAGTATTGCTGCTTGGCTTTTGTCACAAGGTGTATACGGTACACTGTGGTTCGACATAACTGGCATTTTATGCTATTGCTGTTCATCAGTGTATGATTATATCCAGGTAGGGCTGGAAAGACGCATGAACATAATAGGTGAAATCGTCATTGATTACATATAATTTGTGTTAAATTTGTTAACGTGTTGCTCTATTTATGTTCATCACTAGTGGTAGTCACTTCTATACAACACTACATATGGTTACTAATGGCAGAATATAGGCTACATTCACTCAAAACAATAGAATATGGTTATTAGTCCCATATTTTATGCTTAATGCGGTTGCGTTAATACATCGTTTCTTATAGTGTGACCATCTCACACTGTTACATTACATTATTTTACACCGTTTCATACACCTCATAATTTGTTGTCTTGCTTTTCCCAAATCCATTCTATCAAGCATTGTATGAAAATAAGGAAAACATAAACATGTTAAAAGGAATGGTTAGCTAGGAATAACCCAAAAAAGTAATTTACTCAACTTTCACCAATGTTGCTCTAAATCTGTACTTCAAGCCCCAAGCCATTGCGATGCACCTGTTGTGATGTGTAGAATGTAGAATATTCTTATAAAAAAATAACGACTTCAGTTTCGCATCAAACTTTCAACTGGCCCTAAAAGATTTGGAATCAAGTCTGATTAACCATTTTTATTCATTTTTATGTGCTTCTGCCCTGTTCATGTTGTGGTATTCATCAGTGAACTTATTAAAAGGTTTCAGGTATTTCTGAAACCATCAACCCACTAGATACTTCCACATTTCAACATGCTCTGGGCTTCCCCTAACAGGATATGAGCACTGTTACCATTAGAGAGGAAAACACAGGCATGCCAAGCATTGTGGTTTGCGGTGGTGCCACTTTTACTTACCCTCTACTCCTCTGTCAGCAGTGGCTGTGAGCTGGGAGTTTGGGTGGTCTTCTGGAGTTCTGAACGCATTATAAACTGAGATGATCCATGTCGAATTAAGGACCTGGTATTACTTCTAGGTGCCAGTACACACAGCCCACCTTCTGAGCCTCGTATTTGGAGTTCCTTTGCTTAGCTGGGTGTCATCTGCTCGTCATTATTAATACCATATTCTGACGATGTGAATGTTATACCCTCATGAGCTGCAACTTTAACCTTATTAGCTTGGTCTGTCACCGTACCATAAAGTTCAGGACTGTCTACGCTGAAGCAGCTCTCACTCCATCTGTTTGGAGTAGCTAAGCCTTGCCCCTGTGTCCCGAAGTGATCCAGCCGCATCCATTCTGCATGACTGAGCACTGTTCCTGATTTGCATCCGGTTTGGATTGTGATCTCACATGAAAGACACACTGGCAATTTAGCCTGAATCTACATACACTGGTTCTGAACATTTAATTTTCATGACCAGGGAAAAGTTCCAGTTTCCTCTGAGAGTATGATCCCAAATAGAGGTAATGTTTGTGTGACATTGCTTACTTAGTAATTAATGCCTTTTTTACTATGTTTTTTTTGTCTTGCAGGTTTTCTTGCTTGACACACTGTGAATGGATCTTGTCCATCTGTGTGGCACAGTATGACTGCGGTGTCAAAATAATGCTGCTACTGGTGTATAATATGCCGTTCTGAGCTACATTGAGCGGTGTACATGAATCTAAATACAACTTCAGATGCAGATTTCAGAAATGTTTTCTTATGTTGAAATGAAGGAGACTAAGTACCAGTTGGAGTGGCTCTTATGCTAACCCAAAGACCCAGCAGCCATTACTCCAGTATTCAGTGTCGCATGATGCTTCAGAAGTATTTCTGAAATGCTAATTTATTGCTTATTTCTTATTATCAATGTCAGTAATATGCTGACTAATATTTTTATGGAATATTTATGTAAACCATAGAACATTTAGTTTTTTTAGGATCATTTGATGAACAAAGTTCAAAAGAACAGCATTTATTTAAAATAAATAGATATTTACTATAACACTATAAATGTCTTTAACTTCTGATCAATGAAAAATGTCCTTGCTGAATAAAAGTATTAATTTCTTGATCCCAAACTTTTGAATAATATTATTGCATGTGTGTGCATGGGTAAATGTATGTTCTTGTGGAAGTTTTAAGCCAATTTTCCAACAGATTTTTTTTTACTAAATATCTGTGAGCTGCTCTGGTGCTTCGTAACTGCTGACATTATGACTTTTAGGGGCATTCAAAGAGTTAAACCTTGTGTTTTGTTGTTAGCTTATCACACCAACTTAGGTTTGTCATCTGCGAGCTCCAGTTACCTTTATGCCAGAAATCAGTCCAGTTTACACTACTCCCTGCTTTACTGCACACTGCTGTCTAGGGCTGTGCAAAAAATCGAATGCAATTTTCATGCGCATCTCATCAGTAAAGACGCTCCTGTAATTAGAAGTATATCTCCAGCACATGGATAATATGCTTCCACTTGCATGTATTTGACAATCAGAATATCAGATATTTCATGCCATAGCTAGCACATTTGTGAATATTCTGAATAAAAAAGGAAAAATGACACAAAAGCAGATCATCATTCATTCAGTCCGGTTGCTGCTGCGGTGGGTCACGTGACAAGCAATGACGCGTCACCATGGAAATGCATCCCCCCACACAATATAGCCCTCACGTACCTGGCAATGTTTGTGTGCGCTGGCTTTAGCAGTGCATTCAAGGGCACTCGTAAAACTGATGTTTATTGTGACTGCCAGAGTTGTATGCAGGGCGAGCGTAGAGAGGGGAAATCTATATCATTGCTTTTTTCGATAGTAATATCTTGAAAGTTCATATCTAGATATAGATACAGTAACGATATATCGTTCAGCCCTAATTGGTATTGTCGCTTCGACCCGCGGACATGAAAAACAACCGCAGATTTGGCAACAATGGTTGGCATTTACTACACAGAGCCGTAATTCACTAGCAATCTACACAAAATCGATTTTAAAATCGCAAGCGGTTCTTTGTCGATTTTGAAAGTGATTTTGTGTTAGTTATCGGTAGACTACGGCTCTGTGTAAGTAACTGCCGCTCCACCTGAACCAGTGACTACATTTACAAGCTGTTAAAATTCGGGTTATGGTCGGGTTAAGGTGACTATTCGGGTTTCTGAAACATTCGGGATAACCCGCTTACATGCGTGAGCAGAGAGAGCTACTCCTGTATACATGGAATGTGTAATCAGTCGCCAATATCCCGATGTAAACGGCGATGCACGGTTAGCGTCTGGACGTAAGGCGCAATATGCATCATTTCCGATTCTTCTTCCTGTATCCAAAGACTCAAAAGACCAAGATTCCTTGCGAATAGAACATGCGCAGAACACACATTTTGATGGGGATATGCCGAAACGCGTTTACAAGACCAAATATTCGGGTTAGAAAAGGGGTACCCCAGGTATAATATCCCGATTTTTAAAAATATGAGCATATCTGGGTTTTTGCCGGTGTTTACATGGCTGTGCGCGTTTTGAACGGGTTATTGGCTGCATGTAAACGTAGTCAATGTGGCCAAATCTGCGGTTGTTTTTCATGTCCGCGGGTTGAAGCAACAATGCCAACAACGTGATATTTAGCCCCTAAAATGGGAATTTTACCAAGGCAACCCTGCCAAAAAACGTATATTTTAACCCCGGGAAGCAATTTTTTGGGGAACCTCCTGGAAACGCCATTGGGCTATTTTTGGACTAGTTTTGAGAAGCAACTGGGCAGGATTTATAGTGAAAACCTGGCAACCCTGATCTGAACACGTGCTGGAGATATACTTCTAATTACAGGAGCATCTTTACTGATGAGATTCGCATGAAAATCGCATTCAATTTTTTGCACAGCCCTACTGCTGTCTAAAACTCTGCTTTTATCTTTACTACTGCTCCGCAGTTCAAGAATGAGTGCAGTATTCTGGAAATTGTCACAGATCTTGACAGAAACTGGCTCCACAAGTTCACACAAGCTCTCAGATTTCATGTGCACTCACTGTGCTTCACACTTATTAACTCATTCCTCAAAGACTTCTCGTATCAGAATTTGGCACCCTTCGAATATATTCCAGCCACTCAAGAAACCTTAAGACTATTTGTGTAGAAGACCAAAATAGACCAAAGCTCCATAGCCTGCTACACATCACTGTTGAGTTGATGTTCTCTAGCATGAACCTGACAAAAGCTTAGGATGTTTCTTCCATTTCTTTCCAGCAGTGACTTCATCAGCCAGTCATGAGGGATAGTGAAATCGAAGTCCCCCTTTTCATTGAAAAACGTCTTGCACACATCAGCAGATGTTTTAGCTCAGTGTTGCACATGGGACTGCGGGTGAACTTTTGGGCAGGGTTGCTTGTTTCTTCAAACTAACTAAAGTTCACTTCATAGTGGAAAGTAGGGGTGTAAAGTCCACAAAAATTATGCTTTGGGGTGTACCTCAGTTTTGAAACCGTGGTTCTGTATGTTTACGATACAGCACAGAGACTTTTTTTCCATTAAACTGCTTCACTGAAAAAGCTATGGTTCTGGCTTTAAATAATAATAAAATAAATACTGCTACAATCAGCTGCAAAACACTCATCATACTCCACTTTATGATTTGGTATTTTAAATGAATTGCACTTTTATATGCAAAATTAAGAAAAAATGTGTTTTTATCAGAATTATTGTGCTTTGTTTGTTTGACACACATTTGTGTGAATTTCAGACATTTACAGATAAGGATACAAAAGTAAGATAGATGTAAGTTATACTCTGCGGAATGCATATCTCAAATGCATTAAACAACATACACACCACTGACATGAGGGAAAGCTGCTTAGGCTTGTGATTCAGTTTGAAGCACTTAATATCAGGGGTGTGCACAAATAGTTGAATATTTGCAGGTAAATACAGGGAATCCATGATCACTTCTAAGAACACAAACTAAAAGTCTGTTATAACTAAATGAATGCCGTTGTCTCATTGCGAAGTTTGAGCCGTGGAAGAGAGCTTATCTGATAGCGAAATTGAGACATACTGTATGCTTCCTTAAAGTTTCCTTGAAGGAGAGTGCTAAACCTAAATGCACTTTTACTAGTTGCCCTCCCACGATAGTTTGATTGACAGTAGCATTTCAGCAAAGACTGGACTGGCGTCTTACCTTAGACTAGTGCTGCACGATCATGACGATCATAATTGTTGATTATTCCCTTGAAATTGTCATTGCGATTGTTAATTACGATTATCACAATTTACACTGAATGATGTCTACACCATTGTTTTATGCAACTGCATGCTGCATTTTTATATGAAAATAAACAAGCTTTTACAAACTTTTAGTACTTTTCTATAGTATTAAGCCTCAAATGTCAATTAGACATGGGATTGTTTTTTTTTTCATAATAAAAAGTAAATATATGAATGGTATTATACTAAAACTAAAATTAATACAATGGAAAAAAGATAACATGTACAAAGAAAAAAAAAACCTATCTTAAGCAGAATAACATAAGTGGACTTTGAACGATTACGTAATTGTGGCATCCGTAATTGTGATTTAGAATTTCTATTAATTGTGCAGCCCTACCTTAGACCCGCCCTGAGTGACTGTCATCAGTTAACCCTTGTTTCAACGCTGGAGCAGATGTGCACAAGAATGACTCCTAAGCTATCAAAGTTTTCTGTTGTTGTGTATAATAATGAACATAGCAGTCATCATTTACTCCTGACATCTGAGCCGCTGAAGACACAGTGGATTACGTTTATTTCTAAAGGGAATGCGCCTCCGGTCTACCTAAATGCGTCAATGTTTGCACTAAATATTCGTGATCCAGCTTCGCCAACAGCATGGATCTTTGCAAATCGCCTTTCCTAATAATGTGCTAATTTGCAAGTTTCATACAATGACTTGTTCTGAAAAGAGCTGTTTTTGACTGTTCAGATGCGTCTGCCAGATTAACACACATCTGTATAAATGGTACGTCCCATCCCAGGTTTCTGAATGCACAGAACATTTGCACATGCATTAATTAAAACAATACTGTATTCGTTCGAAAGGGCTGTGATGAAAATTCAGTTACAAATACGTGTACCATTACACCCCTCGTAGAAAGCGAAGATAATTAGTTTGTCAGTTTGTTAAACTGGAACAACAATAATACTTATTAGTATTGCTGTTATTATGCTTATGTTTTTATTTTTGTATTCTAATAAAGTTATTGTGACATTGAAAATAAATGTATCTGCATATTGGTTGTGAGACACTTAGAATCTGTATTAAAAATCAGTTGGTATGGTCCCTTCTTCATGCAACGTGGTTATGTATTCGTGAACCATTTGGCATTACCAGTTGTGGCGATTCATATGCCAGATTGTGTTTATGGAGAAGGAATGTCTGATGTCTCGCACCTCTTCTGGGGGAGGTGTGGCAGTAATGGGTAGGTGTGAATATCGGGAAGGTGTGAGGCTATAAATACTCCATAAACAGAGCAGTGCATGCTGGAAGCACAATTACACAACGTGAGCCTTGTTAAAGTAAATAAAATAATAAGTACATATTCATTTAAAAAAAACTTACAAATCCACAAAGAAATAGTTCAGATTTATTAATGACAGCAAAACAAATTTAAACACTGAATCGTGCTGTGGGGGAACTGGTGTTCATGTCATCCTTAAATAAGGTTCTCAAGGAAATGAACTTCAGATGAGGCATAAAACATCCCCCACATCCTGCAGACATGACATCAGACTAGTCCTGACTCAGCCTTCAGTGGGTGTTCTTCAGCATCAAAAGAAAAATGTTAAGGATGATGATGTCATAGCAGTTCTGAATCATCTTTGTGCTGATCCTGCTTCAGTTTGTTGACTAGGCTTTTTGAAATGTTTACCTATAAATCTGTACAGAATTTGACTGTCAAATTGAATATCTCAAATTTTACTTAAACCTCATGTGCAACTACATTTACATTACATTATTCATTTAGCTGATGATTTAGCTGACAAATCATAGGTCGCACGTCTCTGGAGCAACTAGGGGTTAAGTGTCTTGCTCAGGGATACATTGGTGTCTCACAGTGGATTCGAACCCGGGTCTCTCACACCCAAGGCATGTGTCTTATCCACTGCGCTCTAGTTATGGCACTTCTGCGGGGTGTGGTTTGTCCACTGCTTCTGCTTATGAAAGCCAGCAGAGCTCTGGTTCAGTGCTTTCTTGCTCACTGCTGTGAATGTCAGTGGCAATACGGCACGGTCTGGACAGCATGATCTGGTTGAAACTGAACTGAATCATTTTTATTTTATTTTGATTTGGGTGGAATAATTACCAGTGATGCACTAAAATTTCAAAATCTGAAAATATTTATTTTGAAATACGAATTTTTGGTTTTGGATGAAATGGCTTTGAAATGTCTAAATATGAGATGGCATATTTTGATGTTTTTAATTGGGTGTTGAATTGAATTAATTGATTAAATGTAATTTTTGGTTTAGTTTTTCTAAATGATTTCAGCTAAATGAAATCTTTAATTTTAGTTGGCCGTGTTTTGTTAAATTATGGTGTGTCACTAAATTTTACAGATTTCAGTCTTTCCTGCATCATACAAGTTTTATTTCTTTTGGACAATTTTATAGACCGAAATAACTTTTAATTAGCTCTCCATCCTGTACCTTATTACCCTTCAGAGTTGCTTTAACTGCTATATCAATGTAGAAATGAATGTTTCCATATAATAAAATGTACAATAAATTGAATAATTTTTAATTTAATCATTTTAGTTAGCTGTAATCTGGATTTGTTGGTCTGTTGTACTCGGTGGCTATTCTTCTTCCTCATGATTTCATCTGTGTGTCTGCAGGATGAGGTGGATCAGGATGATTCTTCAGGAGTGCTCTTTCAGCTGGAGGAAGAGCCGTTCTCCTGGCCAGGGCCTAAGATGCTTCGTCTGCGCCGCACTTCACAAGGCTTCGGCTTCACTCTGCGTCACTTCATCGTGTACCCACCGGAGTCTGCGGTCAGCTCCAATGTTAAGGTAGTGTGCATCACTATACATTCACTGGGGTTTCTTAGTATCTACTTTCTAACATCAGTATTTTAATCCTGTATGGTTTGTATATTTTTAAACATTCAGATTAATGTAGTTTTTTGTTTTGTTTGTTCTTCTAGGATGAAGACCACAGTCGTAGAGGTAAGTTATCACTTTTAGGAACATAACTATGCACTCTTCCGTCTGGTGTAGACATTTTATGAATTAAATAATTTGAATAAAAAAAACTGTTTAAAATGGAGTGGAAAAGTGCAAGGTTTCTAAAAAAATAATGTAGAGTATAATATTTAGGCTAAAAGAGGGTTTAATCTGGCTGCAGAGGAACACAGCTGAGGTTGCCTGATATAAAGAGATATAATCCCAGAAACAGAGCTTGTGCGATGCTTAAATATCTGCTATGTGTGTTACTTATGTTTGGCAACCTGGCAACCATGTGCACACGCTCTCTCTCCACTGTGGAGAACAGCTTTCAGTTTAGCGATCTCCACTTTAATATTCTATTCTGAGAAAGTGAGAGAGAGTTGAATTACCTCTGTTTTTGCCGTGTTTCTCTATTTACAGTGAAACTGTGTCTTGAATTGCTTCTAATCTGCCTGGTACTGTATTTTCTCCACTCTCTTCTTTGCGTCCAACTTCAGCATCTTTCCTCTGTTAATGCCCTGTTTACAGACTTTGTAGTATTTCCACACAAATGCCATTTTGGGAAATAACTGCTATGCAGTTCATCTGCAATTCTGAAATCGCAATCAGCCAAAATTAAAACAAAAGCCGTCCCTTTCTGATTGATGACTAGTGTATCTCAGCACCCTAAAAGCTTGAATGAGTGCAGTAGTGCTGCAATTAACGATTATTTTGATAATTGATTAGATGTCCGATTATTTTTTCAATTAATCAGATTAAAACCCCCATTTTCTTTTATTTTACTTTTATTGACAAAAACGCATTATTCCACATTCTGCCCAATGTCCTTAAAACAAATGTGCCAACTGAATGCTATGAAAACACAGTGTGCTTAATTTATTAGATCACCTCTCATAAGATGATCTATATTTTAGGAATCTGTCAAAAATATTTTTTTCTAAATTGTTATTGTAATTTTTGGATAAATAATAAACTGAAAGAACTTAAAAGTATTTATTCACATAACAACAAAAATGGCCTCCTTTGACAACAGCTTGCATGCTTGCTGGCATTGTTTAGGGACTTTTTGACTAATTGAGAATCTGAATAAAAATTATAAAACACTTGACAATTTTTTACTGCTTTTCTTTCACAGATTACAGCTATAATGATATTATAGCATTAGAAATAGCTTACTATTATTACTAAAAAGCTTAAGCATATTGGAGGTTTAACCAATACAGAAAGCTTCAAAATTATTTTGTTAATTACCAGTACTGTTGTTTTAGAGGAGCAGTGGCACAACCCTTACAAAATTGGTTAAGAACCTTAAATGTGAGCCAAAATCATCACAATTAAAAGAACCCAAGACTTAAACTACTTCAGTCTGTGTGCATTGAATCTATTTTATACATGAGTTTCACAATTTTAGTTGAATTACTGAAATAAATTAACTTTTCCATGACATTCTAATTCATTAATACAAATATATAAACTTTTTTAACAGTGTTATCTTCTGAACAATTTCTAGCCCATAAGAGAGCGTAGCACTATGAAACTTGATGTACATTACCCAGAAGAGGTCAAACTAGCTCACGAGTCTTGCATAACATCACTAAAAGTGCCTTGGTTTTGTATGCAAAACATAGTAAGACAAAAAACTTACAACAGTATACGTAATAGTAAAATATGGCATGTTGCCATTGTCATTGTCATCATGTCTTTTCTCGGCAACAGAAAGAAGCTTGAACTCCAGTGTACATATTGCATAGCTGACATACATCTACTGTCAAATTTCACTTCTCATGTGGTTGTGGCAAAGCATTAGGATTAGTTTCATTTCCCATCAATGGTGCATTGCTATTGTGAGTGTTTTGTTATTTCTGATACCTGAACACATTTTTGGGTTAGTGTGATGTTATTATGAGTGTGAAAATCAATTATGTGTTAAATGCTAAAAACATGGAAGTACTGTCTTCCTAATCCTGAAGTATGTGTTTTTATATTTGACAACTGCAATGTATGACAGTGAACACAAGAGGGCACATTAAATCTTTACAAAAGCTTCATATTGCTGGAGAAGCAGGACTGTCAGCATAGTATTATCACAGTATTTATCTGCAATATGTACTGTGCATAGTATGCAAATTGTTTGTATAAATAGAATTCCCTCTTGACTTAATAACTGGATCTCAAACTACAACAAAGCTACATAATATTTGCTGCTCTCTGGTTTATTCAAATTCAGTGTTGATGTCTATGCTTTCCCCATTTGCAAAGTATAAATACCATGCCTCAGGCTTCGAAGCATTGCATTAATCTCTACAGGCAAGACCTCAAAAAGAGAAACACAGTTTTGCACTGGAGACTGAAGATGTCATCACCTGATATGGGACATTATGCAGTGACAGAAATGTTCTTGATGATCTCCTTAGTGTTGCCCTTTTCCAAATGTTGAAGCAGTTGATGGTCTCTAAATGCTGCTCTAAACACACAACTGCAGCTCATCTGCACTCTTTTAGCTCTCAGATCTTCCATTCTTAAATTCCAGAAAAGACGGAAAGCAGTTAAAGCAGGCGTATGCCAAGTGGGTTTGTTAGAATTGATGCAGTGCTGAGTTCTGGGCACATGAGTGCTTCTCAGACTTTGATCAGACAGGTAAAAATACTGTTTTGTTTTAATTTATAGTCTGCAGTTGGGGTTAGTTTCCTTTTTAAGTTTTTGAAAGGTTTTTTTTTTTCTTTTCATTTTTTAAAATGAAAAATACCATAAAAACTGTAATATCAGAAAATATTATTTCAAATAATTAAACATTTCAAATGATTGCTTTCTATTGTAATATATTTTAAATTGTGATTTATTCCTATGATACGCAGCTGTATTTTCAGCATCATTCCTCCTGTCTTCAGTGTCACATGATCTTTAGAAATCATTCTAATATGATGATTTGCTTGAGCTCAAGAAACATTTCTGATTATCATATTATCCTTGTTGAAAACAGTTGTGCTGCTTAATATTTAAATATAATTTAAAAAAGGGCAGCAAAGTTAGTGCAATAAATGTGAAAGGTCAAATTTGATCATTTGGCAACGTGTCTGAGGTTAAAGAATCTGTGAATGTAGTAATTGTTCTCCAAATATTGTCCATTCTTCCCCCAATACATGATTCCTAAGCAGAATCTAAAGCTATGTATATGTGTGTGCGTCCTTTATAGAGAGAGAGCTAAGCAGATTTTAACTCCTAATTTGCTGCCTATTGATTGCAAGTAAAGCATTTCTATGTGTTTTAGAAGTACTAATAAACAGCTGGAATGCTAATAAGCAACTAGCTGGTGGTGAATAGCTTCCCTAATCTAAAGTGTTTGTAATGTCACCTGCATTGTGCTGTTGTGTGTGTAGCTGTGTCTATTTTAACACACTCTTGGCATTGTGCTGACATTATTACTATAGCAACCGGTGTGGATATAGCGGATATTAACTGTCTGAACAAAAGAAATGGCTGGGATAAACACATTGTAATTAGAAACCGGTCAAAAACAAAACCATAGTAGTTAATTAATGAGGTTGACTGGTCGGTTTAATATTTTTCACAGCCGATTTAGCATGCCGACGGTAGATTTCAAGGCAGTTGGTGTCCGACTTAGGATGGTGTATGTATTATGCAGAATCCACAGGTTTATTTCCCATTCAGCAGGCTAACAGAGACATGTTGAATAAAATAATGGACTGTAGTGGAGAGATCCTCATTCCTTTCAGTGTGAGTAGTCATGGGCCAGTGCCCAAGCGTCTCATAGCTGTCATCCTCAGGGAATCTGTTAGATCTGTGATCTGTGTTCTGGCATACTGTGACATGATGAAGCCAAGCATAGCACTCCCTCAGGGACTGAGGACTGATGTCACATTGAATGCTGGCTCACGTCCAGATGAAGTCCAAGCACTTCCGCTCTATTAATGGGTTAAATGTTTCATTTTACAAACTGGTGTGATTAAAGTATTTATTGTGGCTCAGTCTTGTGACCGCTCGCTTCTTCCCGGAGCTGGTTTGTTGTGATCTGGGCCACTCGTGACTCTGCTGCTTCTGTTGTTTCCAGGGCGACCGCGGAACAGACTGGAGCCCATGGACACGATCTTTGTGAAGCAGGTCAAAGAGGGAGGGCCTGCTCACAGCGCTGGACTCTGCACTGGTCATTACACCATCATTACAGATGCACAGCTCATCATTTCGATTGCTTTCGATTGCGACATCTGATCATCTAAAACCTGCTCATTTGTCAACAGGGGACAGGATAGTGAAAGTGAACGGCGAGAGCATCATTGGGAAGACGTACTCGCAGGTCATAGAGATCATCCAGAACAGGTGAGAGTGCGGTTCAACTCATTTAGATGTGTCCTGATACGTGTCTGATTGTGGCCCTAAATATTTTTTTCCACTTCCAGTCATACATTTCTGGACTTGTGTGTGATGCCAAAAGATGAAGATGTACTACAGCTGGTAAGAATTGACTGTTTTTGCATTTTTATTTCTTATATGTTTGTTACCATGGGTGAAGCAGGTGCAGTGATATTACGCAGCGCCTGAAAACAGTCCCTAGAAAATAGAGTATAGTTCCTAGCCATACCACTCTAGAAAATCACAACTTTTAATTTTCCATTGGTCTCAGTAAGCAATGAAACTACAGAAGAGGCAAGTTTTAAATAGGAAGAATATAGAAACTCTTCGTTCATTTTTGAGCGAGATGCTAACAGTCTAATCAGATTCAATGATCTATGCTAAGCTATGCTAAAAGTGCTACCACCAGACTGCCAGAGAGATCGGCTGAATGAATTTGGAAATGGTAAAACTCAACTGTTTAACTATAGGGGAGTTGGAAAATGAGCCTATTTTTTTTTTTTTTTAAAGTGGAGTGTTCCTTTAAAACATGAAATGTGTTTAAGTGAACACTCTCCAAGCTCTCCATTTTGATATATTTTGTGTGTATTTGATCGTGTTTTCTTAATATCTCCAGTACTGACAGCAGAACCGTTAATGTCAGAGCTTATCGATTCTCTGGTCTTTCATAATTCATCCCTAAGGTCCATTTGATTCCAGGTTTGGATACCCATCTCTAGTTAGGACACAGTTACTTAGTGCTTCTTCAAATAAAACTGGTCAGAAGATCCTGATTACATCATTCGAATGAGATCTCTGTGTGCACTTTATTTTGAGTTTGCATTCAGCAGCGCTTGTTCTATTTGCGCCCATGGAAATGAAGGTTCTGACCCATTTCAGAGGAAAGAGGCGGGTTCCTCTTGCTCCGAGTGCTGCTTTATCTGGGACTGCTAACCAGGACACTGCAGCCTGTCCTCCTCCAGCGAGCCTCAAACTACCGCACCATCACAGCTGCCCTCAATTACACATAACTGTTGAGCAGTCAGCACTTCATCTGCCCTGCATTCTCTGCGACACTTTCCATTACAGACTGTTTTCATGGGTGTTGCTCGTTTTTGGGTCTTCTGACTCATGAATGGTTCCATTGTTTGGGATATATTTTAGTTCCTCTAAGTTGCTGTGAACTTTTGAACATGCTGTGCTTTGATAGAAAATGATAAACTTGTGTACTGTGCATTTAGTTGATGCTCTGATATATAATGAAGCTTTTAGAGTTTGTGGAGGTGAAGAGCAGGATGTTCTTTGAGACAGGATGGAAGCTCTCGGTTCATGAAAGGCAGTTTGTGTTGAAGCAGCCGCTCTCGGTAGAGAGATGCCAGCTGGGGCCTGGCACATGGTCTCTCTCTCTCTCTCTCTCTCTCTCTCTCTCTCTCTCTCACAGAGCTGTATAGTGCAGTGGTGCACATATATATACAGTACAAATACAGTGCTCTACACGGTCACCTTTAAATGCGACTGAAAAAATATTTTGGCAGCAGTGTGAGTGGCCTGATCAAAGCTCATGAGTATTTTTATTTTATTAATTGGATTGGGATACACCCAAATAAAAATTCTGGGTTAAAACCAAGAATTCTGGATGCAATTCAGGAAAACCAAAACTGAAAATGCTTTTTTAATAATTCTGTATTCTTTTATTAAAGCTGCGGTATGTAAGTTTTGCCTCTGTCAGCATTTCTGTTTGGAAACCTGGAATTGCAGTTCCATGCGTTGCTTGTGATCCAGCGTGGATGAATCTGTTTTGAGGTGAATGTGTAGCTGTCAGTCACTGCACCGGTGTGGATATACACTGTACTCAGTAATCACAGATCTGACCCAAATAAGAATTTCACCATATACTGTCATCTGAACAAGCAACAAGCCTGCCGAACTTTGATCTGACCAATGGAGGAAAAAAGCATTACAATAAATTGCTTGTTTTATTGCTATTTTCTTGATAAACCTTCCTATTGTTTATATGTTGGCTAACGTTATATGAAGATTAAGAATTCTGTCAGGCTATTGAATGATGTTGTTCTGCATTTCCCCAGCTGATTTGAATAAATAAGCTGATATTGAGTGTATGCTCTTCTTTTTACACCTAAAATGAAATGATGATAATGCGAGGCAAGTGTGCACTAAGCAGAATTCATTAAGGGATTTGACAGTTTGATTCATAGATTAAGTATTTCAAATATAGGCTATTATACATGCTTCACGCATACACATAGTTTATTTTACGTCGACTACAAAAATACGTCTACGTGCGTGAAACGCGTCACACTGTTTGTTTACATCTCGTGTAATGGCATATTGGGAATGGAGAAAGTTCCATTATATCACAAAAACAGAGACCACTGTTATCAAAAGTATGGGAATACTTTAAACAGAGGACAAATAAAATGGCCCTTTGTTCCCTTTGCAAAACTGATATGGTGTACCACGGCAGGACAACTGCGATGCGCGAGCACCTCAGAGGAAAACATCTTGGCGCTCTCTGGTGTTACGGTTTATGTGTTGCCGTGTGATCTGGTGACCAACTTCCTGGTTCAGGTCTGATATTCTTGCGCTTGCAGCATTCTGAAAAGTTGAGATGTTTTTAACTCTATGCGGTGCGGACTCACCTGGAAAAACGAGCGCTTCGCACCGCTTGCGCGTCACGACCACGTCGCTTCAATTATGAGCGAGCTTATCGCGTGCCTACATTGGAAATAACGAACTTGAGCACGCAAAAGACGTTATATATATTATATATATATATAAATAAAGAAAAGGAGAAACTTTTTTTCTGCAAATGAAATATGAAAGCAAATAGACATGATTATAAATATATATTTCTGTATTTTCAGGTGTATCAGAAGTTATTACAAGCACTTGATGGTTTAAAGAGAGTTTTAAGCAAAGACATATAATATATAATATAATAATTAGTGGTCGACTGACATTGGTTTTTTGACAGCCAATGGCGCTATCTTGGAAAGCAGGGGGGCCAAAAACCTATTGAGAATGAGAAGTCACGTGCCGATTTGGGTTGATTTGGGAGGGGTCTGAGCCGGTCGGCCCTGATGGAAGGATACGCTATCTGTTGCCAGGGGCAATGCCTTCAGAACTTCACAGAGGCGCGACTAAACATTTCAGAGCGCTTTCATTTTTGCGCATTTATTTTGTCGGCGGAACAGATCGAGACGGATCTACGAATACGCGAAAGAAAAGGAAGAAAGTAAAGCAATGCAAAAACATAAGGCGAAAGAAAGTGGACCTTACAGGAACAAGCTCACATCAAGCGCAAAACAGCGGTGTTTGGAGAAGCTCTCAGGCAGCTCCCTGCAGCGGCACAGAGACCTGAACAATTTACCTCAGTGCACACATATGGACATTGGGAACTATATTGTTTACGATGTAAGTCAATTTGCATACACGCTGTTAATGGCTTAATCTAACCCGGACATTTACATCTCGCAATCACACATTTAACTACCCTAGCTAACCCAGAACTGGTTTGTCCACTTTGCAGCCCCCAACAAAAAAAACCTGGCAAAGTATGTGTCATTGGGTTAAAATCAAATTATAACTAAACATACACAGCTTTAGCCTACATCAAAACATGTTGGAAACGTTCGTATACATTGAACATCTCGTTACAATCTAGTGTTCAGTCGCAGTTCATTCTAAATGCAATGTAATTACAATACGCTAAAACGCATGTGAATAAACTTACTTTGGCCAGTACAACACTGTTTTCATCAGCTGCTGTAGATGGACCCAGCCACAGCAGAAAGCCTCGTAACTTTCCAAAGACTTGTGGCTTTTAAACTCCTGCATTGTGTAGTAACTTGAACCAAAAACAATATAATTCCCAATGTCCATATGTGTGCATGGAGGTAAATGGTCCAGGTCTCTGTGCCGCTTGAGAGCTTCTCCAAATACCGCTGTTTTGCGATTGGTGTAACCTAAAAAAACTGTATTTCATTGTTCCTATGTTTTCCATATGTATCGTGTGAGGTACTGCAGCAGTTT